>NC_132925.1:96375234-96676665 GCF_047675955.1 Chlorocebus sabaeus | reverse complement strand
CTGCAGCTGCCCCATGGTATTCGTTCCCCAGGCATAGGTGTAGGGGCTGGTCGGTGGTCCCCATGTGCCAGTCAGCACCCCAGGAGCAGGTGCTCTGCCATCCTGTTCCTCCCTCCAAGAGGTCTGAACACTTGCTCTGCTGAGTAGAAGCCACCGGTTCAGTCACTTGTACCTTGTTCTTTGCAGGAAGCCTGAAGGCTCTGGGTGTGTTTACACACAGGCGTGCATGCTCTCAAACACACAGACACATCCTAAGCAGAGGAGCAAAAGGGTGGCCCTGAGCAGATAAGAAGTCACTTTCTCAAAGTCTCATTCCTCCTCCTGCAGTCCAGGAGCCTGAAGCATCTCAGGCTGGGGGTGCCTAGAAGCCGAAGGCACCAGGGAGGCTGGCCCACCACCCTGGCCAAGCTTTGCTTCCACAGTAATCAGTGCATCTGAGGGACAGCCTCACAGCAGGTGCCCCAGAATGGGGGGAAATTCCCTCAAAGAGGAGAACCCACCGACTAGCTAGTACATATCCCCCACTGTTTGCAAAGCTGTATTTCCCAGAACGATTCCACAAACTGGCATGTAAATTTGACCATCTGTCTCCAGTGATTTTGATTTCCATCAATCAGGCCCTCAAAGCCTTATTCAATAATAATAACTTCTTCAGACGTGTTTGAATGTCTATCCATGCATGCATTCATTCTGCATTGAATTGCTGACTATTATGAGGCACATGGTGTAGCCTGGGAGGCAGAGACTGAGGAGCAAAAACAGCCCAAGCTCACCAGAAGCAGACATTCTAGGGGAGGGCACAGGGCACCACACAGGCCCCTCTAACAAGCCTGGTGCGGGGAGATGCTGAGAGGGCCGGCCACGATCCTTGTAGTTGTGTGTCTGCACATGTGAACACGGAGCTTCCTGAGAAGCCTGCCCGCCCCTCAGCATGCCCCTCCCCACCTTTGTTTCCCATGACAGCCCATCCCCACGTTCCAATCTCCCCCAGTACACACACAACATTTTGTCTCTTCTCTCTCCTCTCACCCTGCTCCCACCCATCTTTCCCTATGTTATCCCATCCCTTCAAACCAACAGGAATTCTCCCCTGTTGGAGGCAAGAAGGAGACAGCTGTCCCAAAAGACAAGGAACCAAACTAGAATGAAACCAGAATCATGTCAAGCAATTCCCAGGGGAGGGGGAAAGGCCACAGATGATAATGAAAATGTTGCTTGCTGCCATGACAACCGCAATCATTCAGCCACAGTACCAAGGCTTTGGAGGCAACAATATCAATTGAATGTTTATTTCCTCAGCACGACTAGCATCCCTAAGGAGGTGGAAGCCGAAAAGGAGATATCTTGGGGACTCCACCTGTCACCTGCTGGACAACTGAAGTGCCTGGCAAGGATTGGCTCTTCTTTTTCCAATCTGCCATTAACTATGACATCACTTTCAACTTGGCCTATGTCTAACTCTTCATCTGTATCAACGAGTTTGGCTACGGGCATTGGGAGTCCACTGGGACTTCTCCCAGGTGAGGAGGCTGGGCCACAGGCTGGGGTGAGTGGCCTCTGCCTCAAGGCAGAGGCAGAGCTACGGCCAGCATTAGGTGGCTTCAGGTCCCATCAAGGCTCCATGCAAACAAATTATTTCTGGGGATGAGAAGATGGGAGGCTGAAATCTACTTAACAAAACAGGAAGCAACCTCAATGTTAAGAAGAAAGCCTAAAACCAACAATGGGAGCCAGAATAATTATCAGGAACCCTGTAGCTGAAGGTTTACCAGGAGGCCAAGCTAAGCAAAGGTGGTGGTTGGGGGGGTGGGGGGTCATTTGCATTTTCGTCGTCAGCACTTTATGAATACAAACACTAACGTTCTATTATGACTTTCCTCAAGCTGCGATGTGAGCTAAGCCAGCCGGCCTCAGAGTCTCAGGACTATGCTGTTTCTGAAGGAGGTGACTGCCATCTCCAGGGAAGCTGCCACCTCCTCCAAGGCCATCAGCAGGGGTGGGCTGCACAGCACAAAAATCAGGTGATGGAGGCATCTGACAGACTACCTGATCTTCCATCAGGCAGAGTTAGAATGACGGTGAGGCTGAAGAGTGAATCAGTGCTGTCCTCCATACTATATTCCACCCCTACTCCCCCTTCCCCTGGCATTATGCAGGCTTCAGGGGTCTCTACACTTCAATAGTAATATTGCCAAGTGCCAGAAATCTCAAACTGTGTGAGATATTAGTGGAAGTATGAAAATATTGCCTGGTGTGTGTGGCTGTCGTAAGCAAACTCCTTTAGGAGCGTCCATCTGTGCTGGGGCATTTTGGAGCGGGAAGGAGATTGTTAGAAATAGATGGGTGCTGCCGCTGCCCATTCTGCAAAATATGTGCATGGTTCAGAGCCAGGCGGACATTTGTGAATCCCAGTCTTCTATTGGTTAAAAGGAACGCCATGCCTGATTTGTGTATGGATCAAAGCAAAGCTACTTGTCTCTACTGGATATTTCCTTCACACTTACTGGCATTGTTCAGCAGGGAAAGGTGAAACAAAGGCTGAATTTATTCACAGACAGGAGCTTCAAAGTCACAACATCAAGGAAACAGATCAAAACTTCAAAAACAGCTCTGATCTAAGTTCTCAAACATTTCATATTTTCAAAAAAATCACAAAAAAGAATGAATTATCCAAAAAGAATAAATCTACTTTTATTTCCATTTAAATGCCTCAAAGCAAAAGGTCCAAGGGTTCTGACTCTTTTCTCACTGCTGTCAGGCACACTGAGAGCCCCTCATATTCTCCCCCTCTTATTCCTCTGTTTTGGGGTAAAAGTCTGCTTGACAAGCTGGTGGAGGCTGGCACTGCATTTATCAATGTGACAGTTGCCACAGCATGGTTATTGCTTCAGAAGAAAAGAAGTTGAACATTGACGTCCAAATATCTCACAGATTTGCCACACTACCACATGGATCTAAAAACAAACAAATATGATAAAAACTGGCTTTAAAACAAATGTCATTGGAAAAGTTTAGCAGGTTCTTTAAAAGTTACACATATATACCAACCATATGGTTCAGCCATTCCATTCCTAGGTATTTACCCAAGAAAAACAAAGCATATGTCCATACTAAAACTTTTACATGAATATATACAGCAGCTTTATTTGTAATAGCCAAAAACTGGAAAAATTCAAATGTCCATCAGTAATGAATAAATAAATATGGTATAAACGAAATGAATAAACAAATCGAGGTACATTCATATAATGGAATGCTACTCGGCAATGAAAAAGGGTGAAACTACTGATATTTTTAAAATGCATAAATTAGAATAATTATGCTGAGTGAAAAAAAGCTGGACAAAAAAGAGTAATATCGCATGATTCCGCTTATATAAAACTTAAGAAAATGCAAACTGACCTGTTATGGCTCAAAGTAGATCAGTGGTTGCCTTGGGAGATGGGGCAAGGGAGCCAGGAGGAGAAACTGCAAAGGGGCATGAGGAACCCTTGGAGGTGATGGATATGTTCATTCTCTTGAATTTGGTGATGGTTTCATGTGTATATACAAAAGTCAAAAGTTGTCAGTTGTACACTTTAAATAGATGCAATTATATCAATTAACCTCAATAAAGCTATTTTTAAAAATTAAAGAAAAAAATGCCATGATGCAGTAATAGAGATTAGATTTCTACCCCTGCCTTAAACAACTAGGAAACTAGACATGGCATATGAAAACAACAATTTTCAACCTTGTTTAAGAGTCACAGCAAGATTGTGATCCCTGAAAGAAGGGAAATAAGTAAGGTGAGCCCTACGATGACACCAGCTCATTGCCTAGAGAGAACCCCAGTGAAGTCCAGTGGTCTCACAAAATTGAGGAGAAAGGGTTCAGAGTTCTGCAGAACCAAGGCAGCTGAAATTTGCAGGGCAAGGAACCAGAGAGGAGGGAGTTCTACACGCAGAGAGAACACTCCAGAGATTGTCAGGTAAAAAGCTCAAGTGTTTGATCTCTGATCAGTGCCTGCGTGTGAGAAAATTCTTCAAGGCAGGGAAAAGAACCACCTAAAAGGTGCAGATAGAACAATTCCTGGAGTCTTTACAGTGCCAGGAATAATTGTTGTTCTTACCAGCCAAAATACATGTATATACCAGCCACTTAATACATGAGTAGCATTTTGAGAAGGCTATTGTCTTAATAATAGGGCTAGCTTAGTCCTAGACTGGAGGTTTCCTGGACCTATGACACTGTGCACCAAAGGGTTAAAGAAACCAATGACTGACGAAATTCTTGAGTTTGCAGGATGATGGATGAGAAAAGAAAAAACTGGCTGAAATGCTGAAACTCTCTCTGCTTTTGTAAGATAACAAGACTGGCTGAAATTGGCTGGAACCACTATGGTCAACTGGAGTCTGGGCAAACAAGGTTACTGATGTCACAGTGTAAATTTCCACCACATGTTTCATACTCACTTCCCCCAAATTTACATGTACAATCCATAAAATAACATTTTTTAAAACTACACATGTCCAAAGACTTTCCAGACCTCCTTTTCCCTCCTAGCAATCACCTACTAATCCCAAAATCTATCCCCTAAACCTTTTCTAATAAAAATATTGCCTTAAAGCCAGCACAGGGAGACAGATTTGAGCTTGACTTCTGTCTCCTTGTTGGTTGACTCACAGGAAAGGCTTTTCTTTTCTGAAAAAAACTGATGACATGATATTGGCTTCTGGTACACCAGGTAGTGAGCCCTTTTGCTTGATAACACTACCAGAACAAAATTTAAAAGCAAGTCCTGAAAGGAGCAAACTGTTTCCAAGTAACTATGTACCAGAATAGAGCCCAACAGTCTTCTGAGGAATAAAACAAAATCCAACACCCAACACGGTAAAATTCCCATTATCTGGCATCCAATAGAAAATGACAAGGCATACAAAAAAGCAGGAATATATGACTTGTAACCAAGAGGAAAAATAGAAGAAGTCCCAGCAATGGCAGAGATGATGGAACTAGCAAACAAGGGCATTAAAATAGCTATTATAAATCTCATAAATATATGATGGGATACTCAAGGAAAACATGAACTCAATTCCGAGAGAAATCGAAGATATAAAAGAAAACCCAAATGAAACTTTTGGAGGTGGAGAATATAATATCTTCAAAAAAACAAATCTTGAACAAAAATCATTATCTCATTGGTACTAGAACTCATTGTCAGGCTGTCAAATGATAACTGAATCATCATTTCCTTGGAGAAGCCTTGCTGGCTGGAACAAACCTAATATTCTGTGCTGTCACAGTGCTTCAGCCTCCTCTTCAAAGCACTTGTCAGAGTCATAGTACTTCCATTATCTATGGAACCACACAGCTCATGTCTGTTTTCCTCACTACACCACAAGATCTAAGAGAGCAAGAGCATGTTTTTGCCTACCTCTGTACCAGTGCCCAGCCAATGCCAAGTATGAAGTAAGCATTCCATAAATATATTTTGAATAAATGAATGGACTTCTATAATCAGCTTTGCAGTGCATTCATTTGGCAACTCTTGTTTAATGCATCACTCCTGACTTCTTCCTTCCTTCTTCATCAGCATAGTGATGCTGGTTGACCATGAGGTCCAGCTCTCATATGGCCTCATAAAATGGGCTTCCCACAGGCGCTGTTGAATCCTGAATTAAGTGTGAACAGATGATTCACTAAGCAACCTGGAGCAACTTGCTTAACCTCTCTGACCTTTGGGTTTTTCAGCTACTAAATAAGAATATTGAAACAGATTACCTCTAAGAACTCTCCCAGCTCTCATGGTCCAGGATGCTGGTTGTGGTCCAGTCTCCAAAAATGCTGCTCCTCCCAGCAGATCCTCACTTACCTCCTCATAGCCATACTCTTCCTGAATTGAACTGGGGCTTTCTGTGTGACCAATAGAGTATGGAGAAGAGAACAGTGAGTGGCTTCTGAAGGTAAGCCATAAAGGGCACGGTGGCTTCTGCTGTGGCCTTTTGGATTGCTTGCTCTAGGGGATGCCAGCCACTATGTCATGAGAACACTTAAGCCACCACAGGGAGAGGCTCTTGAAGAAAGTAATTAAGGTCTCCTGCTAATAGTGAACTATCTTGGAATTGGATCCTCTTGCTTCAGTCAGCCTTCAACTGGCTATAATCCCAGCAAACATTTGACTTTAACCGCATGAGAGACCTGAGCCACAACCTCCCAGCCATACCACACCTGAATTCCTGACCCACAGACACTTTGAGAGACAATAATTGATTACTGTTCTTTTATTTATTTATATTTATTTTTATTTTTTAGAGATAGTCTCACATTGTCACCCAGGGGAGTGCAGTGGTGCAATCTCAGCTCACTGCAACCTCCACCTCCCGGGTTCAAATGATTCTCGTGCCCCAACCTCCCAAGTAGCTGGGATTAAAGGCTCACACCACAACACCTGGCTAATTTTTGTATTTTTGGTAGAGACGGAGTTTCGCCATATTGGCCAGGCTGGTCTCGAACTCCTGGCCTCAAGTGATCTGCCGCCTTGGCCTCCCAAAGTGCTGAGATTATGGGCATGAGCCACTAGGCCCAGTTGATTGTTGTTATTTTAAACCACTGAGTCGTGGAATAATTTGTCAGGCAATAATAGATAACTAATATTCTGGTACTGAAAGCGTACACTTCCTCATTCCTTGAAAACTTCTACCACAAAGAAAACACAAAAGCATTGTATAAGCTAAATCTCCAAAACAGAAATCTTTCCTAACTTGGTCACCAACTTGGACGCCTGGGATTTAACCTGACAGTCTCAATACAAAAGCTGCCCTTTGTTCATCTGGCACCCAAAGACCTGATGACACCCCATCTCCATTCTGCTCCTCCCTCTTTTCCTTCTTTTTCTCATCAGCCATGTTTCAGTCCAGTTTTAACAGTTCTACTCCCGTTCTTCTGCTGATTTCTTAGGTGCCCTTGGGACATGTTTCCTGCTCTTCTGAATGAGCTTTCCAAGTTCCATAATCAGTTTGAATGTATCACAAGCACCTGTGGACACGTGGCAGGTGCTGAACAAATATTATTTACTGCCTTGGTCTAGGTCCTCCAGATAGCAGAACCTGAGCAAGGATTGAGGTTCCAATTTGCTTAGAAGGCACAAGCCCAGAGCAATGAAGATGAGGGGGTAGAAAATGAGGCAAGAGAAGTCATGAGAAGTAATGCAATGCACTACTGCGATGACCTGTTTCACCATAAGCTTGGATGGGACACCAGGTTGCATGTTTACTTAGCAAAAAGAGTTCTCTGAAAAGGCTGCAGGAAGGATTAATGATGCAGAGGCACCCACAAGACAGAGTAAGATGGGGGAAGTTTTCTGCCCTGCTCCTATCTGTCGTCTATCTCCTAGGTCAATGTCCACTCCCTGGGGAGTTACTAACCTTGCATTATCCAGCCCCTGATGACTGCCCAAGAAGCCAGATCCCATGTCCCATGATGAGGTGTTTTACCCAGTCCAAAAGGGGAGGGCATCCAGGAGTGAATGGGGTACCATCCAGAAGAAGGAATGAAGCCAGAGAGGGAACCTAAGAGGATATATAAGGTATGTCCCCTTATAGTTATCCTCTTGATACTGTTTCCAAATTCTCAGACACTAATTTGCTAGCAAGCACAACTATAGAAAGACCTGGATTCTTGTTGCCTTGACTGTACCCGTTCCTCAAATGTGTAACGTGGGTGGAAGATAAAGTGAGGCTGCATATTTTTATAAGCTGACCCTTGCAGGCTCCAAGACAGATGGACACTCTCAAATCTTGGCATGTAAAATGCAAGACTCACTCTTTCTTCAGGTGACTGGAAGGGAGATCTTATCTGTCAGCTGAGGGGGTCTCTGAGACAGTAACATTCACCCAGCAGTTTAAGAAAAGTGTAATTTAATAGAGTAAAACCAAAGCTTTTGAACAGTCACTGGGCTGATTTTGACAAAAAATTCCCCAAAGCTCTTGTTTTTTGCTAGGAAGAGAAATGTTTCCTCCCAAGAATTTTTCAAACTTTACTTACACTCAACTGTGGCAAAGTGGCCGTGCTCAACAGATGGTGGATGCAGGAGTCCCTCAGAATTCCAGTGTGCCAGCCAGGCATGGTGGCTCACGCCTGTAATCCCAGCATCTTGTGAGGCTGAGGTGGTTGGATCACTTGAGGCGGAGTTCGAGACCTTCCTGGGCAGCATGGTGAAACCCCATCTCTAATAAAAAATACAAAAATTGGCCAGGCATGGTGGTGCACACCTGTAGTCCCAGCTACGTGGAGGCTGAGGCGTGAGAATCGCTTGAACTCGGGAGGTGGAGGTTGTAGTGAGCCAAGATCATGCAACTGCACTTCAGTCTGAGTGACAGAGCAAGATTCTGTCTGAAAAAAAAAAGAATTCCAGTGTACCAAGAGGCCCAGTCCAGCCCTCATTTACAGAGGCGGGTGGATGGGTGGGCGGATGCTTGGGTGGATGAATAGATGAGGTAGCTGCTTAGTTTTGGATATTCAAGAGGTATTGTCTTGGCACCCAACCCCCTTAAACAGGCAATCAAGAAAAAGCATCAGTGTGGGTTTCTACTGTCTTGAATCATTCTCTCTGACATGTATTTTTCTTGTCCCCGACACAGCTACCCCCTCCGATCCCCCACCCTTCTGGCTTGTTATCAGCTCCATGCTGTCTCTTTGCATTAAAGTGACAAGAAGCAGCACAAAGCTGACGACAGGAGGCCAGAGCTGTAATTTGCACTGACATTCACTGGCGTTATCCACTTATTGCCTGGTAAGCCAAATAGGAGATTTGTCTGATTTTGATCCCAGGAAGAGAAATGACAACCCTGCTCCACTCCTGCCATTCTAAACAAGGCACCAAGCTGGTCCTCAGGTCTGAGTTCTGGCTGGCAATGCCCCCTCACAAAATGTGGGTCTTCACTATCATTCCTCCTTTCCTCTTCTGGCTGAAATTTCCTTTCAGGCTGACATCCGGCAAACACTGGACTAGAGATTTTGGTTGCTGATGAGTGAGTACTACTGTCATTTTCTCGACTAAGGACAGTACGGTTCTCAGGTCACCATGAGGCCTCAAAAAACTCTTTGGTGGAAGAGTCCTGACTTCCCCTTGGAAGTCAAACCCCAGCTGAAAAATGCCTCAACAATTCTCTTTCTGCCTCTCAGACCCTGCCCAAGCTGTAAGAGAAACAAGGCTGAACAAGAGGCTCAAGAGAAGTGGCATCAAGGAAGTTAGCCTGCGAGAAGGGCTTGCTACATAATTGGCAAGGCCCAGTACAAAATAAAAAAGTAAGACCCTTGTTCAAAAAAGGCGGGAAAAAGTGTCATTAAAAGCACTAAAACGTAAAGCTTTTGCCTTTCTTCTATGATCTCTCTCTGACTTGTGACATTTTAAAAAATTTGTTATGTAATATTGTTCTTAGTAAAAATAATTTAAATTATTTGCATGAATTCTACCATTAGTCTATATTATGCAATGCCAGTTTTAAATGCATGTATAAGAGTATCTAACTCAGATGCACCAAAATGGCACAATCTGTATCTTTTTTTTTTTTTTTTTGAGATGGAGTCTCGCTCTGTTGCCCAGGCTGGAATGCAGTGGTGCAGTCTTGGCTCACTGCAACCTCCACCTCCTGGGTTCAAGCTATTCTCCTGCCTCAGCCTCCTGACTAGCTGGGATTACAGGTACACGCCACCATGCCCAGCTAATTTTTGTATTTTTAGTAGAGACAGGATTTCACCATGTTGGCCAGGATGGTCTCGATCTCTTGACCTCATGATCCGCCCGCCTCAGCCTCCCAAAGTGCTGAGATTACAGGTGTTAGCCACCACGCTGGGCCCACAATTTGTATCTCATAGCTCATACTTGCTTATATATCTCCTTCCTACAAGGACAACAGAAATGCTGCATAAAACTAGCTGTTCTTATTTCCTGATACGTGTACATTCTACCAACTCTCTCCACCTTTATCTTACTGGTGAGTAAGGAAGGACTGAAAGGAAAAGGAACTGTGTTTGCTCTATTTTTTCCTTTCTTCTGCCATCATTTTCAGTGTAAGTGGTTGGTTAATACAGCGAAGTAACATGAATAAGCATATGATAGGGCTCTGTGGCTGTTCTTAGAACCCCATTGTCCTCCTTCTGCATTCAAGGCAAGTTCTGGTTGGATGGAAATCACGGCCTCTCTGGGCTACCTGCAGCTGTCAGTTACAGGGTAACATGGTTCCCTTGTACTCATTTTGAGTGTTGCTGAACTCCCTTGCATTGTGGGTCCCCTGGAATTCTGTGCTCATGTGGCATCATCAAAAATGCTATACACAAATAAAGCTTGCACATCTCTGTTCATGGTCATGCTTCGTTGCCTTATTGACTTCACTTGTAAAACAAAGTTCAAAGATAAAATTATTAAGACTTTCAAGATGATGACAGCAAAGCAGTAAGCCAAGTATGGAGCCCTTCTGAGTTCAGGGACCTGTGTTCATGAATTAGGCAACGTCTGGGTGGTAGAATATGAGAGCTAACACTTAAGGAGTGTTTACAATAACCAAGCACTAGTTTAAGTACTTTGTATGTATTATTCATTGAATCTTTCTGACAACCCAATACAGCAGGTAAGTTAACTTACCCGTTTTTCAGATATGAAACTTGAGGTACTGGGGGATTAAATGGCTTGCCCAGGGTCACAGAACATGCCACTGGCAGGGCCAAGACGCAGACCCAAGCAGTCTGGCCCCAAAGGGCATGGCCCTAACCACTATGCTAAACTGCTTCTCAGGCGAAATGGAAGAAAGACTTGGTGGGGAGAGGGTGTCACACATTTTTCTTTCCCCTTGTGCCTGTGGTTAGGTCTATACATCAGAGTCTGGGATGCCTTTTCCTTATTGTGGGGATCAATAAGTTTACTTCTTTAAAGTGTTGACTTTGCTCAAGCCTAGGAAAAGGGGCTTAGAGACACCTTAAACGACAACAATGAAGGGCCGGGAGTGGTGGCTCACACCAGTAATCCCAGCACTTTGGGAGGCTGAGGAGTTCAAGACCAGCCTGAGCAACATGGTGAAACCCCGTTTTTCCATTTCTACAAAGAAAAAAAAAAATTAGCCAGGTGTGGTGGTGGGTGCCTGTAGTTCCAGCTACTCAGGAGGCTGAGGTGGGAGAATTGCTTGAGCCCAGGAGGCAGAAGTTGCAGTGAGCCAAGATTGTGCCACTGCACTCCAGCCTGGGCAACAGAGTGAGAGCCTGTCTCAAAAAAATAAAAAATAATAAAGACAATGATGAGGGATGAATCTCATACTAGGAGGCCTTGGAGTTGCTTGGGTCCAAATTAGATGAGGGAGGGAAGGTGGAGGGTCCGAGGAAGCCCCTTCCTCCCATGTTTCTCGGTCAGCATGACTCAAAAGCGTTCCCCACCCATTGGCCTGCAGAGGCGTTGCCCATCAGGTTCACCAGGTCAAAAGAAAAGCCCTTTTCTTCCTGGACACCAGCCTGCCTATGTCAACAGGGAGAAAGGACAGTCGGGGTGGAGGGAAGTGAAGACTCTGTATTGGCACTTGTGCAGGCAGGAGACGGAAAGGGAGGCAGGGAGGAAGGAGGGCCACAGAAGGGACTGGAGGTCTTGGGGAGGGCACAGAGGAGGAGACTACGAGAGTAGATAAGCACTTGATGCAAGGTTCCCAGAAGAGGAATGGATCCAAGCATTTTACATCGGTCCTGAACAGTTTATTATCAGCCACCAAACAATCCAGTCCTGTTTGATCACCTTTATGATCGACTCACTGGCAGTGCACGCCCTCTGATTAGCCATGCAAACATGGGTAATGTTAAACAGGAGCTGTGTCTTCCTCAGCATGAGGGTTATGGGCAGACAACCCCATCTCACCTACCAGAAAGACTTCTGTGCCATGGTGGATCAAAACTACAGTTTAAAGGGGTTTTATTGTTGCTCATAAATATCCCTGCCCTACACACATACAACTGAGACAGAAGACTAAAATGTTTAGTCTTTTAAATCCTAAATGAGAAGACTCATCATTTAGGATTTAAAAACAAAAAACATGACATGAGTCGGTAGTGACTACTCCAGCCTGGATGCCTGGACACGAGGAAAGGACGGCCATGAAGGCAGGCGATGGCTTCAGGCCGTTGTTTTTATCATTCCAATAGCAGCAGTTGCATCTTCTCCCCACAGTTGTTTTTCCTTTTCCCAGAGCATAGAAAGCTTTTTCTGCTTTTCTCCAGCTTCCACGGTACAGTGCCTTTAGCGGAACTTTACTGGTCAGCAACAGCAAGGGTCAGAGCTCCTTCTCCTCGCCTGCCTTTTTTGGGTCGTAATGCTCTATCTCTCTCTGGACAAATCATTTGGAAACCAACAGGCATGTACTTGATGCATGACGCAAATGTCATAATGGTGTTGTTAATGTCACACCGTTGACAAAAGAAGACAAGGAAAAGGATCCCAGCAGATGGATGGGTTTTACATTTCATATAACACACTGTTGATTCCTGACAGCCCAGAGCAAACAGCAGCCACGTCGTTGTGGATAAGATGCAAGGTGTTATGTCGTCTCCAGCAAGAATTGCCCCAATGGCTGTTTTGGGGTCTTTAATCCTTTTCTCAGAGAATTTTCTTTATCATGGTTCTGTTTTTTTTTTTTTCCTCGAAAATATTGCTGATCCCAGGGCATGGGGACAAAAACATGGTTACTCCCTCAGGCCCTTTGTTACAAAGTGGGTTTTGTGGCCCAGATAAAGCTCTGTAGACATGATTGGCTAAAGAGCAGTGGAAAATAAGGCATTCCCCAGATGTCACATTTGGCCACTTTGAGGGAAGGAGGCTCACGGGCGTAAGAGTATCCAAAACCACATAATATGGTCTCTTGCCTGTCTTTTTATTGACAGGCAAAAGAGATCCCAAACTGCCAGCCAACCCTGAACCAAGAGGGGATGTTCAGTCAAAACTTAGACATTTTTCTTCCTTGGGTCATAGTTTGCTAATAATATAATTTTTTGAGTCTCCAGTAAAAATCATACACTATAATGATACGGTTTATGTTGGAGATAGAGAACCTACTTTAGTCCTGGATCTCTAAGTTCTAGATATCTTCTGGCTTTAACACAGAAGGGCTGGGGCGTTAAATGCCAAGCAGTTGGAGGTTGACCCCTGGCTGGCTGATCCTAGCTCTGAGTTAATCATTGCCTGCCACCAATCAGATAGGAAACATCACTTTGCTGTATGGCCACCCAGAACCATTCCTTTCAAATTGTTGCGGGTTGCCATGGTAACAAGGACATCTTAATGTTAAGAATAATTTGCTCTGTAATGAAAATGGTCTATCTCTAAAGGAAAGTTAACTTGGAAACCTTTTGAGTCATTCCCAGTTGCGGTCCCCTCCCCACCCCAGCCCTACTTTCTTGTGCTTGCCTAGAGGTCTTAATTTTGATGATCTATGAGGTGTCAGCCAGAAGGTCTTGTGCTCTGCTGCAAAGCACTATAAAAAGGCAGATGTATGACTGTGTCATCCACAAATACCCTAGAAAGTTAAGTGTTAAACCAATGTTAATAATAAATGTTTTCCTCTGAAGTAGGTTGTAGAAGGATCACCGGGGCCCCTTAAGATATTACAGACCAATAAAATCTCAGGGAACTCAGGGACACCGAACCCTGCCATCACCCTTATAGTACTGTCAGAAAAGTTATTAAGTGCCATTCCATCTTGTCTTCCTAAAACCCTTGCATGGAGACAAGAGAACAGCCCCTCCAAATACCTGAACTCGATCTCTACAAATGGGAAATCTGGGGACCAGAAAGACCCAGGGAATACAGAAATTACTCTTTAAAATGTTTGAGGTGGTAGATAAGCTCATTACCCTGATGTGATCGTTATATGTTGTCTACATGTATTGAAATACTATTCTGTATCCCATAAAAGTGTAAAATTATTAGGTGTCAACTATAAATAAAAGGAAAAAAGTTGAATTGAATTTAAGCAAATGTTTAAAGTCTTCCCAGGAAACATAGTGATGGGCCATCGCCACTGGCTCAGTGTCCCGCCCCCACCATTTTGCTACCAAGCTGCCTGATCTGAATAAGAGGAGGTAAAAAAACACTCTGATCCAGGTCCTTCCTGGCCTCCCATCCGAGAGCCCTCCCTCCATCTCTCAGTCATCCCCATTGACTTCTGATCCTTGCAGGGGGATTTCTTAAGGCTCTCCCATCCCTTTGAGGGGAGCCTGTAAGAAGGGCCACTGGCTTGTGTGCATAAGAATTTGAAGCTTACTTGACAGCAATCCATGGCTATGCTATCTTTCTTGAAGAAAATTTCAATTTGAAATTCTATAGAATTGTCCTGGTAGATATATATAAAGTCCTGATTGTTCCTTGTCTTCTATTGCTTCTCACCCAACAGTAAGCTTGGTTGTTGTTGTTTTCCATTAGAAAGTCCTTCCTGTTGCAGGAAAAAGAGTCAGCATGATTGGACACATGAGCCATGGTCAAGAAATCCAAATGCTTCCATTTTGGCCAGGTGCAGTGGCTCACACCTGTAATCCCAGCACTTTGAGAGGCCAAGGCAGGTGGAGATCACTTGAGGCCAGGAGTTCAAGACCAGCATGGCCAACATGGTGAAACCCCATCTCTACTAAAAATACGAAAATTATCTGGGTGTGGTGGTGGGCGCCTGTAATCCCAGCTACTCAGGAGGCTGAAGCAGGACAATTGCTTGAACCTGGGAATGGGAGATGGAGGCTGCAGTGAGCTAAGATCGCACCACTGCACTCCAGCCTGGGCAACAAAATGAAACTTCATCTCAAAAAAAAAAAAAAAATTCAAATGCCCCCATTTCAATCAAGCTAGGTTCTGAGAAGCAGACCCTGAGAGAAGATTCTGGTGCAAGTGACTCACTAGGATGTATTCTCAAGGAAATCCTGAGTAGAGTGGGGAAAGGGACTGAGAAGGGAAGGAAAACAAACAAAGGTTCTGATGCCAAGCAGAGTCCCCTGAAGGGTGATGTTGGCACAGTCTCTCAGAGGGCACACCCAAGTGTCCCCATCAGGGATGAGGGAGAATTTCTGTCCCTGCATCCCCCAGCCATTGGTTCAGGTCTGCAGCCCATGGTGCATGCGGGCAAAGGGGTTCTGGTAGCTGCTGGCCATCCTCCAACAAAGAAAGGCAGGTGCAGCTGGGAAGGAGGCACAGGGAGCTGATGCGCCCAGAAGGGGCAAAAAGATCTGAGGATATATGGACATGGGGCTGACAGAATCCTGCCTCACATAAGAAATTAAAGGAAAGAAGGAACCCAGAGTTTTCTTCCAGGTTCATCTATTTGTTCATCATTCATCCATTGATGTAAGCAAACATATACTGAGCACTGGTCATGTTCCAGTAATTTTGCTAAATGCTGAGGGTTCCTAAGAAGAAGAAGGAAAAAAAAAGGTCAAGTAGGGGGAAGGCAGTACTAATCTTATACTTCAGAGGCTAGCAGTCCAAAAAGGTGGGGTGGGGAATATGTACCCAAATGTCTATCACCTAGGCCAGGTTTGGGCTTAACTATTTCTAACTTCTGTCCAGGTCTCTTCCATGAAGGGCCAAGCCTTCGATCTCAGGAAAAAAAAAAATCTCTCTGTACAATTATGTAATCCAAGGGTTCTAAGGCTATGCTGCCTAATGTTAATAAAGCACCTAGAGATCCCTAGATGAAAAGCACAACATGAGTGCAAGGTATTATTAGTAGTCAAAGTGGTATTTAGTAATACCAAAATAAATAAGCTGACCCAGAAGTTTGGCTCCGCATTCAAGGGAGTGTTCTGGGTATCCTAGGCCCTTTATCTAAGAGTCAAATGCTCCCACAGCTATAACACATTCCTGCCCTGGTTTGTCTTACGAACTGAGCATTTTGCTGGCATCAGGCTTTGGTAAGTACCCTGCTGATTCCAAGGGCAGCATTTCAGCAGCAGCCCTGGCAGGTGGGTTACTTAAGGTCACGTCCATCTATTGCCCATGACCCATAGGCCAGGACCAGGAGAGAGTCAAAAGGGGCTGGAGCGAGTGGAGACTAATAGCAAAACATTCCCATTTGTAGGGTAAAACAGGTTAGGAAAAGTGCAGGTAGTCTTCCTGTTCCTCCTAGGACCAAAGACTGGCAGATAGGAGGGGGTGTCCAAGACTACAGCTGCTGGATTAAATAGAGGCCATACAGTTTAATCCAGAGTGCAGATAAATAACAGATACTCTTTTGTTAGTATAAGTATGTCCCAGATGTCTCATGGGACATACTGATAGTGAAACATTTTTGTTGCTTATCTGAAATTCAAATGTAACTGGGCATCCTGTATTTTTATTTGCTAGCTCTGGCAACCGTACCCCAAGGACTTCACCACAAGAACTTTTCTCCTTTAATTCCCTGCTGAGGCCAGAAGTGGGAGGCCAGATGGCTAAACAGGACTTCATATCAGGCTGGATAGGGAGTTCAGATCTCCCTAAGCAAGCTATTGATCTGAGGTCAAATAAAATTGCTTTTCAAGGTCTTCCCCTAACTGTTCCTGGGAAGTGTGTTCATGGGTCAGGAAATGAAGGCCAAAAAAATGACCAAGGAAAGAATTCCTTGGCAGAGCCTCAAATTCCAGAATTCCTATTTCCAATGTAGCTCCTTAGATTTTTAGTCTGTCATTAACTTGCCTTATGCTTATGAAGAAGTTAAATACTACTTTATTTTTAAAACCACAACAAGAATGGAGAATTCATTTAAAATTAAATGCCATGTGCAGATTTTAAAGCCATGGAGATGTACAACCAGCCCCAAACTCAAATTTGCCCCACACCTTTTTCCTAGCAGAGCACTTTCCCAGCAGCTACTACCTTTGGACCTTGACACAGTCTTGGGGACGGGCAACACAAATGTTATCCAACCCGCTGGCAGGTGAGGCAGGTTGGGCCAACACAAGTTGAGGGGCCCGTCCAGAGCAATAGGGACGGGGTCAGAAGCCTCACCTATGACCTATCATCTGAACAAGTTGTTAGGAAGTGAACCCGGAGCTTGATCCTGGATTTCCAAGTCAAGGTCTGGGGTATGTTATTTAAGCATTTCAGACCCTGCCTTCCATGGTATATCTGGCAGAGTCTACAAGTGTATTCTATAAATCTCAATGGAACATGTGCAATGTGCCAGGCATGTTCTAGATGCTGGGGACACAGCTGAGGAAGGCAGACAAGGTTCCTGCCTTCGTGGGGCTCACATTCTGGAGGGGACAGGCAGGCAGATCATAAACAAGTAAACAGATTAGTAAGCATGTAGCAGATGGTGACAAGTACTGGGAAGCTAGGGACAGAAGTACAGGTGGAAGGCGGGGCTGCTTTATAGAGGGTGAACTGAAGCTCTTTCTGGAGAGGAGATGCCATGTGGGGTTCCAGCTTTTAGGCAGAGCAGCTGCGGTGCCAGGTGGGACAAGCCTGGTTTTTGAGGGACAGCAGTGAAGTTGACCAGTTGGAGAGCAGGGAGACAAGGTCCAAGCACCAAGCACCGTCAGGCCATGGTAAGGAGTTCAGATTTTATTTAAAGTGTGATGATGATGCCGGTGGAAAGCAAGTCTTAGCCTAGGTTCTCAGCTTCTTCTATAAAGATCAAGGTCACAGACTGGAGAGGACCCAGAGGCCCTCATGGACAACCATGAGCTGGGCCATCTCTTGAATGAGCTCTGGAAGGGGGCAGGTGAGACACCTGGCCACTGCCTCATGGACAAAGTTGGGGTCCTAGAGCTTAGGGTTTTCTCAGGATATAAAATTCTATCTTCCTTCAACTTTATGTGCTTCTACAGGAAGCTACTGAATACGCTGATAAGGTTTCAGACCCTGCAACAGTGATTTGTAGGCCCTGAAGGCCTTCTAACCCAGGCTTGGATGGCCCAGTCTGCTTATGCCTTCCTGCCAAAAAAAGATAGCCCAGTCCTGACATGGGGATGAGCAGAGCTGGGCCCTGGCACAGTGGCCGAATATTCTATATACCTATTTTCTTGGATTTGGGCGGTTAATCTGGCATCTTGTCCAGGGCCAGATGAAAACATGTGGACCAGTGGTTCTCAAACTGTGGTCCCAGGCCAGTAGCCACAGCACCAAGTGGGAACTTGTTAGAAATGATAAAATCAGAAACTTAGGGGTTTGAACTCAGCTCTCTGTGTTTTAACAAGCCCTCCAGGTGATTCTGATTCTCAACAAAGTTTGAGGACCAATGCATTAGAAGAAAGCTGGGCAGGTGGTTAAAACAAAATCCTCCATTTGCTGAGACTTGGCTCTCAATGCAAAGTCAAAGCACAGCAAAAAAAGAAACCTTTCAGGGCACCAGGATGTGTGATGTACTGTCTTCCAAATACCTGACCAACCACAGAACCTAATATCTGAGGTATAACTTTTCTATCCAGCG
This sequence comes from Chlorocebus sabaeus, assembly GCF_047675955.1. NCBI lineage: Eukaryota > Metazoa > Chordata > Mammalia > Primates > Cercopithecidae > Chlorocebus > Chlorocebus sabaeus. The sequence continues at coordinate 96,658,258 of NC_132925.1, read as the reverse complement.
AAACTCTGTGGTGAAACAGATTGATAAAGAATAAACTTTGGCTGTTTCTCCCAACTAGATTCTGAGGCCCCTGTTTATTCTTGGTGTACTCTAGATGCTACTGGGTCATTCATTCATTCTCACACTCATATCTGTTTAAGACACAGAGATAATAAAATCCTATCTCCACTCTCGAGTAGCTTGTATCAAGAGGAGGAGTGTAACTTGTGAATGAAAAAAGTGACAACACAGGGTAGTAAGCGATTGCAAGAGAACTCTGGTTTGGGGTTGGGAAGTCATGGGGAAGGAGAGGAGGGTGTCAGCCATGCCTAGAGGAACAGAAACACAGGAGTGTGGCAGGGGCTGGTCTAGTTCAACGAGTTTGGTGGCTGAGTCATTTCACAAAATCATCAGATGGGAAAACTTGAGTTCACATTCCCACATGCTCCCTGAGAACAGACTTGCCTGTAGGTCCAAATACACCTGATGGATTCCCAGGGACCCCCACGTGTACTGGAGGTGCTGAGAGGAGCCTAGAGGAGTGGGAGCACCACTGGCAGCCCCGGTCCCCAAGGAGCTGACCAGGGGCTTTTTTCCTAGCTCCTTTTTTGACTGGAGCTCTCACTGACTGATCGGCCAACTCCAAAGACCAGCATCCCCTTCTCAGTCTTGTCCCACTTCTACGTCAGAATGTTGTCCATTGGAAAGTACTTTCCATTGAGCAAGGCAGGACTGGGAATAAACTCCTGCCCATAAAGTCAACACTTGAACCACTCCAGTCCTTAGCATCTAGACTTAGCAATTCTACTCAAACCCCCAGCATGGCCGCCTTTGATAATTCATTCATTCAAAACTATTTATTAGCCAGGGCCTGACCCAAATGTCCCTCTGAGTCATCCTGTTACTGATGGTTAATAATTATTCAGGAATTTTTAGCCTCACTAGTAATCAACAATGCAACAAAGAGCTACTCTTTTTCACCTGTCAAATTAGCAGTGCTTTTTTTTTTCTGGAGAATACTCAATGCCAGTCAGGAGGCTGTGAGATGGGCTCCTTCAACCCTATCATTAGTAAAATAAATGCGACATCCTTTCTGGAAAACAATTCAACAACATGTATCAAAAACTGCTTAAATATTAAAACTCATTAACTCTGCAAATTCATCTAAAAGTTTACTCTAAAGGAAATAATCAGGGATTTAGGCAAATATTTATACTAGTTACCATTTATTATGCTGAAGGGAGTATACCATGTGCCACGCACTTAATACGTAAATTATCTCCCACACCAACAAAGATGTTCACAAAAGCATTGTTTTTAATAGAAAAAAATTGTAAACAAGCTACATTTACAAAAATGGAGAATTCTTACACAACTTAGAATTAGTCTATAGAACATTATACTACACATTAGAAACTAGGTCTTTAAAGAAAGTTAAATGTCATGGGGAAAGTGCTTTTATATACAACATAATTCTAACTTATGAAAGATATATAACAAATATACACACATTAGAATAAAGAAAAATAAATAAAAACACTAGTAGGTAGTACAGGAACTTTTTCAATGCTTTCTACATTTTCCTATTTTTCTATGATTGACATACATCCCCTTTTATGATGAAAAAGTTATAAAAATAAAAACACGCACACACAAATGTGACTTTCCCCTGGGTGTAAGGAACTCCTTTATCTCATTCTCCCTTCAGACAGTTGCCTCCTCATCCAGCCCTGGTGATTCACTCACTTTGTCTGAGTGTTTTATTTTCTCTTTGCCAAATGGGTGCAATAATCCTGGCCTCTCTACCGCCTAAGACAGTTGTATGTTACAGCGACCTTCTGCTAATAAAACCCCAGGTAAACGCTAATTACTATGGCTACTAACACACTAATGCTTTCTGGGAGTGGTGAGTCACACCAGGCTCACATAAGGAAGGAATGGTCTCCGGGGACAGGATTTGACATGAAGACTCCTCTTCCCAGAAGCCTTCTGCCTGTATAGATTTCCAAGACAGACTGGAAGGTAGAGTGGTGTCTCCATCAGCTATTACTGGGCACCAAACAACCCAAAACCTCAGTAGCATACCCCTGAGCATTTGTTTCTTGCTCACACATCACAGATCAGTGGGTATCTGGCTGATCTTGGCTTGGATCAGTGGGGTTGTGCCCCAGGCTACAGTTTGGTCCAGATCTGTTCCACATGCTTGTTGTCCTCCCAGGACCAGCAAGCTAGCTGGGGCATGCTCTTCTCATGGCAATGGCAGAGGTACAAGAGGACACACACAGTCCCACAAGCACATTTCGACCCCTCTGTGCGTCACACCTGCTAATATTCCACGGCCAAGCCCAAAGTCAAGGGGTGGGGAAGTTGTTCTTCCAAAGTTGTGAAAGGATCAGCAAAGTTCCATGGCAAAGGGTGTGGATGCGGCAAAAGGCGAAGAATTGAGGCCAAGAACTCAGCGTAGCACAAGGAGGGTGGAGAAGGTAACATGAGCCACAAACCTGTTGTCTGACTGTCCAGACCAAAGGAAAGGAGGAAAAGGGATGGAGAAGAGATGGGCTATGACCTGTTGGAGGCAGCTGGGAAATGCCTTCTTTAGGTTCATTCACTCATGCAGCCAACAGACATGTATTGGGGTTTGGGCTTAGAGCTTGGTGAGGCTCTGAGCTGGGTGGTGATACAGGTGAGAATGAATGCAGGACTCTATTCCCTCTAATTGTTTTCCTAAAAAACTCTTTCGAAACCTGTAGCCTACAGCCATATTTTAAATGCACTTTAATTTTCAGCCTTCTTGTCTCTTGTGTTGCTATGGTTTTAAAAGGTTGAGTGTATTTTTATAATCTCAAGACCATATCTCAAGCACTTCTCCCACATGTAAATATCTTTATGATCTGAATTCCCTTTGAGAAAAAAAAATGGATGTGACCCCAGTCTGGACTATAAGGAGGCATCTGACAGTGCTGTAGCCTGGGATGGTGGGTTTGCTGGGTGCCTGGGTCCTAAGGAAGGTGGTGGGGGTGGCAATCCTACAGATGTGCACATGCAGGAGTAACTGAGGAGATGCCTCTGCAGAGACAGCAGAAAAAACACAAGAGGTTACAGAGGCAGCGTCAAGGGTCCAGAGCTGGGAGGCAGCTAGCCATGTGCATGCTGCAGGCTGTTACTCTGGGTTGAGTGGGGTAAGACAAAGGCATGAGGAAGAGTTGCTTACCAGGAAACAAGTACAACCAGATGACAGATAAGTGGGCAGGGCAGAGCCCTACAGTGCCAAGCCCCCAACAGTGTGCCTTTTACCTTTTTCTGTGCCAGGGCCCAGTTTTAAGAGGGATGAATGAACAGGGCCAGCCGGGGGTGCAAAGGAGCCAAATGCAACCTGCAATCCTGAAATATGGAGGCTAACACAGACCAAGGGCCCTTTTGCCTCATAGCTACTGGAGAGTCTGTGTTAAGATTATTCTTTTTAAATGGAACCGGATGACCCAGAACAACTACAAAACAGGAGTCTCTTTCTTCCTCCAAAAAGAAACAAGTATGTAAAACAACAACAACAAAAAACAAAACTAGTGTGGAATTCTGCATTATACCTATCAAGAAACAAGGACTGAACCCCAGTCTAATCATGAGAAAAAATAATCAGACACATCCCCAGACACCTGACCATCACTCCTCAAAATCATCAAGGTCATCAAAAACAAGGAAAGTTGGAGAAACTGTCACGGCCGAGAGAAGCCCAAGGACAAATTATGATTAAATGTAATGTTGAATTCTGGATAGGATCCTGGTACAGAAAAAAGGAATTAGGTAAAAATTAAGGAAATCCAAATGAACTATGAACTTTGGTTAATAACAGTGTATCAATAGTGCTTCATTAATTGTAACAGATGTGCCATACTAACATAAGATGCTTATAATAGCATAAACTAGATAGGGAATATATTGGAACTCTCAATACTGTCTTCTTAATTTTCTATAAATCTGTTCTAAAAAAATAAAGCCTATTTAAAAAAATCTAAGTCAAGGGTCAAGAGCACAGATTTAGAAGCCAGGCTGCCTAGAGTCCAATCTCAGCTCCTCCTTACCAGTCGTACAACTGTGGGGACCAGTCACTCAACCGTTCTGTGCCTCCATTTCCTCATGGTGCAATGGGAATAACCATACTAACTACCTCCAACTGTCATGGGTACTAAATGAGTTAAAACTTGTGAAATGAGTTAAAACTTTACCTGGCACCAAATAATACACGTGTTTATTTCATACATAAATGAAACTAAAGGTACAGGTTCACTTCAAATATTCTGTAAGACAGGACGAAGTAAACACTAGCTGAGTTTCTCTCTCTCTCTCTCTCTCTCTCTTCTTTTTTTTAAAAAAGGAGCATGCTTAGGGCTCAGAGTGGTCTCCACTGTGCTACAACTCCCCCAGCTCTGCCCTCCTCCCTCTAGCTTAGCCTGAGTTCCTTTCTTCCTGAGCTTTCTATACTTCCTTCTTAAGGATTCCCATTCTCTGCTAGGGTCAGAGGAGATGACCCAGCCTGGAATCTTCTTGCCAGAGACCATCTTAGCACAAGTAGATCTACCGCCTTCTCCCCCAGAGCATCTTTCCAAATCTAGGATCCAGCAGTAACCCCCAGATACCTCCAATCCCACCATCTTCCTCCAGATGCCTAATCCCAGGCCCCAGACCATTCATCTGCCTCTCCTGACTGCACTGACACCCTTTCAGCTGGAAGCACCTTGGTAAGGAAGTGAACATCACCACCCAACAGGATGCTTGGGAAATGCACATGTTCCTCATTGCTCAGGAAGAGGTCTCCCTAAAGAACAATCCTGAAACTTGTCCAAGTGACCGAAAGTTTGACATGGGTCATCTTCCTGTGAACATCTGGAAAAGAGCCTCCAGGCAGAATCTGACTAAGGCATCTGCAGTTTCCTTCAGGCAAGACCTTGAATTCCCGGAGCATTTCCTTTTGCTACTTCCACCACACCCCCTTTCTGGGGCTGCTGGGTAAAATAAAAGCCAAACACTGCAACAATGTGTCAGCAACTAAAAACTTAAAGCTACAGGATAAAGATGAGTCTACCAACTCTATTTCTCCTGGCTGCCCCCCTTCTTCTAAAAAAGCATATTGTCGAAAATCCTAAAACACTAGTGAAGGAGGTCATTCTTATGACCCTCATTTTACAGGTGGGGAAATCAAGTCCTTTTTGGTTTTGAGACAAAAAAAGAAGAGATTTCATGTGTGTTTCTTGTTTGGAGAACAGGGTTGCAGTTCCTCATCCACGCTCTATCTGGGGTTATTGTGTCTGCTTTGTTTTTCTTTTCTTTTCATCATGCCAGTAGTTGGCAATGACCTACATAGACCACATGCTTAATAATAATTCAAGCTTTCTTAGCACCCAACCTTCAAGGGCCTCTGGGGATCTGGCAAAGAGCAATATTTATGAAATCATCTCCTTGTTGCAAACCAACATTCATGCCTCTGGGGTGGCCTTTGAAGAGAAGAAACTGCAGGCTGAGAATATTTGACATGGCAGTCACATGTCTGGCTTTTTTCATTTTTTATATGGAAATGTCTAAGACTACAGCACATTTGCACAGGGTTGATATTTAAGATTTATATCAACTAGTATGGCTGAGGCATCAACCAATTAAAAATAATGTTGGCCAGGGTACCCAATCAAAGCCCCACTGGCATCCTCCCACTCCCAGTTGGCCAGGCATTGCCCCTTAACTTGCAGGATTAAGGGAAGGTCCAGAGAGTTCTGGGGAAGGGTCTAGGTGGTCATGGTGGTGGGCAGATGGCTATACCAAGTGATATGGAAATAATTCAGTATTTACCTAGCTATCAACCTCAAATTCATACATATTCTTAATTCCTACAAAGTGCAGATCCGCAGCACATGGCTGAACACAGACTTGTCCCTAGGTGTACATGATGGTTAACTGTGGCCGGTGTGTTTGGATTCAGGAGACTTGAAGATGTCATTTGGCTGCATCTCACCTCCCTTCTGGGCTGCTGGAACTGGAAATGAAACTGCAGGTGGGTCAGGTGAGTGGATAACTGAAATGGACAGACAGAGGAAGAACAAGACAGTAGGTGCAAGTCATGAATGACAGCCTGAAATGGTCCAAGCTGGGGAAGCCCAAGAGGGTCCCCAAGCCCAAAAGATGAGTAAGGAATCAGACCTAAGAGATAGGGGAAAAAAGAGGGCAGTTGCTGGCGAGATCTTAAGACAAGAGAGTTGAGAAGACCAGAGCACAGTGAAACAAGTGGGTCTAAGGCCACTGCTTCAAAAGCTCTACCATAGCATTGCCATGGGAAGTTTGGTTATGATTGAAAGTTTAGAGTAGGGCTGGAGCTCCTCAATGCTTATTCAGCTCTTAGAACTTCCTTGTGAAAAGATTTCCCCAAGTGTTTGCAGTTCACACAGCAAGTTCTTTCTAGAAAAAGTGTCCCAGATGCCAACACTGATGCTTCAGAAGGACCTTCATCATTTGAAGGGCTACTCCTCACTGGGAACAAGCATGATTTGGGTGAGTAGCATTTTTGATCACAGAGTCCCAATTCTCTAGGACTTTGGCTATCTCAGGGCAGAGTAGCTTATACATTTTTGCCTATGCAGTAATTTTAACAGTCATTTTCAAAGCAGGCTTCAAAGCACTGATGGGATACAAGAATTCTCCTGATGAGTGCAAACTGCTTTCCAAATAGGTAAATCCGCTCTGCTCTTCTGAGGGAATGCCACACAGTCCTCCAACTGTCGTTTTTATGGAGAGTTCGTTGCTTCTTACTAGTAATCTATTAAGAGAATCAGCAAGGATAAGTGAATTTGGAATTTGTGAACCAAAAGTAGTATGTGACCTGAATACTTTAATTCAGGCTTCTACTCCAAATTCTGTCATCCATGCAGCAAGCGGCAACCGACAAAATTTCTGCTGTGCATCCATACCTGCAGATGGCTAGAAGTCCCACACTTGGAAGGAAGCAGTTTGTTCTCTCATTCATCAGTGGCTGCTGCTGTGCTATCCACGTAGTTGATTGCAGATAATCTGCTCTCCCTTGCAATATCTAGATTTCTATATTTACCACATCAGTGTTGGGGTCTTGTAATTTTCTAATTGGATTGAAATATATGCATCCATTTTGGTTCAAATAGGAATCACCAATATCCTTCATGCAAAAGCAAATGTTACATAATACCACTCCCTCCAAAAAGAGCCCTGCTCACACAGCAACATTTTGTTATTATACGCAGGTCTCATGGTTTTTCCTTGAGAATGTGTAAAAGGGTGGAATAGACGAACAGTGAGTCTTTTCCTCCACTTAAGTGTGTGAAAGTAAAAAATATTTGAGGGGTTATTTTTCTTCTCAAGGAAAAATTTTTAGATGTAATTTTATTTCATTTTTGAATAACTTACATATTCTTATGATTCAAAAGTCAAAATAATATCAAAAGGAATCATTGAGAAGTTTTTCTCCACTGCTACCCTAGTCTATTAGGATCCTCCCCTCCATCCCCTGGAAGTCACCACTTTATTAGTTTCCTGTATATCCTTCCAGTATTTCTTTATGCAAACAGAGATGTATTTCACTAATGCATAAAGCTCCCCTGCCCCCACATTAGCAGATAAAGCTGAAAAAGGTAGACAAAAGCAGAAGTGACCTCAGAAGACTGAAACTGCATCTGAAGTCTATCTCCCTATGACCTTCAGCAGCACAGGTATTTTTTTTCTACATCTGATCCTTGGGAAAATGATGGAATAAAAACAGTCTTTTTACATCTCCCTAGCTCTGCTTTTATACTCTTCTACCCCATCCCATGCCAACACCCCACAAAGATCTTCAACAAAGTTTTGCTTTTTGTTCTACACTTCACCCCTATCTGCAATAAACACGTCTGTTAAGGGTCCCATCACATCAGTGCCTGTGAGAATGGGCAAATGGATTCTAATGTATACGGTATTCAAGGAGGAGGTGGCTGGCTCATTCAAATCAAAGTGTCTTCCCACTGTAAATAGTCCTTCAAAATGGATCTCATGAGGAAACTTTATACTGGAGGATATCTCAAATGTGCAATGTTCAACATATGTATGGAGTGCTTATGTGCCAGGTGCTATGGCCAAGTGCCAGGTAGAAGGGTGAACAGGACACAGATCCCGCCCTCGCAGACCTCACAGCCTCATGAGGAGAGTTACAACACGTTGTAATAAGAGTCATGAGGAAGCACAGAAGAAGGGTCCCTAACCAGGGTGGAGAGCTTGGAGAAGGCTTTGCAGGGGACGCCTCATTAAAGCTGAGGCCAGAGAGGTCAGCAGGACTCAGCCAGGCCGTGAGTGGGGCTCTGAGGCAGATTATGCACAAAGACCTTGGGTTGAGCAAGCCATGGCTCATTCCTTTTCTCTTACAACTTTCTCTTTGACTGGCAGAGGACCTTCTGGAGATAATTCAGGTAACCAACAGAGTGACTTTAATAGAGGGATAATAGCAGCAGGAGTTGGAGCTTCTTGGGAGTGGGTAGAGATGTGGAATCCCTCACATCACAACACATGGATGTGGGCTTTGCTCTGTGCATGATCATGTTGGGGGTGGTACCAGGGAAGAGTCAGGAAATTAAGGGCCTTCTCTCCTCGGCCCCCCACGTTTATTCTAGATACCATGCATGGCTTGGAAACCTCAGGAAAGCTCATGGCAATAGGAGCTTCAGGGGGAAGGCCTTGAAATGTGAGTCAGGAAGTAAATCAATCAGATTCCCAATAGAAAACAGATGGCATGCTCAATACAGGATGACCTGGGGAGGGAATATTTACAAAAGTGCAGGTGGGTAGGGGCACAACCAAAAGTGCAGTTGCTATGGCCTTACCATCCTTACACCTAAAGGTCCTAAGGGACAGTAACCAGAGCACAGCAGGAGACAGTGTCTCATTAGGCTCCTGAGTCTTGAGAGGAGCAGCGATCTGTAACAAGGTGACCTTGCAGGGAGTGGGGCAGGGGAAAAATTTCACTGACTTTGCTCTCATTCCTTCTGCCAAGCCTTCCAAATAGCCAAACACAGCCATACAAGAGGGCACAGGGCCTGCTGATGAGGCTGCAGGCACACAGCAGCACAGGGCATGGATCTGGAGGGCACAGAGGGCAAGGATACAGAAGGCAGCCCACCAAGTCCTCACCACAATTCGGGGTGGCAGGAGACCAGACAAGTTTTCTTTTCTTCTTTATGCTTTTCTCCATTTTTCTAATCTTCTCAATCTTCTGATCTTCTCGCACATATCACTCCTAGAATTGGAGAAAATATTGTTTGTAAATTAAAAAGGAAAACAAACAAACAACAATAATAACATCAACAAGAAATATGCACCAAGGAGGTACCCCAGGGCAGTACAAAAGCCTTCATTAACAAGAGTTGGGAAAAGGAGGCTTTAAGAAATTTTTGTTCCACTCTGAATAACCAGCCAACCTTTTTCCACAGGACACTGACTACAACGAAGGCAAATGCAACTGGCAGTCTCAACTAAGTTCTTGGGAAGAAGAATCATTGGGGCATAAAGAAAGTGGTGCCCAAGCCCCTCTTGTTTCTCTGAAGTGAATCTTGTGGGGAAGGAGGTAATCAGAGGGAAAGACACTCAGCATTCCAGGGGCATCTGTTCAAGTCCCAGCTCAGCCACTTCATCAAGGTAAAACCTCAAGCACATCATTTGCAGACTCTTGAAATCACTGTCAGGGTCCATGGTCTTGTAAACAATTAGACATTCTACAAGTCTTCCTTGTGAGTATCAGAAGGGAGTGCACAAAAGATCAAAATCACCACAAAAGGCACAGAAAAATACCTCAACAGGCCCCTTCTGTTGCAGCCCGTAGCACCTAGAAGGCCTGTAGCACAGCTACTCCTTGAAGGGAAAAAAAACAGTCTTGGGTTAAACTGAGCAAAACATACACGGAGGGCCAGAGGCAGGTGTGATCAATTTCTCTATTTCCCATTTGATGGCCTCTCTCTCTCTAGCATTCTCCTTTTTTCTGCCTTTTCCATGCCTCAGCCCCCTGAGTTCCCTCTGCCTGGGACATGGCCAGGAATCTCTCATAGGGGTCTCTCCTTACTTAGAGGGTGGAGGTAAACTCTCAGGTTTAGGAATTCCAGTGATTTTGAAGGTGAGTTTACTTAGTGAGTTATAGCTGGGTCTAGGGAGGCTAGAATTCCAGGGCTAGAAGTGACCTTCACACATTCTAGCATCCATTTATCCCACACATGTTTGGGCATCCACTATGTTGTAGGCATTGTGCTAAGAACAAGGGACACAAAAGGAAGTAAAAGCAGACATCATAGAGAACATTGAGTCTGGCAGGAGACAGGCATTAACCAAATAATCACGCAATAGGGGACCAGTTGAATAAATTTTAGTAGATTTACATATTGAAATAAAGTTAAGTAGAAACTCTGTAATTTGAAATTTGAATTGGAAATAGCGTATGAAATTATATTATTTCCCTCTAAAAAATATTTATTTGTAGTGTCATCCACTGAAAAAGTCTGATGATGACAAGCACCCCTAGTGCCCAGATTGTGGTTTCTAAATACCATTTCTCAATATGAGAGGCAGAGTTCCTTGGAGAGGTGCCTGATTCCAAGGGTGAGTAGGAAATGTACAAGATAAGCCTGGGACATCTTGTGCCAGAAAAAAAAAAAATATATGAAGACTATGTAAGAGATACCCAGAGGTCAACCTGAAGAGTTTCCACTCCTGAAGACTGGAAATTCTTAGCAACAACAACAACAACAAAAAATATAACAGTAGATTAAAACAGCAATATAAAAATCCATGAGTTCAAAATAATACTTTAAAAAAAGAAAAGAAAGGAAAAGATCATGGTTCTCCTCTAGAGGTTGCTAGGGCTTCAGCTCATTACTTCAAAAATTGGTAAACAGACAGAAAGAAAAACATTTATTTTAACTTTCTAGTCTGTATAACTGTATTTCTGGATAATTGAATTGTTTCTGGGGAAATTTCTTTACAGAAAAATTTCCACTATTAAATGCAGAAGGAATGATATAATTCCATTTGTGACTTTAGTGGAATAATTAATTTAGGAAACAATTATTAGTGGATGCTGAAAACCTTAGAGGAAATGTTGATGGGGAATTTCATAACAAAGCAGTGAGGCTGACACCATCTAAACCCACTGATCTATCACTATTAGTGAGATAACCATGCCTTATGTGTCTACTGAGGTGAGGCAACATGAAATACACAACACCAACTATGACATATTCTTGCCTTTGAAAAATTAATCCTGAATTTTAAAAAGCCTCTAGATCTCTTACCAGTTTACAGGAAATATAGGGGACTGAAGAACAAATTAAGCAACACTGCAAATAAGCAATCAGCCCAATCTAGATTGTGAGACATTCAACAAGATAAATGACCAAGTTTCTTCAGCAAATCAATAACATGGAAAAGAAACAAAAAGGAATGAGAAATGTTTTTGTTTTTAATAAAAATTGTGTATGTTTAAGGTGTGCAATGTGATGTTTTGATATATACATATAGTAAAATGATTACTACAGTCAAGCTAATTAACATATCCGGCACTCTGCATAGTTGTGTGTGGGGGTGTGTGTGTGTGTGTGGAGAACACTTAAAGTTCTACTCTCTTAACAAATGTCAATATACAATACAGTATTATTAACTGCAGCTACCCTGCTGCACGTTAGGTCTCCAGAACTTATTCATCCTTTCATCTCTCCATTTCCTTTGCTGCACTCCCTATCCGTGGTGTTAAAAGGTAAACTTAGGCACATTAAAATTTTAAAGAGTTTATTTGAATAGACAGCGCTTCATTAATCAGGCAACTCCAGACCATGAGTGGTTTGGGGACTCCCCTGCAGAGGCACAAAAGGAAGACTTTTATAGGATAAGCACGAAAGTAAGGCAAAGAAAATATTTGATTGGTTAAAGTGGAGCAGTAGCCTTATTTCAGTGGAAAATCCCTAATTAGAGATTTGTTGGCAGTTTCTGTTTGGTTAAGATTAGGTAAGACCCAAGGCCTTACCTCCTTAGCCTAATGACCTCCCAACTAACTATTTTAACTATTTTAACACTGGTAACCACCATTCTTCTTTGGTTCTATGAATTTGACTTTTTTAAAAGATTCCACAATAAAGTGAGATCATGCAATATTTTTGTGTGTATCTGGCTTATTTCACTTAACATACCATCCTCTGGGTTTATCATGTTGGGACAAATGGTAGGATTTTCTTCTTTTATGGCTGAATAGTATTGCATTGTGTATGTTTACTACATTTTCTTTATGCATTCATCTGTTAACAAACACTTAAGTTGATCCCATATCTTGGCTATTATGAATAATACTTTCATGAACACGGAAGTGTAGATACGCCTTCGACATGCTAAATTTATTTCCTTTGGATATATACACAGAAGTGAGATTGCTGAATCATACGGTAGTTCCATTTTTAATTTTTTGAGAATACACCCTACTGTTTCTTCATAATGGCTGTTTCAATTTCTATTCCCACTAACAGTATCCAAGGGTCCCCTTTTCTCTACAACTTCACCAGCACTTTTTATCTTTTGTCTTTTTGATAACAGTCATCCTAACCGGTGTGAGATGATCTCTCACTGTGGTTTTAATTTGCATTTCCCTGATGATTTGTGATGTTGGGCAACTTTTCATGTACCTGCTGACCACTTGTATGTCCTTTTTGGGAAAATGTCTATTCAGTTCCTTTGCCCATTTTTTAATCAGATTATTTGTTTTTGTTTGCTATAGAGTTGTATGAGCCCCTTATATATTTTGGATATTAATCCCTGATCAGATGTACATTTTGCAAATATTTTCTCTGAATTCCATAGGTTGTCTTTTTATTTGTTGATTGTTTCCTTTGCTGTGCAGAAGCTTTTCAGTTTGATGTAGTCAGGATTGGGAACTATTAGAGAATAAAAGAGACTTAAACATATGACAGTTGAATGAAATGAATGAGCCTTGTTTGGATTCTGATTTAAAAAAAAAAAAACCCTAAAGAGATATCTTTGAAAGAACTAATCTAATATTAAGGAATAATTATTAACTGTGTGAGGATGGATAATGGCATGGTGGTTACATTTCTAAAAAGTCCTTATAAACCTCAGATACACGTAAGGGATGGAATGGCAGAATGTTTGGGATTCAAGGGCAGGGAGTAATGGGAGGCGGTATTATCACTGTCGAGTGGGGTGATGAGTGTCTGAGGTTTCATTATACTCTTCTGTCTATATCATGTACATCTGAAAGTTTTCATAATAAAACATTTCAAAATATCAACAAACATATGACTATAAATTGTGTGAGGTGCTGAATCAGACACCTCTGGTGTGACTTCAGCATCTGCCAGGCTTACTTACGCTTGCATCCATAGCTGGGGTGGACAGTTCCATGAAGGCTTTGATCGTCCTCATTCCAGAGTGAGTCACATGTCTCTGATTTGTGGCACTGGATGCTAACTAGGGACTGCCCAGGATTTTGCCATCACCACATATGCTTCTACACAGCAAAGGAAACAATCAACACAATGAAAAGGCAAGCTATGGATCCAGAGAAAATATTTGCAAACCATATATACAGTATGTCTGATAAGGGGTTAATACCCAAAATATATAAGGAACTCATTCAACTCAATAACAACAAAACACAAATAATCTGATTTTAAAATGTGCAAAAGACCTGAACAAACATTTTTCCAGAAAGGACAGACAAATGGTCAGCAGGTATATGAAAAGGTGCACTGCCATGAGGAGCTCACAGTGTAGGGAAGTTAATGCCCAGTGGGATAGTAAGCACAAGTGTCTTGTTTTAAAGGTGTATAAACTAAGACTCCTTCATCAACTGGTAGGTGAAAGAGCTGGACTAGGGCTTCTGTCTTGATGCCTTCCACAGAACTCAACAGAGGGCTTTGCTCAAACTGGGCCCTCAATAAGGATTTTTGCATGATTAAGCAAATGCGTGAGCAAAAGCATAGAGACCATAAAAACACAACACAATTAACAATGGAGAGTTCTAAAGATAGGTCTAATGAATAGACATTTCTCAAAAGAAGATATATAAACAGCCAATAAACATAAAAAAATGTTTAACATCACTAATCATCAGGGAAATGTAAATTTAAACCACAAAGAGATACCACCTCACTCCTACAGGAATGGTTATAATTAAAAAGTCAAAAAACAATAGATATTGGCATGAATGTGGTAAAAAGGGAATACTTTTACACTGCTGGTAGAAATATAAATTAGTACAACTTCTATGGAAAATAGCATGGGGATTCCTTAAACAACTAAAAGTAGATCTTCCATTTGATCCAGCAATCCCACTGCTAGGTATCTACCCAAAGGAAAAGAAGTCATTATATGAACTATTCCAAACAATTGAAAAGGAGGGACTCCTCCCTAACTCATTTGATGAGGCCAGTGTGATCCTGATACCAAAACCTGGCAGAACTATAACAAAAAAAGAAAACTTCAGGCCAATATCACTGAAGAACATCAATATAAAAATCCTCAGTAAAATACTGGCAAACTAAATCCGGCAGCACATCAGAAAGCTTATCCACTATGATCAAGTAGGTTTCATCCCTGAAATGTGAGGCTGGTTCAACATACACAAACCAATAAATGTAATTCATCACATAAGCAAAACTAAAGACAAAAACCACATGATTATCTCAATAGACAAAGAAAAGACTTTCAGTAAAATTCAACACCCCCTCATGTTAAAAACTCTCAATAAACTAGTATTGAAGGAACATACCTCAAAATAACGAGAGCCATTTATGACAAACCCACAGCCATTATCATACTGAATGGGCAAAACCTGGAAGCATTCCCCTTGAAAACCGGCGGAAGACAAGGATGCCCTCTCTCACCACTCCTATTCAACATAGTATTGGAAGTTCAGGCCAGGGCAATCAGGCAAGAGAAAGAAATAAAGTGTACTCAAATAGGAACAGAGGAAGTCAAATTGTCTTTGTTTGCAGATGACATGATCCTCTATCTAGAAAACCTCATCATCTCAGCCCCAAAGCTTTTTAAGCTGATAAGCAACTTCAGCAAAGTCTCAGGATGCAAAATCAATCTGCAAAAATAACAAGCATTCCTATACACCAACAATAGACAAGCAGCCAATTCATGAATGAACTCTCATTCGCAATTGCTGCAAACAGAATAAAATACCTAGGAATGCAGCTAACAAGGGAAGTGAAGGACCGCTTCAAGGAGAAATACAAATCATTGCTCAAGAAAATCAGAGAGGACACAAACAATGGAGAAACATTTCATGCTCATGGATAGAAAGAATTAATATCATGAAAATGGCCACACTGATCAAAGTAATTTATAGATTCAATACTATTTTCATCAAACTACTATTGACATCCTTCACAAAATTAGAAAAAAATATTTAAAAATTCATATGGAACCACAAAAGAGCCCATATAGCCAAGACAATCCTAAGAAAAAAGAACAAAGCTGGAGACATCATGCTACCTGACTTCAAACTATACTACAAGACTATAGTAACCAAAACAGCATGGTACTGGTACAAAAACAGACACCTAGACCAACGGAACAGAATAAAGAACTCAGAAATAAGACCACATATCTACAACCATCTGATCTTTGACAAACCTGAGAAAAACAAGCAATGGGGAAAGGATTCCTTATTTAATAAAAGATGCTGGGAGAACAGGCTAGCCATATGCAGAAAATTGAAACCAAACCCCTTCCTTATACTTTATACAAAAATTAACTCAAGATGGATTAAAGACTTAAATGTATAACCCAAAACTATAAAAACCCTCAAAGAAAACCTAGGCAATACCATTCAGGATATAGTCACAGGCAAAGATTTCATGATGAAAACATCAAAAGCAATTGTAACAAAAGCAAAAATTGACAAATGGGATCTAATTAAACTAAAGAGCTTCTACACAGCAAAAGAAACTATCATCAGAGTGAATAGACAACCTACAGAATTAGAGAAAATTTTTGTAACCTATCTATCTGAGAAAGGTCTAATATCCAGAGTCTACAAGGAACTAAAACAAATTTACAAGGAAAAAAAAACCAACCCCATTAAAAAGTGGGCAAAGGACATGAACAGACACGTCTCAAAAGACATTTATGTGACCAACAAACATATGAAAAAAAGTTCAACATCACTGATCATTAGAGAAATGTAAATCAAAACCATAATGAGATACCACCTCACGCCAGTCAGAATGGTGATTATTAAAAAGTTATGAAACAACAGACACTGGCGAGGCTGCAGAGAGACAGAAATGCTTTCATACTGTTGGTGGGAATGTAAATTAGTTCAACCATTGTGGAAGATGGGGTGATAATTCATCAAAGACCTAGAACCAGAAATACCACTGGACCCAGCAATCTCGATACTGGGTATATACCCAGAGGAATATAAATCATTCTATTGTAAAGATATATGCATGTGTATGTTCATTATAGCCCTATTCACAATAACAGAGATATGGAATCAACCCAAATGCCCACCAGCATGATAGACGGGATAAAGAAAATGCGGTACATATACACCATGGAATACTAGGCAGCCATGACAAAAAAATGAGATCATGTCTTTTGCAGGGACATGGATGGAACTAGAAGCCATTATCCTCAGCAAACTAACACAGGAACAGAAAACCAAACTCATAGGTGAAAGCTGAACAATGAGAACATATGGACACAGGGAAGGGAACAACACACACTGAGGCCTGTTGGCAGGGCAGTGGGGAAACGGAGAGCATCAGGAAAAATAGCTAATGCATGCTGGACTTAATACTTAGGTGATGGGTGGATAGCTATAGCAAATCACCATGGCACACGTTTACCTATGTAACAAACCTGCACATTCTACACATGTATCCTGCAACTTAAAATAAAATTAAAATTAAAGTTATAAAAGAAGTCATTATGTAAAAAAGACACATGCACACGCATATGTATAACAGCACAATTCACATTGCAAAGAAATGGAACCAACCTAAGTGCCCATCAACCAATGAGCAGATAAAGAAAATGTGGTATATACACACCATGGAATACTACTGAGCTAAAAAAGGAGTGAAATAATGTCTTTTGCAACTACTTGGATGGAGCTGGAGGCCATTATTCTAAGTGAAGTAACTCAGGAATGAAAAACCAAATACCATATGTTCTCACTTATAAACGGGAGCTAAGCTAAGGGGACGCAAAGACATACAGAGTGATACAATGAACTTCGGAGATTCAGAGTTGGGAGAGGTTGCAGGGGAAGGCATAAAAGACTACATACTGGGTACAATGTACATTGTTTCAGTGACGGTGCATTAAAATCTCAGAATTCACCACCATAGAATCCATCCATGCAAACAAAACCCACTTGTATCCCAAGAGCTACTGAAATTTTAAAAAATAAAATAAAAACAAAAATAGGTCTAATTTGTTTCCTGTGACTGATTTTAAGATCCCAAAACAGCATATGAGAAAATGTGTAACTATAAAAGAAGATAGTCCTTCATCCCATAGCAATAAACTTCCACGTAAGTGTTAAGATACAAATCTTACTGTCTCATAGCTCTGCCTTCAACATGATGAACACAAGCGTCCAGGCACATTGATGTGCGTGCAAACAGGTGTATGTGCTCCATATTGTTGCAGATAAAAATAGCTCATGAGCTTGGAAAAACAGTTTGCTTTAATCCTCGGATTTTGGAAAAACACTTGTAGCCAAGAGCAGAATCTCATTTTTAAAGATAATTGGCATTTCCTCCTCAACCGCAAATATTTCAAATATTTAAATAAGCTTGATAGCATGCAGAGGCAACTCCTCAGGCCCAAGTCCCTGTGACCACAGAAATTCGATCTTTCTCCCTTCTCTCTTTCCATCCTCTCAGAGCTTTCGGGTGCTGTGATAGAATCTGTAGGATTGTCAAGATTTAAAAAAATAAGGTACTTAGCTATCAGGCCAAAAAAAAAAAAAAAAAAAAGTCATCATGCCTTCTTTTTTGAAATAAAGAGCAAGATAGGAAATATTTTTTTATTAACAAACTGGCAAGAGGAAAACTAGTTGACTGATGAAGGTTCCAACTGTGTGGGTAACCTGTTTAGCCAGGACCAGATGGTTCAGAGAGCTGGTAATGAAATAAAACATATTCTCTATCTAGGTCAGCACTGAATCCAGCCTAGGTCACAAATTACAGACAGTTGTTTGGCCAGATGTGTGTTCAGAGGCTGACAGAAATGAAAGGATGTCCTGGAAAACGGATATGTCTGAATTTGGTTCTAATTTGGCTCCTTTTTTGGCAGCCTTCGGTTCTGAGTTCTCAGATGGCATTGTCGTGGAAGAAAAGTTTTCTGTACAGGACAGATCTATAATTGTGGTTCTGTTCCAAAAGATTAGAGCATATCATTGACTTTCCAGAACTTTAAAGAAAAACATAGTGTCCACCATAAACTAGAATGTAGGGAATCCCCTCAGATACCGTAGACAAGAGTGTAAATTATTACAACTTTTCTATAGGTTATTTGACCACATATATCAAAAACTCCTAAAAACTTGCAAAGCATTTGCCCAGTATTCTACTTCTAGGAGTTTATTCTAAGGAAACAATCAAGAATGTGCCATAAGATCTTGTTTATAAAAATCATTTAAAAACTAGAGCAGTATATTAATCTTATCACTCAATAAGAGGGGATTTTTTTAAAAATGGTGATGGAATGGAATATCTTCAGCCATTAAGAACAATATTTCAAATATATATTTATTAACATAGAAAGATGCCAAAATTAGTTATAAAATAGCCAGACTCGACTTAAGCTTTTTTTTCTTTTTTCTTTTTTTTTTTTTTTTTTTGTAGAGATGAAGTCTCAATCTGTCGCCCAGGCTGGAGCGCAGTGGCGCAATCTCGGCTCACTGCAACCTCCACCTGCTGGGTTCAAGCAATTCTCCTGTCTCAGCCTCCTGACTAGCTGGGACTGCAGGCACAGGCCACCACGTTCAGCTAATTTCTTTTGTATTTTGATAGAGATGGGGTTTCACCATGTTGCCCAGGCTGGTCTCGGACTCCTGAGCTCAGGCAATCCTCCTGCCTCAGCCTCTTAAGGTGCTAGGATTACAGGCATGAGCCACCACACCCGGTCGACTTTTCCTTTTAAAAAAAAGCTTTATATACACACATGCTTATATATATATAATACATACATACAGTGCTTAAAAATAAATTAAAAATTAGCCACAATGAACCCTGGGAAATAGAAAAACAGGCAATTTTTCTTTCCTTTTAGAAATTATCTATTTTCTAAACTTTTTATAACAAATAAGTGTTTACTTGTATATTTTTTGTCGAAAAGATATTTAAAAACAGAAATTAAGAGCTTTTCAGAAGGATTTGACTTAGCGGTCAAAAGGCAAGACGGTGGAAGTGTAGTTCAGGAGAGAAAGGAGGTCTGTGAAAGGAAGAGGTAACCAAGATTCTATCCTCTTTCACAGGAACTGTGCTTCTAAGGAAGTCAGCTCCAAACTCCCATGGAATGACTTTGCTGTGGAATTGAGAAGAAGCCTCCATGGTCTTTCCACAGCAATACAGAGACATCTGTGTTTTCAGAACTTCCAGGCTGCACCCAGCCAGCGACCTAAGGAGAAACCTTCCCCTCTGAGTGTTGGGATGGAGTGAGCAGCTCCCAGGCAGGAACAAAATCAGGCCACCTGTCCCTTTTCAAAAATGCTCTTCTTGGCTTATTTCTCATCCTCGGTGACTTAAACATTAAATTTTCTAATCCCCCAAGAGGGTTCTTTGAAAATATGAAAATAACCAATATAATCTGTCAAGAGAGAATAGAGCCAGTAAAAGTAGACTTCTTCTTAGCTTTGTTGGTTTCAGGTATTATCTCCTGACAACAGATGTCTCAGCACTGGGGGACGAGCACGATGGGGCAGCAGGTGTGTGGGGTTGGACAGGACCCAGCTCTGTGGTTGATGCCCCTTTTCCTCTTTGGTCCTCTGAGGCCTGCAATAAACAAATAAACATCTCTGTCTCTCTGTCTCTCTCTCTCTCTCACACACACACACACACACACACACACACACACACATCTTTTAGCACAAGCATGTTCTCAAAAGAGAGTGCAGCGAATGAGTAAGTCCACTCCAGAATGCTAACATCAGTTCAAAACCCAAGTAAGCCAGCAGACCAGCCTTGGTTTTCAAGACTCCTAGGTAAAAGGAGAGCTGAGATGACGTGCGTAGTTTCTGTGCAACAGGCTCCTGGCCTCCTCCATAGCAGAATGTGGAATTGAGAAGACATATGTGTTTAGAAGTGACCATGCCTACAGCTGAGAGACCTACGATAGACCAACGCAGCTGTCCCCTGGCTAGATTCTACTTACCACCTCTTGGTGCCACAGGGAAAGGGGCTTTGGGAACACACAGGGCTGATCCTGAAGAACTTGGAGGCCAATAACACAATTTATGGAGCTGCTTTGGATTCAGTGACATAAATTCTTGGAATCTTAGTGCCTTTGTTTGTAAAGTGGAAATGAGACCATAAACCCAGGGAAGTTATAAGGATTAAGTGAAGTGATTCAGCCAGAGCATCTAGAAGTGTCTCATGTAAAAGGTTTACAGTACTTGGACTGAAAAAGACTCTCAGAGTCCTATCTTCTGACCTAACTTTCCAGTGCTGAAGATTGCAAATCCTCTATCTCGATATTAGTTTTCCCTATCTAAACTGGGTAAACAGCTCCCTGGAATACAGACCACGTTTTCTAGCCTCTAGCCTCTCTTGCAGTTAGGTGTGGCCATGAGACTATGTTCTGGCCACTGGGATATAAGTGGGAGTGCCATATACAGCTTCTGTTACTGGAAGGAGTGGGCCTCCTCACCCCTCCTCTTTCCCTGGGGTCAGAATAGAACTTGATGGCCAAAGCTTAAATAGTCAAATAGTCACATTGACCCAAGAAGTGAGAATGACAGAACAACAAGACAGAAGGACAGAAGGAGGCTGAGTTCCTGACAACTTCATAGTCGCCACATCATTCCCTACCTCTGGATTCTGTTACATGAAGAAAATAAAAACTTCTGTGTTTTTAAAGCCACTGTTGTTTTGAATTTTCACCTCATTTAAACATCACTCATACTGTATTTAAAGCTGACGTTTTTTGGTCTCACTGTCTGTGAAAACAATGACTAGCAGCTTACCATCCTAATAGCAGACTTTCATATTTGTGGAATCTCCTACCAAATGCCTCCTCTCCTCCTACTTGCAGCATCATATATGACAGGCTCCCCTGCTCCCCATCTTGTCTGTCTCCATCTTGTTTATAGCAAGTCCTGCCCACCCTGAAGCACCTCCCAGCTGAAACAGGGCTCTTCCGCTGGGCGCCCACCAGACTCGCCAAATATATTTGAACATTCAAAAAAGATTAATTTTATAAGAGAGGAAGTAAACGCACACTTCAGGAAGTGGGGAATGGAGATGGTATTCTAAGGTCTTAAAACTGCAACATTTCAGAGATGTTTTTAATGATCCAGAAAGACTTGTTTGTAAACTTTTGGGAATTATGTTTTCCTTTAAATAGAAGATGTATTTTAGTCTCCCACTTCCTGTTTCTCTCTGTTTATTTTATGATGAGTGACCCTGACATGATGTTTGTTTTGTACTAATTTTATTTCCTAGAGATTTTTATCTCTGACAGTGTTTTGTACCCCCAAAAAAGTTATTTTATTGGCTATGATTTATTTGGGGCAGCTTATTTCCTTGCTAGAAAAAATATCTCATGATTTGTTTGGTGGTTGCTGATGGTATGTGGCTGAATGTGTAAGCGTGTGTGTCAAAAGATACATACGTATTTATATATAGAGAGAGATACATATAAAGCATTTTATACATATATATATTTTATGTGCCAAGTGGCAGTTGTCATGTTTTTTATATATATAAACATAAAATACACAAATAAAACATAAAATGTATCATTTTCAAGTGTAGAGTTCAGTGGTATTTACACTCATATTATACAACCATTACCACCATCCACCTCCAGGACTTTTCTATCTTCCTCAACTGATACTCCATATCCATGAACAAATAACTCTTCATTCTTCACTCCTGCAGTTCCCAGCAACCATCATTCTACTTTTTGTCTCTGTGAATTTGCGTATTCTAGGTACCTCATAAAAGTGTAATAGTATGGTATTTGTCCCTTTTGGATTGGCTTATTTCACTTAGCATAATGTCCTAAAGGCTCACCCATGTTGTAGCGTGTGTCAAAATTTCCTATCTTTTTAAGGCTGAATAATATTCCATTGTATATGTATACCACATTTTATGTATCTCTTCATCCATTGACAGTCAATTGAGTTGCTTTCTACCTTTCGGCTATTGTGAATAATGCTGTTATGGATGTACAAGTATCTCTTTGAGACCCTGCTTTAAATTCTTTTGGGTATATGCCTAGAAATGGAATTGCTGAATCACACGACAACCTCTACATTTAATTTTTTGAGGATACCTCATATTGTTAAGGATTACTTCAGAGTTAGAGCATGAGGGTACAGTTATTCCAGTAGTGAGTAAAACAATGGTTCCAAAACCAAATTATGCGACAGAATTACTTGGAAACTCTTAAATACAAACCCCCCGAGTGCCCCACTCCCCCAGACTATCCAATGAGACTATCTGTGGAGGAGCTTGGCATTTGGAACTTTAACAAGTTTTCCAAGCCACTCTTCTATGGAGTATCCTTTGGGACCATTGAGGAGAAGAAAGAGGGTTCTAGCTGCCTGTATGTCTACTATACACACTGACACAAAGATAAGCTTTGTGTAGACACTGGGTCACACTCTGTCGAGATTGCTATGCATTGTAGAATTTTTATGTAAGAGAATGAAGGAGCAAGGAAAGCCTTCTCTGTGGCTTTGTGGAAAACCACAATAATACCACTTACCTTTGGAGATTCACAGTTGCTGAAGGGCTGGGTGTCCTTGTTAATCTCTCAGGGGTGGACAGAGATGCTTCCTCAGGGAGTTTTTTACATGCACAATTCCTAACTGACCCTGTTTGTCACTCTCCAATATCAAAGGCTTCTATTTGACATGCCTTGGGTCAAGGCTTCTCATAGGTGATTGGGCTTTCTTCTACCCAGTCTGCTGGAGTTTTTACCTCTAACAGGGTTTCCTGGTTCGATGGATTGTGGCAAGGGTGGCAGGGTCACTTGGCACAAAGCGTGACAACTCTGTGCAAGAAGGAAGATCTGTGTTTGCCTGAGCTTATGGGAATGCTTATAAACTTCTATGGATTCTCCAGGACAGACACTATTCACAAGAAGTGTGCACCAGGGTATTTTCTTTAAATACGATATTTTTTAAAGCTTTGTTTTATAGTTCGGTATTGGTGTAAAGTCATTCATATGGAGCTTAGTTTGGAAATGATAGAAAAATAAAAGGAAAAAATCATTCCAAATCCACTCCTAGACTCTGCCATTTTAGTGAATTTCCTTCTTGTCTTTTTCTCTGCGTAGTTTTTTGTTTGCTCCCTTATTATATCTTAAGTTTCTCCCCATGTTATTATAGATTCATAAGCACATTTTAGTGGGTACATGGATCTGCCGTAATTTACTTAACTGTTTCCCTACTGTTTAACATTTTTCCATTGTTTCCAGCTTTTCTCTGTTGAAAATAGTACTGGAATGCACATGTTCAGGCAGAAAACCTTTTACAAATTGTTTTCTTGGGGCAGAGTCTAAGAAGTGGAATTATTAAGTCAAGGTCATGAACATATTAAGGTCTTTGATATGTAGCCCATCTAATTTATGAAAGGATTGGTATCCAGTTGCACCCATTAGCAATGTATAAAAATGCACATAATTATATGGATTTTAAATCAGTGGTTCTCAACTGTTGGCAATTTTGCCCTCAGGGAACATTTGGCAATGTTTGGAGGCATTTTCAGTTTTGTAACTAGAGGTATACTGTTGGTATCTGTTGGGTAGATCCTGCAATGCACATTAGAGTTATACACAGAAAGAATTATCCGTCCCTGAATGTCAACAGTACCAAGGCTGAGAAACTCTGCTCTAACCATTAGTTGGCTCACAATCCTCTTTTAAAAATAGAGCATCTTAGTCCAATTTCAGGGCTCAATTGTCACTTATTTCTTCTCTCAGTGTCATATGATGTCAATGTTGAACATTGGCCTAACACCAGCTCAATGTGTTCTTGTTCAGAATTGGCACTTTGTTCCAGAATCCAATCTCCCCTTGACCAGCCCAAGGTACCACTAAAGCATCCCTTCTTCTGACACCCTGAGAGTTCTCACCAGTCAGCTGTCAGTGGCTCTCAGTCCAGACCACTTGCACCCATCAGAAATGTCCTAACACAATTGCACTTCAAAAAGGGGGATCCAGGTGTCCAGATTTTGAGAAGTGTTCTTGAATCCAGTGCAAAGTTTTCCACATGTCCCCCATCCCAAACCTACAGTAGCCACTGTACAACATACTAAAACCCTAGGATTTTGATAACACAATTTAAAAATCACTGCTTTAATCTGTGGTAGTAACAGCTAGCTCTTCCCAATATCTGTACTCCCTTTCCTCCATGGTAACTGAATCCTCAATTTTTAGCTGATCAATAGCTTCTCAGAGTATATATCTCAATTTCCAGATTCTCTGGCAGCTATCCAGTGGATTATAAGTGAGTGTTGAGTGTGACTCTGGTGGTACCTTTTCAGAGAGGAGACATGCCCTTTTTTACTAAAAGCAGAAATATTGGCTTCATGGCTTGAGCTAGAGTGGCCATCTTAGACCAGGAAGTGGAAGCCATGTTTGGAGGATGGCAGAGCAACAAGACAGAAGGAGCCTGGGTCCTTGATGATCATGGAGTAAAACTGTACCAGCCCTGCATGGTTTACTCCGGGCTTCACTTACGCGAGAGGGAAATAACCCTATGCTTAAATTAAGCCACTGTTATTTTGGTTCTATTACAATTGAGCCTAATCTTAATTCATACATAATCCAACTCCCTCATTTGAAAGATAAAAATGGAGGCTGGAATTGACCTTTTCTATCAGCTCTCTTAGAGTTTGCTGAATAGGTTAAAAAATGTGTGAATCATTTAAAGAAAATGGTATATTTTGGGATATCTGAATACAAAGACTAGAATTTGGAGTAAAGCAAAGGTTTCAGAATATATGAGGTGAAAGTTGGGGCACAACCAAGAAAGAGAAAATAAAACATCAGCTCTCATTTTTCAAGCTTAGATCTTCTGAATCTTGGAGTAGTTATAGCTCTAACGACACCCTTAGTGATGTAATGATCCATTTTTAGCAATTGGCATGTCTGAACGCAGAGACTGTTTATAGAGCAGTGTAATTAGTAGATACTTCATGGAAATGATTGTTGTTGGTTCAATTATTCTTTAATAGATTGGATAGATCAAGAGACTGCTCTAGAAGGAGAATCAACCTTTCTTTTCTCCTCATCAGGATAAGAGAACACTCATAATTTATTAAGATCATCTCCTCAGTTTCATTTCGCTCACAAAGGAAATATATGCGCCTTCTTAAAATATACAGATTTCTTTCCCTGAGGGTCTAGCAGGTAAAGAAGATAATTGGCATTCCATTGAGTTAGAAAAAAGCTGTCTGCACATTGCCTAAGCAACCAGCCACTCAGGACAATTCTGCCAAAACACTCAATTCTGTGAAAAATTCATCAGCCTGGTGATTTGACATCCATGGCCTTCTGCTTGCACCTCCCAATTGAGTCACTGAATTTCTCCTTTTCTACTGCCTGTGATAGTTTTCTATAGATCCTGCTGCAGGTAAAGCTTTGATTTCACAGAGGAAGTCATCTATCTTTAAAACTCCCCACTGGGTGCCTTGACTCATCATCATCAGAAAATTCTCTGCAGAAAAGAGGTTCAATTGCCTAGTGGAGCCTGGAAGGCCAGACAAAACCCAGTCCGTTGGATGAGAAGAAAGAATTTGAAAGATGATCATTAATTGGCATTCTCCTTTTACTTCTTTCCAGTGCCTAGAAAATGGTTTTTCTTGGCTCTAAGACTAAATGGAGTGAACACCTGGTCCAGCTTTGCTTGAGCCTACTTCTCTAAGCAACTAATTCCCAACAGAAAATATGCTCACACCACGTAGCCTCACAGCAAAGGGAAGGAAAAGCCTCTGTTTATCCTGTCTCTTTGATTTCATTTCAGCCTCTGGGAGGCCAAGTCAGTCCAGGCAAGCCTCATCAGGTGATTCACAGCAGCAGAAAACAGTTTGGTCTGAGTGACTGCACCATTATCAAAGTGCAACAGAACCGTGGTAGCAGCCTTTTGAGTAGGTTTCTGTGTTTCTGAAGGATATTTGCATTGTAGAAGAGAAACTCAGAGCTGCACCAAGATTCAACCTGCAGAACATGGCCTTTCTATGCCAAGTGACTCTTCTCATCTGGGACTGGCCTACTTTCATGCTGCCTCCTCCTCTCATACCCGCTAGTCTAGCTAGTTCCAACTTCTCATGAGCTGCCACACCCTGATTCTATCTGTTGGTTTAATCCCTTACTTCAATCAGTGGTGTGTTAGAGCCAGCTCTTACCAGCTCAAGATAGTCAGTTATGCCTATCTCTCCCCATTGACATGTTCAATAGTATCACTTTGGTAGCATGAAATTGAGCAGGGTGAGTGTAGTTATAGCACAGAAATGAGCAAATCCTGCAAATAGGGTTTTTTTCCCTCCAGTGAGCCAGTTTTTAAACATTTGCCACCAGGCCACTGGATTTACTTCTTTTTAAAAGGTAAATCTAATTAGGACCGACTTTATGTTGATAAGTGTTTAACTCTAATTTCAGACTTAGAATAACAAAAAGGGAATACCAGTTCTGAGCAAAACCATAACATGTGCCCTATGCAACTCCTGCATAGTTTTCTTCAGAACTCTTTCCTCCAGATTGTTCCTCCTCCCCTCCTTCACTCTCATCTATCCCCAGGCCAGCCCTTCTCCAGTAAGACTGGGCTTCCTGGACATTTCTCGACCATTCCTTCCTTTCAAAATTTACCTGGCCAGGCCAGGCATGGTGGCTCGCTCCTGTAATCCCACCACTTTGAAAAGCTAAGATGAGAGGGTTGTTTGAGCCCAGGAATTCAAGACCAACCTGGGCAACATAGCAACACCCCATCTCAAAAATAAGTAAATAAATAAAAATAAAAAATAAAAAATCGACCTGATCAATGTTCCATTCCCCCAGGCCAAGTGGATAAACATTTTCTAACTGGAATTGGCTCCATATTTTATTTATATTAAAGGAGTATATTTTTAACAAAAGGCATTCAATATCTTAGCTTTAAGCAGTAAGATTGGGGAAATTTCAGTCATATTGGCAAGGCTAGCAAATATCTGGACAGCAGTAAAACCAATTGCTGTCTCTCAAATACACCCTACATACTTACTTCAATAAAGAATGATAAAGGCCAGGTGTGGTGGCTCACACCTGTAATCCCAACACTTTGGAAAACCAAGATGGGTAAATCACTTAGGCCTAGGAGTTTGAGACCGGCCTGGGGAACATGGCAAAACCCCATCCCTAAAAACAAAAAACAAACAAACAAACAAAAAAATTAGCTGGGCACAGTGGCGCATGCCTGCTGTCCCAGCTACTCAGGAAGATGAAGTGGGAGGATCACCTGAGCCCAGGGAGGTGGAGGTTGCAGTGAGCTGTGATCACACCACTGCACTCCAGCCTGGTAACAGAGTGTCTCAAAAATCATCATCATAATAATTATTATTATA
This sequence comes from Chlorocebus sabaeus, assembly GCF_047675955.1. NCBI lineage: Eukaryota > Metazoa > Chordata > Mammalia > Primates > Cercopithecidae > Chlorocebus > Chlorocebus sabaeus. The sequence goes on along the minus strand of NC_132925.1, from coordinate 96,630,458 downwards.
AAATAATGCCACTTTGGAAAACAGTTTGACATTTCCTTGAAACGTCAAATGTAGAATTACCATATGACTTAGAATTCTATTCCTAAGTATACACCCTAGAGAATTGAAAACATACACTAAAAAAAGTATATGAATGTTCACAGCCACGTTATTCATAATAGCCAGAAAGTGGAAACAATCCAAGTCAAATGTCCATCAGCTAGTGAATGAGTAAACAAAATGTGATATATCCAGACACTGGAATATTATTTAGCCATAAAGAGGAGTGAAATACCAGTACATACAACATAGACAAATCCTGAAAACATTATACAAAGTGAAAGAAACCAGGCACAAAAGATTATATATTGTATAATTCCATTTCTATGAAATGTCTAAAATAGGTAAATCCAGAGAGACAAAAAATAGATAAGTAGTTGACAGAGGCTGATGTAAGGAGGAAATGTGGAGTGACTGCCAATGGGTATAGGATTTTTTTGTGGGGGTGATGAAAATATTCTTAAATTGAATAGCAGTAATGGCTGCACAATTCTGTGAACATAGTAAAAACCACTGAATTACACACTTTAAAAGGGTGAATTATATAAATAAAGCTATTATTATTATTATTATTACTATTTTGAGACGGAGTCTCGCTCTGTCGCCCAGGCTGGAGTGCAGTGGTGCGATCTCGGCTCACTACAAGCTCCACCTCCCGGGTTCACACCATTCTCCTGCCTCAGCCTCCTGAGTAGCTGGAACTACAAGCGCCCACCACCATGCCCGACTAATTTTTTGTATTTTTGCTAGAGACGGGGTTTCACGACGTTAGCCAGGATGGTCTCCATCTCCTGACCTTGTGATCCACCCGCCTCGGCCTCCCAAAGTGCTGGGATTACAGGCGTGAGCCACCATACCTGGCCACAATAAAGCTATTATTTTTTAAAACTAGATGTACACTAAATATGTGTTAGGTAATATCCTTTTATCATAGTCAATATAAATAACTTTACCACATTAAAAAAACAAAAACTAGAATTTCAGGTTAATTTTGATAGGATTATGATTACAGTAAGCTATAAAAAGACATTTACTTCATCAGTGTCTTTCTGAAACATTAATTTGATGCCAATTAATTGAGTGCTTTACTTAATACTCCTAAAATAAAAATACATATTTTAATACCAATTGCAGGCCAACTTTGATTAGATTCTGCTTTGAACAAACTAAATATAAAAATACACTTGGAAATTTTTAGGAAAAAATCCTATAGTTAATATCATACTTAATGGGGAAACCTGAAACTTTCTCACCAAGACCAGGAACATGGCAAGAATGTTCGCTCTTACCACTTCTTTTCAACATTGTACTGGAAGTCTTAGCTAGTGCAATAAGATAAGAAAAGGAAATAAAGTATACAGATTAGGAAGAAAATAAAATGGTCTTTGTTTGCAGATGGCATGATTGTCTATGAATTGGCCAAAAATCTTCTGGAACTAATAATTCCTGGGAGGAGATTACCCTATAAGCTCTCATAAGAACCTTCCATGTGCAGCCACATCAGAGAAAACTTAAGGGCACAGCAGAATCTAGTGGAGGTGGTTTGGCTCCTATGCGATGTGAAAGATACCCCCCACTGTGCCCATGTGCCCTCTTAGGGGACAAGGAAACTGAATTGAGAGGCATTGGATCTGCCAAGGGACCTTGGTGAGAGGTAGTGTGGCCCCAGAGCATAGGATATGGGGGCAGAAACTCAGAAGGGTCAGTAGTGCCAGCAGAAGCCATGGTGGAGCAAGTCAGCCTGAGAGAAGCCAGTCTGTGAGTTACACCAGCAGCAGAAGACAGCAGGAACACCAGGAGGGCACTCAGTCCAGTGGTCACCACCCATGCAGCAATCCCAGCCAGCTGCTCCACGGCAGAGACTAGCAAGGAACTGATAGACCTCACATCTACCTAAGAACCCCAACCTCCCTCTAACATCATAGAGTCATGGCAAAAATAGCCATCTCCCTTATACTTACATGACACCTTAGAGGAGCAGAGGTGGAAGTGGAGCATTGTCCTGAAAAGATCTAGAAAGACCATTTACATGACTGGATCTAATCAAGCACATTGGACCTAACTAAATAGAGTTACTCCTACCCCTGCCAAGCCCCTCCCCCACTACAGGGTGGGCTCTGATGAGGAAGATTAGACCAGTTTGGGAAAAACGAAGGAGCTATGTCTTTTTTTGCTCATTTGAATGTAATGTGAGAAGATGTGAATCATCTACAGACAAATTGTTCTACATAACCTTTCTCCCAAGATGCTCACGTGGCAAGGGTCCCATGGCCAAATAAATCTGGGAACCCCTGCATCCCGAATGCCCCTTCTGGAACTGCACAGCACACCCTGGCATATTAAAGGGTTTGAATGTTCCATGATGAAAAGCTTGCTGAATTTGTGTTTAACCTACCACCATGCTTGGCCCTGTAGCCTTCCTTCGCATAACTCCTGTTAATGTTCTAAAGAACTCATGCTCTGGAGAATGCACTTGGAAACTTTGCTAATTGAAAAGAAAGTTTGCTGGGCTCAGCTATGCAAAGCTGAGTCATGGATCTAGCAGGCAGGGGAATTACCTACACTTACCTCCTCACAGAAGAAATGGAGCATTCCCCCAACCAGAGATTCTCCATCCCTAGGTGGCTCAGGCACACAACGCAGATGCTTTCCAGCATTTCTGGTCCCTTTCCATCATTTTGGGCACATCTGTGTGATTACAATCATATTCTTTACACAAGACTTTATTCTAGCTGATTCACAGTTTTCACTTTGCTGCCAGAAACGAGTTGTTACGATGCACACACATCTTTGGTTTTCCTATGCAAACCATTTACTGAAGTGGAGAAAGCACTAGACTAAAGAATCTAGAAAAACCTGGATTTGAGGCTCTCCCTACCCATTAGTAGATTACCAGCCCCAATTTAAGTGTCAACAAACCATCAAAGGCAAATGGAAGAAGAGCCTTGGGCCCTTCACCAAAGCCCTACCACAACAGGATGTGGGCTTCACACATTCCTCAGTTATCTCTGAAGATTGCTCCAGTGACCTCCTTGCCATCTCAACCATCCCTTCTCAGCCTCATTTTTTACTTGCCCCTCAGATCATAAGACTAAAGCAGCCCTGAATTGTATGAAGGGTGTTTCTGACCCGTGATTCAGGACCTTCTAGGGGCGAATGTCTCCAACTCCCATCCTCTTTCCTTTAGTTACTGACACAGAGCTTCTTCTTTCTCTCTTGCTGTGGTCTGATGGCTTGAAGAGAACCACAAAGCTGACACAGGACAGACTGTAGTCTTGGACACCCTGCAGAGCCTTGTTTCATTCCATAATGGGATTAATAAAAGCTATCTGTTTTATCTGCTTTACAGAGCTGTTGTGAGGATCAAAAGAATGAAAGTCTACCCAAGTCTGAGGTTTGCTATAAAGCCCATTATAAGTGTTCCTTGTTATTATCTATTTTTATACAATTGAATGTTTAATGTTATACAGTATCTTTAGTGACTCTTCAAACAGCCCAATGTTATTTGCTTTCTCATAAAAAAATGAGGATTAATGCAATATTTTTCCACCCAGAAAAAACTTAACTAAGAGGAGGGGTAGTAATCAGTGTCCTCAAATACATCCATGAAATGGTCCTGTAAACAGGATGCTCAGGCCCATATAAATGGATATGTGGCTCCTAGACCATGTTCCTGCTCTGGTCGTTAGCTACAGATCTGGCTTTTGCTCGTTTGGGAACTGCTGACATTGACTTTTCATTGGTTTTTAATTTTTCTTGGACTTCAGTACTTCCTTCCTTTCTTCCTCCCTCCCTGGCTTCCTAAACTTTTGTGATGTTCAAACTTATGGCACAAAGGACTGCTGATGTACCTTTTGTACAACAAACTGTCATACTTTACTTTCAGAAGTAGACACAATCAAACGCTATTTTTTAAATCTTCTAGGAAACTTTTGAGAACCGATTTTGTCCAGTTCTGTCCATATTTTGAACAGAAACTGTTCAGTTCTTCCTACTTCCCCACCTACTGGTGGAACACCCACTCCAGGTTCAAGTGTCAACAAAACCATCAAAGGCAAATGGAAGCTGAGCCTTGGATCCTTCACCAAAAACCCTCCAACAACAGAATGTAGGATCAGATATTTGGCACCAGTTATATATCTGGTGGTGCCGCCAAAACTCCCAGCCTGAAATCATCTTGGGAGAGTTGAAGTTGCAGCCAAAACCCTGGAGATCGGCTGTTAAAGCACTGCAGGTGAAACGGATGACTTTTAATACCCCCAAGAAATTTCCCTCTTGATTAGTTCTGGGCCAAATAAATCACAGCTGTATTGAACTTTCGGCTGAATCAATTTCCTCACGTGAGCCTCTCAGTCCTCAGAGAGACATCAATCAACAGAAACAATTCCAGGATGGGGCCAAGCTATTAATAGGTCTTCAGCACGCTGGCAGATGAGGGGCTCTCTAAGGTGGAATCAGAGGCTGAACTAGATCTGGAAACCTCCATAGTCCCTAATATCTGATCACCTTCTTGTCCCTCCATTATAATAAGATTTAGATTCAATTTGTCAAAGCCTGTCATTTAGTTCACCTTGGAATTTTCATTTGTAGAACATAGGCAATCACGAACCTTCACCTCCCTCCTTTCCAAGAGGTGAGATTTTGAAATCCTGGTCAATTCACACGTGTGGTAAGTGCTCAGGTGTAATAACAGTCATCTGCCTTTAGATCCATTCTCTCACTAAAACCCCACTAAATGCCAGGAGGCTAAGGCAAGTACTACCAGAATCCCTTTTTATAGTTGAAGCAACTGAGATTCAGAGAGTTGGAGGGGGTTTCTCCAAGGTCCTACTGTTGGTAAACAACAAAGCTACATCTCAGCCCCACATATGTCTAAGTCTCACGCAGTTTCTTTGCATTCAGAGGGTTCTCAACCTAGAGTTGTTTGGCTGGCCTCAGGAGATTGCCTAGAAGAATGTATATGTATAGCACATGCATTTTTCTAGAAAGGGAGTCCAGAGCTATCCTGGAATTTTCGGAGATGTAAGACTAAAACATTGTTAAGAACATTCTGCCTGCTTCATCTGGCATAGAGCATGCATTCAACATTTGTATGCTGAATTGAGGATTCATTGTGGGGGAGCAGCAGGAAGAGGTGGGTCTCAGGGGAATAACACTGTTTATTCAGAAGAGACCCAGTGGAGAATGACCTCCAGGCTGCAGCAGCTGAGGTTCTGGCCGTGGTTACCTAGAGAGCATGTGCAGTGTGCTGTGGGTAAATTAGCAGATGGCTAGGCAAATTTTATGATGGATGTTTAGTCTGAAAACCAGAACCAACCCAATACACCTGGAGAGGACACATCACTGTAGAATTCTGTAGAGAGAAGCCTGTTGAAAGAGAGAAATTTCCTGCCCCTCTTCTGTACTTGGAGTGTAATGACCAGTTTAGGGGTTCCTGAGTCTTCCCTGGATGAAAAGACCCTCTAGGGCTTTTTAAGAAGCAAAGAAATAAAACCTTCCTGGGGAGATACCCTTTATCGGCTGGCCAAGCCTCATCCCAGAGTGAGATAAAGGGGAAGGTTGAACTTCCCGGCCTTATGCAGAGAAGATAAATGAATATGAGGCTTTGGCAATAGAACTGGAACAAATGTGTGGATCAAGGAGGATCATTGTCAAGCCAGTTTTCATCTCAGCAACTGCACTAGCATTAGAGACACTCATGTGAACACCTTAAAGAACTCGACATGCATGATGGTGTGGCATCCCATCAGACATGTGAAGTACAATCAGGACATTTTTATCCTAACGACAGAATATTATGTGCTCCCCTCTTGGTTAACAGGACACATGCTGCTAGAATGTGTAAAATCTGATTCACTTGGGCAGTAAGAAGCAAGCATAACAACCCCAAGTCAGGCTTCCAGTTTCGGATGGTTTGGGTCTTTGTGTTTAACAGGATGTGTTTAGAGGAGAGATTTCCGTAGCCACTGAAGCACAGAGAAACCTGGTGCCCAAAGAAGAATGAGGGGAAGCAAGAGCTGCGTGTGTCTCATGGTAAACAATGAGGCCGGAAGCATCCATCTGGAATGCAGTCAAAAACGAAAACCCTGGCCTCTCAAATGCTGGAGCATCAATGCAGCTTTTCGGCAAAACTTTGACAGATGTCAGATATTAAAGAATGCGTGTATGGAAATGAGTTGTATGGGGAAAAGTTAGGAACAAGAATTATTAGTAACCAAATAGTGTATGTTTGTGCATGAAAGGTGGGGAGGGCGTCAAAAAGAAGCCCAGAGTCTGTTGCTGGAAATATCCTAAGTTTAAAATTCAGCCCACAATCCATCTCAGTCCCTTTCAGTAGAGTCCTGGCACTAGACTTGGCTCCTGGCAGCTCTTTGGGGGACCCCAAGAATAATAGCATGGGAAGAAATGTATTACATATTTCAAGATCATTGAATGCTTCTTAATCAAGTTATAGTGAGGAGGAGAGGTTCAAGCAGCAGTACTGGCATTATTTTAATTCACCTAGTAGAAAGTTATTGAAGCATATTTTATATAATTAGGGTCAAGAATGGATTTGGTGTCATTTAAGGCAAATGCCCTGAACACAAAGCCGATTCAGCTGGCATGATTTCTAGCACTGAGAACAGCAAGTCTGGCAATAATTAATCAGGCCAGAGGAAACAGTACAGAGACCACTGTTTGGCCACCCTCTGCACAAACCAGGGCAAGGAATTATGGAACTTCAGCAACTAGCAATAGAAGGGGCCCTCTGGAATACAGCAAAATGTTGTAGGTAATGGCTTGTGTCTGGAACATCTCAGGAAGCTCTATGAATATTAATTAATTGTGCAATAGGCCAGGAAAGTCAGTAGTCTTTGTTTTACAAGCACTAAGCATGCTGGGAGCTAAGTCTCCTTAGGGCTCACCAGGTGTCCTGGAGTGAATTGTCCTGGGGGTGAATTGCTGAGAGACCAAAACGAAAAAAGAAAAAGAAAAAGAAACCAACATTATTAACAACACAGCTGATGAGCAGAAACAGGACTTGGAGCAGAACCATGATGCTTAGCACAGATGCGTCCATTCAGGACCAAAAAATGTTGTCCTGAGCCTCAAAGCTGTCAAGCTGTGTGCAAGAAAGAATGAAAATGAAACCCCCCAAGCAGCCTCATGGCATTCTTGGACCATAAGCCTCTGAGGAGACTGGCTCCCAGCATGTGGAAGTCTGAGGTTCAAGTGTGGTAACAGCTTGCTAGTGGATGCAATGGAGCCAGAGCCAAAAGACACACATGGCACTCATTGTTTATTGCTTTACTTTTCCCCTTTGGCCACTCCCTGTAGATGCCTTGGGGATAAGACCAGCAGACTTGTCTCCAGGCATATTCCAAGGAGAATATTGGGAAGCAGAGCCCCAATTCTACTATATACAATAGAGCAGATAAATAGATGAATGGAGAAGGGAAACCTCATAGACAGAGGTGACATAGTGTAAGAAGACTCACAATTTCAGTGACTCAAACAAGATGGAATTTGCTTCTCTCTCATGTAACAACCTGGACATAAACAGTCTTGGGAAGTATAATGGCTTTATAGTGAAGGGACCCAGACTCCTTCAATCTTGTTTCTCCTCTGTGCCTAGGGCATTGCCCTCACCTAAATGGTCCAAGATGACTCATGACCATCATAACCACATTGCAACAGGAAAGGAGAAGGGGAGAGCACTCCTGTATCTGGTATGAGAACAACCTGGATATTGTACACATCACTTCTACTCACATCCCATTGGTTAGGAAATAGTCATGTGATCACACCCAACTGTAGAGGAGGCTGGGAAATGTAATCTCTTTTTTTTTCCCCGGGTAGCCAAGTGCTTAGCTAAGAATTATATTTCTATGGGAGCAAGAGAGAGGCAGTCTAAAGGAGCAAAGTGTGATGGCAGCCAAGTCTTTGGCTGTCTGTTGGAAGTCTCCCACCCCACACTCCTTCATCAGTTACTTCTCCTTTTCCTCCCTCTGGCCCCCAACACTCCCTTTCCTGTGCTCCACACAGCGCCTCCAGACCTGCTCTTTGCCAGTCCTCTGCTACCCAGATTCCATTATCCTGCTAGCACTCACTTCTTATTTTTCGCTTTTCACATTCTCTTTTTCCCTCAGATCAGAGAAACTTAAAAATAAGGAAAGAATGACGCAGCTTGCATGAACATCTGGGGAACACTTTTGCCTGGTTATAACTCCTTGTATCAATTATCTTGACACTTTAAACCATCACCTCCCTAAATGCAATGGGAGGCTTCTCTACATAGAAAGTGGCTCTAGCATTTTTCTGTACTATGTGTGCTCAAAAACACCAAAGATATAATTTCAAACACACAAATCAAGATTCACTTTGCCTGGGTAATGGTGACATATACATTTATATATGTATATATGACTAAATATGCAAATATATGTGTATATGTGTAGATGACTATGCACATATGTATATATGAGAGTAAATATGCAAATGAGCAATGACCAGACCATATATGACAATAGAATTCAGACTCACATAAGAAGCCCAGAAAGCCAAATCACAATCTCTGAAGCAATCGGCACAGGTCAGGACTTGGTGAATGACTGCCAGCTTCCCTATATTTTGGCCCTACTCTTCCAACTCAGAACCAAACAGAAAAAAACAAATATGACGCCCTAACAATCACATAGGATGCCCCCCTTGTTGTTAGCCCACCTCCAGCTTCCCCCATGCTATCAGTGTCCAATCGGCACACCTGAAGCCTTCCCATTTTGCTGCCATAAAGTTTTCCCACTCCTGCTTGCCGTTGAGTCTCTGCCGATGGGAAGTGATGGTGCTGATTCCCTTGCTATAGCAAGTTCTGAATAAATAACCTCTTATTTTCATTTGGGTGGTCTTTGTCTATTTTCACACTTGCAAAAAACTCACTGAGCTGAACATTTAACATCAATGCTCTTTATACTAATTACTGTATATATTTCACTCATCAAAAAATCTTGGAACCTGCCTGGTGAGGTGATGTGCACGTGTAGTCCCAGCTGCTTGGGAGGCTGAGGTGGGAGGATTGCTTGAGTCCAGGAGTTTGAGACCAACCTGGGCAACATAGCAAGACCCATCTCTAAAAAAAAATATTAAAATCTTTATTTTGCTCAGCTGTCTGAAGAAGAAGTTAGTAATAAGGACTAGTAAAGGAAAGGCAGAGTCAATGGTAAGATAAAGTATGTACTACCAGTTTCCATAGGTAGCGACAGAACTAACAACTTCTCATCGCCTGTTCATTTGAAATACCACAAGCAGACTTAGGGATGTCTCCTTCATTTTATGGAGACACTATAATCACTGTGTTGAAAAGGAAGATTAGAATAAAACATCCAGAGAAATTGTGTGTCCAGAGCTTCTGGGCCCCTGTTCCATTCCCTAGCATCTGCATGGGGGGTTAAGGGAGAGACAGCCCAGGATATAGCTGACCCTAACTATTCAAACTTTACCAACAAACCCCCACACACAGCATGTTTTTTGCTCCCTACCTCTACCACAGTGACACAGCTCTCTGTAGGAGTCCATTTCATCTTAACATATAACTTATGCTGGCCAATGCCTCCCTGGGACCCACCATAAGGACGGCAGAACCATCTTCTATCCCCCAAACCAGCTCCCTAGGAGATCTCAGAGCACAATAAGGAATGTTCTTCAGTGCTCTCCCATTGGGCAGTAGAACACATCTTGCAAATTAAACCCAGACAATTAGAATATAAAGAACTTCCCTGCCAACAAACTGACTTTTTAAATATATATATATAAGAATTTAATTATGATTTAAGAATGTATTAATTATAAATTCTTATATACATATAAGAATTTAATTATGTGTAGTTCTAGAAACAGAATGGAACTTCCCCCCATTGTTTTGGCTGAGATTCTGACATAAATTTTAAAGCATTAAATATTCAAAAAAATCAAATATAAAAAGAGTGACACCTAGGATTAGGGTTGAGCATCACTAAAGTCACAGAGTCAACAATGCTATTTGTTACAGTAACACAAGCCTGGTCTTCCAAATTCCAAAGTTGAATGTCAAATGTAAAGGACAAGCTCTTCAGTTTGTACTCCAGCATAAGTGGAGAAATGTGAGTAGAATCTACCAAAATAGAACATTATACACTGACGACTTGACACCCGGCAAAAGATCCCTGGGGATCCTAACTCATGGTTTTCACCAGGGACATAAAAAGATAATAAATGAAGGGAAAGATAGCTAACAACAGACAGTAGGCGTCAGAGTCAACTTAGCAATGCTAATTGGTTACAAAGTAGCAGAGACAGGACATTAAATATGAATGCCAGGAACAAACTGGTTATACCCAAGTCCTGCATGTAGCATAAGCTTCTCACCTTCCAGACACAACATTACCTGTTACATGTTACCGAGCCCTTCCATGCTTTCTTAATTAATCCCCTGAAGCTCTGGGAGGGAGTTCTAATATTTCTTTCAGTTAAAATTGTCTACAGGTGTCCTTATTCTGGCACCAAATGTGGTGGCAGTAAAACCCCAACCATCACCTCTTCCCTGACACTATCTCAGCATGCTCCCTGCCCAGGACCCGCTTACAGGGACTCTCACCACTGAGTCCCTTAGCCCTCCTTACTGCTCATATCCATCCCTTTCTCTCCTGTTTCTCCTGCCTTCCACTGATCAGGCTTTTGTGTAGGCTCTGCTGGACCCTTGTCCTGTCCCCTGAGCAGGTGGCCTTGTGACCCAGCCTCTCTCTGCTCCTGCTGACAACAATAGCTGTTCCCCATTGCCTTCCAAACTAAACCACATTCTGACAACCCCGCCTGACATTCCAAGCCTCCTCCTTCCAGCTCAACCCTTAACCTGACTTCCCTGACAATCCTTCAGACACCCTCTTGTCTAGCCTTATTCTTTCTGGCCAATATTGCTTTTTTCTCTTTTTTATAAAAAATATTTTTTATTATGAGATATCAAAATTCCTCTTAGGATGTAGAAAGTCACAAGAAAACAACATTCCTTCTCTAGTCATGTTAAAAGCTAGATAATCTACAAAATCATAAATTTTCTTGAATCCATTAGAGAGCTAAGATCACAAAGAAACTAAGTGAACTAAATTCCAAAGATGACAAACCCCTTCAAGGAGATATGAGATACAACAATTGTTTCACCTTTGACAGATAGTGGAAGGATGAGGTAACTGTGGGCCAGTATAAGACATAAACATATAAAAGTGCATAGAACAGGTCTACAAAGCTTCACGAATTATTGGAGATCAAATACCTGTATAATCACCTCCCAGGTCAAGAGACTCCTCCTGGTATTCCTCCTCCCTCTGCCTGGTCTTTATGGTAAAGATGCCTTGCTTCTCTTTACCCTTTTACTGCTAAATGTGAGTCTCTAATCACTACAGTGCAGTTTGTCTTCTTTAAAACTTTACAAAATAGAATCCTACAATCAATAGATCCTCTTCAGCAACTGGCATCTTTCACTCAACATTGTGTGTGTGAAGTCCCACCAAGTTGCATAGAGCTATAATTTAAGCCCGTTCATCTTTGCTTCTGACTTCTCCCTCCTAAAATGTCTGTCCTCACCATCCCAGGCAATCCCAATATCCACACACCAAATTATCACCCATCCTGGATTCAATGCAAATGCTCCTCTTCCTCCAAGAAGGCCTCCATATAACCCCGGGGAAGCTACAATACCTGCATGCAGCTCCTCTACTTGGAACGTCTCTTCTACTCTACCTCTTGGCCATTTTGCTGCTCTGCACAATGGTTAATTGTGTGTGTTTTAACATGTAGAGTGTGTCCTCCAAACCAAACAGCTGGACTATTCTATTTATGTGGGATCCTGCAGAGTGCTTGGCACTGTTCAATGAATTCAATAAATGAATGTTTAACAATGTTCAATGAATTGCTTAGCAATGTTCAATGAATTCAATAAATGAATGTGTCTACTTATCAAACTCCGCCTGCAAGACACAAAAGTATCACGGACTCCAGTAGGCCAGAGCCTGGCAGTACCCCGAAGTTTTTCTTCTTACTAAAGAAGTATGTTTGAATGTCTCATGTGGTCCTGTAGATGCTGGAGTGTCAGGGACTAGAAGCAAGACTGCAGCTTGAACTTGCAATTGCTTTGGGAATTAATTTCTCAGTTCAAACTATTTCCATTTTATCTGCCTCTTTCTCAGAGGAGTGACATGCAAAACATCGTCTGGCTTTTTGAGCTTCCTTATTTGGATTTTGGGCAAACAGGCATTTCCTTTTTGGCTCTCTCAGATTAAACAAGTTGGTATATTATATCAGTTTGAATGAAAACAGAGCGATGTTTCTGACATTTGCATTTTGAAAAATGGAAACTGTAGAGATGATCTTAGTGCATCTTGGGTGACCCATGGCAGGGAAAGAAGTGGTTGAGAAATCGTAGCAAACCTGCCTCTGCTCTGAAAAGGGACCTAAGGATGTAGAGGGAAATGTGGGAAGCAAAGCAGCTGAACAGGACCCCAAAACACCAGGTCTCATGACAATAATCACTAGGACTGCGGCTCTTGCCTGCACCTCAAGGGGCCCCGTTGCCTGGTAGGAACACTGCGTAAGATGTGAGTCCTTGATCTCTATTATTGTTTGCACTCTATGGAGTCTGGAAGTTGAAAACACCTGTAAGCTGGTAGTAGGAGGAACAACACTTCTCCCTCAAAAAGCCAAACAAAAGAACAGTGATTATTACCAAACTATTAACAGTGGCTGCTCCTGGCAGATGAACTTATGGTGGGGAGTAAAGGCAGGTGTCCTTCTTCTTTCTGTATTGCACCTTTTGGAATTGTCTGTAATTCTTTATAAAAATCAAAATATTTTATAAATGAAACACAGGAACAACGTATGACATTGGTTTCTTTGCAAACATGAAGACATTTACCTCCAGACTCCCCCACCTCCCCTTCAGTTTCCCATGCCCCATCCCAGACAGGTATCGAATGCCCTCCTCCCACTGGCAGCTTCCCTCAGGTTGGCCATCTTCCTCCCTTTTCCTCCCCTCTTTACAGTCCTCTGCAAGAAACCCTTGGCTTGCCAGGCCTGGGAGATAAAGCTCTTATCCTCCCCAGCCTTGCTGATATGGTTTGGATGTTTGTCCCCTCCAAATCTCATGTTGAAATGTGATACCCAATGCTGGGGATGGGGCCTGATGGGAGGTGCTTGGGTCATGGGGGCGGATTCCTCATGAATGACTTGGTGCCCTCCTGAGATAATGAGTTCTCACTCTGAGTTCATGCAACGTCTGGTTATTTGAAAAGAGTATGGCTCCTCCTCCCTCTCTCATGTTCCCACGCTCACCACGTGACACACCTGCTCCCACTTTACTATCCACAAAGAGTAAAAGCTTCCCAAGCCTCCCCAGAAGCTGAGCAGATGCTGGTGCCATGCTTGTTCAGCCTGCAGAACTGTGAGCCAAATAAACCTCTTTTATTTATAAATTACCCAGCCTTGGATATTCCTTTATAGCAATACAAAAGGACTTACACACTTGCCCACACCATATTCCATTCCTTCAACTGGTAGCCCACCTCAGCTGGCTGATGTTTGATCAATTAACTCATAATGAAGTATTAATGCTCAGACTAATGCCTAAATTTCCTGCACTAAGAAACATGTTCTAAGAGTTACATACATGTTCCACCATTTTATCTAATAATCTCATTTCTTGAAATATATTCCAAAGAAATCATCAAAAGAGTGTGTAGTGGATCCTGTTGATTCCCCACTAGCCTCCCTCTGCTGAGAGTGTTAGCTGCAAACAGTGCTCAGCTGATCCTTTCTCTGGAGGAAGTTACATGCGCTTCCCAACTAACCATCATGGGCAGCCCATAGCCGATGACCGACTGAAGTTCCTCTGCCTCAAGGTAGAATCAACTTTGGTGCAATTTGAGTCCAGAGCTCTGCATGTGGACAGGCCAAAGCCACCTCCAGCTGAGACCCCATCCTTCCATAGCTTCTTCCCTGCCCCAGCCTGCTTCCCACTCCTGTCCTCCTCTGCCCCTGCCTCAATAAATCACATGTACCTGAATCCTTTTCAGGCTCACTGTATGGACAACCTTATCTAAGACACAGGGAAACATTACACTCATGAAAAAGATTTATTACAGCGTAATAGAAATAATCAGAGAAAAACTAAGTAGACATCGATAAGAGAGATTGCCTTGAAGAGATGGAACAGGGGTAGGATACTGTTGCTTTTCACCATAAGCTTCCTCTCCCCTCCGACTTTAATTCACCAGGTGCTTGTATTAGTATGATTAAAATATTTTAAATTTAAAAATAGAAAACACTCACGCCTCTTCCAAATGAAGTGATGGTCGTGTATTTAACGGCTTTGATTTTGGAAAGCAAATCCAGAAAATTCAGTAAGTTCTGTTGGGCCTACAACAAAATCTACACTCCAGGAGAATTTTCTCTCTATATATGTATATTATTTTCTGCTGGAATTTGGCTGTTAACTGAAAGTAACCAAATCCCAAATCAGTATAGAGTGAAAAAAAAAATGGAGCCCCAACCATTTGTTACTAAACCACAGGACATTCCGATTATCTTAAACTACCCAGTGTCGATAGCCCCTAAAGTGGTTTTAGATTAAATGAAGAGGAAGGAGAATTTGAGGAACAGGATAGACAGCTGAGCAGAAACTCTGAAAGGCATTGGCCCTAGTGGAACTGACCCAAAAATTCTGCCTGTGTGTGGGGTAAGGCTCTGTTGGGGAGGAGGGCTGGTCCTCACTGCAGTAGGGAGGGGACAAGGAAGTAGGGAGTTGAGCTCGGCCAGGTGACTGAGTTGGCCTCACTGAGGTGTGAGGCAGGAGTGCCAGCTGCAAGAAGCCTGGGGAAAGGACATGGCCCACAGGCATCCATGGAACAGCTGCTGTTGCCCTCTCTGTGCCAGGCACCGTGAAGGGACTGGGGACACTGGAGAGCAATGAGGAGAAGTAAAGAGTATCAGTCAAGGACCTTTGATTGCAGGCAGCAGAAACAGATTTTGTTTAACAGCAGCAAAACTGAGCTTATTGAAAGGATAATGAGCCGCAAAAGTACAAGAAAGTTGTAGAACCAACTCGGAAACAGGCAGGAATGAAGGCAGTTCAAAGCGGAGGGGCTGAGAAGAAGGAACTACAGGAATGGTCTGAGGGCAGTTGTTGTCAGTGTTAACAGCATGAAAGGCCGGCAGCCATTTCTTCCATCTGGTTTGTTCCAGAAAAAAGCATCTAAGCATAGGCTACACATCTGTCCCTGGCTGTGTACAGTGATCAAAGTCATTTACAGTGATCAAAGCTCTATTGTGCCATGATCACAGGAGGGGTCAACCTCCCATATTTGCGAGTGGTGGGGCTCTATTGAAGTTACTGTCCCAAAAAGACCACATACCATGGTGGATTCCCCACAAGGAAATTGAGGTGCTGAGAATGTGAATGAAAAGACTTTCTGGAGGAGCTGAGATCTAAGCTGTGATGTGAAGGATCAGCAACGAGCTGACCCACCAGAAGGGAGCAGACAGCCGAGGAATGCTCTGGACAGAGCATACTGCCAGTGGCTGGATGCTGGAGAGCCTGGAGCCGTTTTGGAAATGGTAAAGACTGTATTTCCCCATTTTACATGGTTCCTTATTCTTATAGGAGTGATTCAGTTGATGGTGCAACCTCAGGTAATGATGCAACCTCAGCTAATGAGGCCTGGGATTGGGGGACATCAGCATCTCCTTGAGCTGGATGCACAGCATGATCTGGGTATGGCAGGAGAAGGACCTGAAGAGGTCAGCAAGGCCACCCATGAAGCATGCTCAGCGTTAAGCAGCTCCAGGAGGGGATAAACTGAAAGAATCCTTCCTGCAGTGGGTAGAAGATTGCAGAGCTAGAGACAGGCTGAGAGTCAGAGGCTGTTGCTGTAATCTATTACAGTAGAGACAAGACAAGAGCTGAAGGTGCAGTACACCGAGGGCAGTGAGCAGCAAGACATGGCAAGCTTTGTTGTAGCATAAAAGGGATCCCCAAGGACAGTCTCTGCATGTACACAAAGTTGCAAAGCCTCTGGGTTTCCTGTTGACATTCTAGCCACAATTAGGACAGCCAGGGTTAGGTCAGGTCACAGGTTCAGAATGGATCTTAAAGGTGGAAGGACTGGGTTTCAGGCTCATGGCTGCCACTTTCCTATTGGGTGGCCTGGAGACAACACTTTGTCTCTCTGGGTCATGGAGAATAGTCTCCCCATGTGGTTTGACTCCTCAGCATCTGCTCCGTCTTTGTCTGGTAAGACCTTTGATTTTTGTTTGGGGATCTACCCTATCTTCATTCTCCAGGAGTGGAGCTTATCCCATGGGCAACAATGATTGGTTCTGGGATGGGCACACATCCTAAGCCAGTCCAATAAGAATGAATCTTGGGAATTTCTGTGGACGTCCTGAGATGTTTACTCTTTCCTACTGAGCTCAACCCTGAAGTTAGTCATTCTGCAGCCATCTAGACTTCAACATGGAGAGAGCCACAACATGGGGTTCAAGAATGGCAGAGCTGAGAGACTAAGAGAAAATGAGTCCTGGTGGTACTCTCAGCCAGCCCCTAGAGCAATCTAGACCTGAAGCCAGAAAAATACTCCTGATTTTTCTAGTGCTTGTGACGTCCTATACAAGTTGCTGGGATCATCCAACAAAACAATAGAAATAAACAAGCTCTTGTTTATTACCTTGACACCAAGGCCAGAGTTTGGTTGGTGATGTTTTTCAGATGAAGTAGGTCCTCTCCAGCAACTGCCTGCCCCTCTGGGCAGTGTGTTCATTTGTTAAGGACATCCTCAGACACATGCATGTTGGCCTGCTGCAGCTGGCAGTGGGGACACAGGGGCAGGCCCTGCTCACTGAAGTGGGAGCTGCGTGGGAGGGCACAGGCAGGTGGTGCCGAGCCCAGTTCTGGGAAAGCTGGCAAGTGTGATTTGCTGTCTCTGTGCCAGCACACCGTGCACTATAACCACCTCTCAAAGAAATGTTTCTCCGAAGGAATGCAATGGAAGTTTGTGGTGCAGCCAGGAAGGACACAGGAGGCCCCAGGAAAGGAGTATGATCGCAGCAGCATCCAGTGATGGAGGCAGCAAGACCTCCCTGTTTGGGGTCATAATAAAAGGTGTGGAACTTGGTGTGTGTTTAGGGTAATTGTACCAGCCCCTTCCCAAAGAAGCTCATGTTCTCCTCACAGGATCTCCATCATCATAGTGATCACAGCACTGACAACAGAAGCTTCCCTTGCTGAAGTGGCAATGGAAGGTGTCACAGGGCTTTGGCCTGCACTATGCATTTCTCAGTGGCACACAGTGTGCAGGTGTTGGAGCCGGGTGGCTGAGTTTGAATACTGGCAGCTGCGTAAGCATGGGCAAGGGGCTTGCCCTCCATGCCTTAGTTTCCTCTCTATAAAGTACAGTTAATAATAGAGTTGGCTTTATGAGTTGTTGTGAGAATTAAATGAATACATCCAGGGAGTTAGGACAGGGCCTGGCCTGTAGTGAAGGCTCTGAGTCTGTGGAGTAAGTATTATAAAGAAACTTGTCTTTAGCTGACTGGCAAGGCAAGCCTTGAATCAGGGCTTCTGACTCTGGGATCCACTTCTGACTCAGCCGGGAACAGAAGAGTGATGTTCAAAAACCCCAGAGTGGTTCATGTGGGCACATCCACACCCTCAGAACACAGAAGCCTCCAGCGGAATCCCTGTCAGGTGCTCCCTCTGAGTCAGTGGCACACTGGGCACATTGTCATTAATTATACTCAGAGCAAGGATGTGTCAATGTTCCCATACCCCACGTCTGCAGCTGCAAACAGCTGGGGAAACTGAACAGAAACCCATGGCATTTTTATCAATGTTCATATGCTATTCCTGCCTTCTTAGCCTCCCAACCGCTGGCTACTTTGGTATTTAAGGACAATAGGCAACTGGGGATTCAGTTGAACATCTGACCTAATGTTCATGGTGGCAAAACTTGAATCTTCTGCCCCCACCTGGTGTGAGTGAGGTGGTTCTTGGACATGTGACTCCTAGGAGTTGGGGATCCTGGCTCTGGAGAACTCACAATGTTCACATAACAAGCAAGATCTACCGGAGATAAAATGAGATTCATCCTACTAGGTGGGATGCCCAGATTCGCTAGTTTACAATTTTGAAGGGACTCCTATCTCCCAAATTGGGCTGGGAGGACATCAGGACTGAGATGAAACATTAGTCACCCAGAATATTCTCCACTCGGCTTTGCACAAAACAAAGGGGGACAATTCCTCTGTTGTGACCATAGCCTCTGGGCTTGGCAGTTTCTATCGTCTTCTAACTGATCTCTAGCCTTCTGTTATGCCCCTTCTGAACCATCCTCAAGTGGCCACAAGGAGAACTCTGTGAAATCCAAATATGGATATGTCATTCACTTGCATAAAATTCTCTCACAGTCCCTCTCCTGTGGTCTAGAACAGCACTGTTCAATAGGACTTCCTGTGATGGTAGAAATGGCCTGTATTTGCTCTGCCCAATAGCCATATTGGACAGCTGGGTGACTGTATGGCTATTGAACAAAGCAGATATAGAACCCTTAGTCACAAGTGGCTCCTGAGCCCTTGAAATGTGAGTAATGTGTCTGAAGAATGGGATTTTTAATTGTATTTCATTTTAGTCCATTTAAATTGCCACATATGGCTACCATATTGAACTGCATAGGTCTAGAGAATAAAATCCAAAGTCTCAGGCACAACCCAGTTCTCCCTATCTGAGCAGCCTAAATTTTTTGCCAGAATTCATTCAAGTTGGGAATTCCAGCCCTAACAAATGGCTTACAACTCCTTAAACATTGTGCCTACTTCACACCTCCATGCATTTGCATCTGCTGTTCTCTCTGCCTGGAATGTTCTGATACCTTGCCTAAACTCGCAAGCTGCCTGTCTAAACAACCCTCCTTCAATAAGTAACTCCAGTGTTACCTCTACTATCAAGCTTTACCAACCACCCCTGCCCATTTCCCCAATCAGAATTAATCACACCTTTGCACATCCAGCACAGACATGCTTAGAGGCCCTTCCAGCACTTATAGTACTGATGTGTCTCCCATCTGCTCCCTCCAAGGGTAAAGGCAGGCTCCTGGAGAGACCGTGCTGTGTCTATTCCCCTTTGGGGTTCCACTGCCTAGGATTGATTTAATCATATAAGGCAGTCATTGGATGATGACTGAAGAAATAAAATGATCATAGCAGACATATGACATAGTATGGGTTGTCTTGCATCCAACTTCCTGCTTTATTCTACCTCTGGGACACCCTGGGACATCTCTTTATGTGTGGCCTTGAGATTTAGGGGAAGTCAAAAAGAAGATCCTCCTCTCACTGCCCCAGCCAATTCTTCCAGGGACTGATGAAACCATGAGGGATGCAGTAATGCCGGGGCAAATAGTAGCATTTCTGGGCCTTAGCATTTCTGTTGCCCAGTTTGCCAGCAGCTCTAGGATTAGGTCTCCAGTCTCTTGTCAAGCATGCCCTGATGGCCTTCCAAAGATTCCCTGAGATAGTCAGCTACCTCCTGGCAGTGGGCTACCAAGTGATCTTCAGCAGCAGTTATGCAGATAAAGATTCCAGATCAACGGGGTCTTGCAGGAGGGGAGAGTATGTCCTCCTGTAAGGAGATTCAGTGGATGATGGGATGAACTATTACATTGCACACAGCTGCAGTTGAAGCTAGAGCAAAAGACCCCCAGCACACTGGGGAGGACGCACCTAAAACTGGAGGGAGGTGAAACTGACAATGCCAGGGGCCTGGCCCATGCCAACAGGGCAGAGCACCATCCACTCCAGCCAGGGTGGCTGGGATAGCTGGGTGACTACATGCTGGGCCATAGGTTGGGCTGAGGGAAAGAAAGTAGGTTACCTTGGAGATTTCAAATAATGCTGAAAGATTGTTTTGATAGGAATTGGGAGACTGGGGGTCATGGTCGGGATCTGGGGTCCTATTGGCAAGTATTTTTGTTTGGGTTTCTAGTCTCTTAAATAAACATACCTTCAAATACATCGTAAACTGAGAGCTTTGTTCATCTGTTCAACAAAGTTTGTGAAAAGCCTCTTTGTACAAGGGACTATGCATGCCAGCACTCTTTCCCACCTTGGGTCTTTGCCCAAGTTGTGTCGTCTGCCTGGGTTGCTCTTTATGCCTTGTCTGAGCAGCTCCTACCCATTATTCACACTCAGCTTAAATGTCACTTCCCCACAGAAACCTTCCTTGCCACCCAGATTAGATCAGCTGGACCTGATTAAGTCTCCTGGTAGCTCACTTCATAGCCCTTACAGAGCTGTAGTTGTGTAGTTATTGGTGGGGTCATTTGAAGAAAGCCTCTCCTTCTTGCTAGGTGGCAGGCTCCATGAAGGCAGGGATGGTGCCTGTCCTGTTAACAGATACATCCTCAGCACCTCATAGCACAGTGTCTAACAGTCAAACATTTGTTGAGTGATTGAACAAAAGAGGAATGGTAAAGAGGAAAGGAAGGAAGGGAGGGAGGGAGGGAGGAAGGAAGAAAGGAAGGAAGGAGGAAGGAAGGAGAGAGAAAAGAAGGGAAGACTGCAGCATTCCCTCTTGGCCCTCTGTGTGCCCACAGTATGTTACTGTATGTTACTTGTCCCCATGTGTATGCTCCTTCCTCTCAAGAGAGGAAATAACAAGTGTCCTCTCTAGGCCAAGCATTCGAAGCCCTGGGATCCTGCACCCCTGCCAAGCAGGGTACCACTGCTGTGTCTTAGCCATTCTCCTCAACTTCACACCAGGTCCTCTGTAGGGTCCTGGACAAAGACAACTCAAAATAAACTCCCCACCTTCCCAAACTACTGATCCAAGGGTGGTAGGTATCCAGTGTTTTATTCTGAAGCTCAAACATCAAATAATATAAAGACAATATTTCATTATCAGTATTTTGCACGTTACACCTGGGAAGAATGAAGACTTTTAAAATCTGAGCACTAAGTCCACCCAGTGTATACCCTGAATAGGATCCTAGACAACACAAAGGACATAGTGGAAAAACGCAAAATCTGAAGAGACTTTGTGATTTTGCTAACAGTATTGTACCAATGTTAATTTCTGAGTTTTGACAAACATTCCATAGCTGTGTATGATGTTGACATTAGGGGGAGATAGGTGAAGGGTATATGGGAACTCTGCATCATGTTTGCAACTTTGGTGTAAGTCTAAAATTATTCCAAAATAAAAAGTTAATTTAAGAAAAGAGGCCAGGCACAGGGGCTCACGCCTGTAATCCCAGCACTGTGGGAGGCCGAGGTGGGTGGATCATGAGGTCAGGAGTTCGAGACCAGCCTGACCAAGATGGGGAAACCCCGTCTCTACTAAATATACAAAAATTAGCTGGGTGCGGTGGCAGGCGCCTGTAATCCCAGCTTCTCGGGAGGCTGAGGCAGGAGAATCGCTTGAACCCGGGAGGTGGAGGTTGCAGTGAGCCAAGATCGTGCCACTGCACTCTAGCCTGGGTGACAGAGCAACACTCTAGCTCAAAAAAAAAAAAAAAAAAAAAAAAAAAGAAAGAAAAGAAAAGAAAAAAGAAAAAAAAGGAAGGGTTCATTCCATCTCTTCTTTAAAGTACTGCAAGACATAAATTTCTGGGTGAAGAAATGATGGGTGATTTTTACTGCCTTTATTATATTTTCTCTACCTTTTACAATAACATATATTGCTTTTCAAATTAGAAAAGTATTTTTATTAAAATAATTAAATAGCTTGGTTTAGAAAATGTTCAAGTGTGTGTGATAAGTTGGGTTTTTAAAAGACAATGGCATCATTAAGAATAAATTGTACAAGATACAATAACCCATAATATTACTACCACAACAGAACTGGATTCTCAATTTTGCATGTAACTGTTCACATGCAAACATAATTCTAAACTGCAGTCATTGCTGGCTGTCATTCTAACGCAGGTGTCTGCTTATATTTCCTTCAGATGCAATTAAAACAGACTGTACAGTGATATCCAAATGATAAGTGCTTGAAATGTGCAGCTGCTCATATAAAACAAGTATGCAGAGGTTCTGAAGATGGAGTGCTCAGCCCTCTTGGCCCCTTCAAGACCTCCTGCCCTTTTCATGAGTACACGGAGCATAGTCAGATAGGGGTCTGGGAGGGTGATCCCTCCCTTGTCAGCGTGTCCCAAAGCACACCCATGTGGCACCACTCTGAGCCACAGCTGCCTACTGGGAATAGAAGAAGCTGCCTGAGAGCCCTCTAGAGCTGGACATGCAAAATGGGCACTGATGGGAGCCTGTTGTCCTGATGTCATTCTAGATAGGAGTTTTGGGAGAAAAAAAATGGATGCCTCCATCTCCTCTTGCAAAGTGAAGTGGAGAATTAAGTTAATTATTCAGAGTCAAACAGCCTTCCTGAGCATCAAACAGGAATCAGGAATCCTGAGATTTTGCAATGCTCTGTCACTGCCTAGGCCTCCCCCATTCCATATTCTTATCTTGACTTGAATAACTTTCTCTTGAAGACCTCTCACTGGTTGTGTGAGCTAGTCCAAATCCTGTTAAATGAAAGCTTTCTTCTTTTACCAATTTGGGAAACAAAATACCATTTCCCACATAGAAAAGTGACACTTGCCTTGCCTGTCTGAAGAAGTTAGCCCAGTCCCATAAATGAGGAAAGCAGCCCTTTGTCCACTGCAGAATATAAGCAGCTCTGGAGCATCCCTGCAATTTGTGACTACACCTGTGTCCCAGGAGAGGGACCAGAGTGACACATTCTCTGCTTGGGGTGGTGGAGGCCTGGCTTGCCAGGGACCCCTGACCTTGGATCCAGCCCCAACTCAGGATCATTGGCTGCTCCTTGGACACCTGTGCCTGGGACTATGATCTTGCTCCTCCCAATTCCCCACGCTGCTGGAACACTGGGCTCCCACCTAAAACCACCAGCAGTTGCTGATGGGCCAAGTGCCAGGTCCTGGGCCTGGCATCAAGGTGCCCACCAGGCTCTCTGCTGCTTCTTCCATCAGGCCAGTTCCTCTGACGTCCCTTGGCACAACTCCCTCACTTCTACTTCCTCACATCTGCTCCTTCTTTTCCGACGTCCTTCCCGCACCCGTGAATTTCTACCCATTTCAAAGACTGACTCAAGTCAAGCTTCACAGAAGAGGACCAGCAGCATCAGCTTGCTACAGATACAGAATCCTGGGCCCCACCCCAGAACTGCAGCAGCAGAAATGTGCTTTAATTAGCCCCCTGGGTGATTCATGTGCACCTTACAGTGGGAGAGGCAGCTTTTAAAATGAAATGTTCTCAAAGTGTGGGCCTTGAGCCATCAGCAGCAGAGATCTCTTTGCTGAAAATTCAGGCTCCTGGGTCACACCCCAAACCTGCAAGAATTAAAATATCTGGGTGTGAAACCCAAGAATCTACGTGTTTACCAGATACCCCAGAGTGATTATGTTGAATTTCACATACAAATTATAAACTGCATACATAAAAATCATAAATTGCTATAATAAACCTATTTAATACATTGCTTCAGTAATAAATTGTGTTACATTGATTATAAATTATTATACATTGCTACACAGATATTGTATGTAAAAATACGTTATTAGCTATTACATGTGATGATTTTTACTTTGTGCTTGAAACACATTGGAAAATAGCAAAACGTCTTTGAGATGGCTGACTTCTCATTTGACCACTCTAAGCTGCAGCTGTCCCGTTCCGAGAACATCTTTCTGTTATTTACACACGCACATACATGTATTTCCAGAGAACGAAATACAGTTATTTTGCATTTGGGTTTTTACATTACTGTTACTTTTTGTTTCATTCTGCAATTTTATTTTTCTCACTCAACAACGTGCTTGAAGAACGGCCTATGATAGGGCGCGGTGGCTCAAGCCTGTAATCCCAGCACTTTGGGAGGCCGAGACGGGCGGATCACGAGGTCAGGAGATCGAGACCATCCTGGCGAACACGGTGAAACCCCGTCTCTACTAAAAAAAAAACAAATACAAAAAACTAGCCGGGCGAGGTGGCGGGCGCCTGTAGTCCCAGCTACTCGGGAGGCTGAGGCAGGAGAATGGCGTAAACCCGGGAGGCGGAGCTTGCAGTGAGCTGAGATCCGGCCACTGCACTCCAGCCTGGGAGACAGAGCCAGACTCCATCTCAAAAAAAAAAAAAAAAAAAAAAAGAAAGAAAGCAGAAGGCCGCCTCATCATTTTTAGCTGCATGGTGTATCATTGTATGGATACACATTGTTTAAGCTATTAATGGACACCTAGGTTATTGACAATTTTTCTGCTTGCACAAGTATATAGTGAACATACCTCCTTATGCCAAGGTGTGTGGGTTTCTTTAGAGGAAAAACCATGACACGCTGGAAGGTGGAATTGCCAGTAATGGAGGGATGAGCAATTTTGAATGTTAACAGCTCTTGCCAAAAAAGCTGCAGCCCCGTGATCCCTTGCACCTTCAAATTTAATCCCTTTGTTTGGGGGTTGATTCACACTAAGTCTGGAATTAAACGTTATGTTTTGGCATCAGAACTTCTGCTCCGAAGATGTTCAAACCCACTTCCTCGCACTACTGGTAACAGCTGACATTTACTAACCTTTCTAAGCACTGCTTATGACTTCACTCATTTAATCCTCCACCTCAACAGCCCTTTGAAATATTTGAGGGTATTTGCATTACCCTCGGAATACAGATGCCAGCCTGAGGCCTTGACCAAGTTTGAACAGCAATGAAATAACAACCCGAGATTCAACGTCAGTGTCTGCTGCTCTCCCTTATTTGCTATTCAGAGTTCTTGGTAAGCCAGGGACCTGATCAGACTGAGGCATCTTCAAATGTTGGTTTGAACCCACATATTTATAATGGACTTATCTCAGGAAATTACAGGTAGGATTTGCACTGTGTCAATCCTGTTATATGTTTAAAATATGTACATCAGAGTGTTATCCAAGGCTTATGGAAGGTTTAATAGAGGTTGCAGTGGCAGAGACAGAAATTTCTGAGAAGTCATCATAAGCACTATTGAAAACAAAACAAAAGGCAGGCAAACATTTTCCATCCATGCGTAAGAATGTGCCCAGGCCTCGGCATTCAATTTTCACCTTGTGAAGTTTCTCTGACATGAAACAAAAGGAAGCTGACCTCATCTACCTTTTCTGAGTGGAGCTTTCTCTTGGTTCTCTGGAGTTACATTCAATTCAATATATATTGAATTTAAAAACAGTCCTAGCCCTCAGTGCATCAGGACGCAACTGCACTCAGTCTTTTTTTTTCTTTTTTCTTTGACACTTTTTACAGAGAGAAAATGTGTCACTTTTTTGATGAGCAAACAGCCAAAGGTGTTTAGGAAAGGTCTGTCATTTTTCTGGTGGCAAGACACTCCAAACTAAATTCATTAACAGTTCTTCTGTTTGGAATTTTAAAATATTCTGTGACCTATATAAATTCTTTGTTATGTTGTCTACTAATATAAGAAAAGTAACTGGCATACACTGTGCCTACAGATCAAGGAAGTAGCGTGGAATCGCAGAAAGGAGATGGGAGGTTGTCGCTTCACCGCTGAAGACGTCGAAATCCATGTCGTATGCCCTGCTTCTACCCCTCCCAGGAAATGATCTTTGTGTCTATAATTTTGTGAATAGTAATAGTTGCTTTTTGAACATTGATTCATTTTCTCTTTAGTTTGACATGTATATGTCATTCAGTCAAGTGTTTCTATATTTTCATAACTTCTAGAAAATATTAGAGGAACACCCAGACAGAGGAACAGGAGTTTGGCTGTGTTTTATGAACAACTAAGTATAATGAGTGCCATCAGCCACAAGCTGGGCTGGTGACCCTAACCTCAAATTAATCAATTCACTTCCTTGCTTCTCAGTTTTCTTTCCCAAAATATCTAATACATGATACAGATTTGTGTCATTCATTCATGCCAGCATACACGGCATTGGTTCATCCACATAATAAATATTTACGGAGCCCTTACTCTGAGCCTTGCATCAGTGAAAGGGGCTGGAGCTACAATGGTGAACAAAATCCACGAGATTCCTGTCCTCATAGAATTTAAACTGCAGAGCTATAGAAGCATTGCAGAGGCAAAAATTTTGTACCAGTCAAAAGCAACACATGCATCTGCTTACAGAGTCTTCTTTTTTCCTCTATATCTTAAATCTAAAGCAGCTTGCATGTCTGCACTGTGTACTGGCACTTATTCTACAACACCTTGGCAGCAAATGAGCAGCAACCTCCTTGACAGCAAGATATGGCTTAGAGTTTTCATGTCGCCAGTGTTTAGGTTGATGGGGTAGCTGGCTCTGAGCTCTGAACATAGCCAAGAGTCCCTAGGTTTTCTCCTTTCCCAGTGGCCTTTCAGCTGGGGCAGGTTATTGTGAATATTGAATAAAATGATGATGATGATTATGGAACTGACATTTTCCTACCAGAGCCAACGATGGGTGAATCTATTGAGAGGACACTTTAAACAATATTAATGATTTGAATGATGTGGTCTTGAGTTTTTGGACATTTGCAGACAGTACATTTTATGTTCATTAAACCTCAATTGGTTTAGTCTAGTGACTTTTTCTCCTAGTTTATGACCAGGATTAGCAACTCCAGAAAGCTGAATTAGGCCCTTTGGTTGATTTCATTTAGAGTAGGGTTAGATATAGCTCACTGGTTATAAGGAATTATCCTGTTTGTACTCTCAGTTAAGATTCGGGTATTTTTCTGGCCCTTCCCTTATCTCTGAGCTTCCACAAGTACGCCATCACCTTGAACAACCAGGAGTTTACTTTTGGGAAGTATGGGGATTGTCATGAATAATCCACACCCATCCTCTTTATTGCAGATCGATATCTCTAATTAGCATCAGGTACAGGCAATGGGCCCTTGTTGGGTGGGTCCCCATACAGATTAGGGATCTGAGTTTAGTCATTTTCTGGATGAGTCAGGCTCCCACGTAGCATCAGGAGTGCGTAAGTGTCAGAAAAGAAGAGTTCAGCTCTTTCCAGCAACCTTTGTTCCTTTCCTCACTATCCACACCCCTCAATTTTCCTCCGTTAAAAGAGGCAGACGTGGATCAGATGAGGAGGACAAATCAAATGACCTCCTCCAGTCATTCCAGAGAAGGTGTCTTTTTTTTTTTTTTTTTTTTTTACTTTTTTTTTCTTTTTTT
This sequence comes from Chlorocebus sabaeus, assembly GCF_047675955.1. Taxonomy (NCBI): domain Eukaryota; kingdom Metazoa; phylum Chordata; class Mammalia; order Primates; family Cercopithecidae; genus Chlorocebus; species Chlorocebus sabaeus. The sequence continues at coordinate 96,603,199 of NC_132925.1, read as the reverse complement.
CTTTTTTAAATTTTTTATTATTATTTTTTTATTATTATACTTTAAGTTCTAGGGTACATGTGCATAGCATGCAGGTTTGTTACATATGTATACTTGTGCCATGTTGGTGTGCTGCACCCATCAACTCGTCAGCACCCATCAATTCGTCATTTACATCAGGTATAACTCCCAATGCAATCCCTCCCCCCTCCCCCCTCCCCATGATAGGCCCCTGTGTGTGATGTTCCCCTTCCCGAGTCCAGGTGATCTCATTGTTCAGTTCCCACCTATGAGTGAGAACATGCGGTGCTTGGTTTTCTGTTCTTGTGATAGTTTGCTAAGAATGATGGTTTCCAGCTGCATCCATGTCCCTACAAAGGACACAAACTCATCCTTTTTTATGGCTGCATAGTATTCCATGGTGTATATGTGCCACATTTTCTTAATCCAGTCTGTCACTGATGGACATTTGGGTTGATTCCAAGTCTTTGCTATTGTGAATAGTGCCGCAATAAACATACGTGTGCATGTGTCTTTATAGCAGCATGATTTATAATCCTTTAGGTATATACCCAGTAATGGGATGGCTGGGTCATATGGTACATCTAGTTCTAGATCCTTGAGGAATCGCCATACTGTTTTCCATAATGGTTGAACTAGTTTACAATCCCACCAACAGTGTCAAAGTGTTCCTATTTCTCCACATCCTCTCCAGCACCTGTTGTTTCCTGACTTTTTAATGATCGCCATTCTAACTGGTGTGAGATGGTATCTCATTGTGGTTTTGATTTGCATTTCTCTGATGGCCAGTGATGGTGAGCATTTTTTCATGTGTCTGTTGGCTGTATGAATGTCTTCTTTTGAGAAATGTCTGTTCATATCCTTTGCCCACTTTTTGATGGGGTTGTTTGTTTTTTTCTTGTAAATTTGTTTGAGTTCTTTGTAGGTTCTGGATATTAGCCCTTTGTCAGATGAGTAGATTGCAAAAATTTTCTCCCATTCTGTAAAGAAAAAAGGAGGGATGATGGATGCCTGTATAACTCATTCCACTTCTTATACCAAATCTTTTCACCACTTTCTGAAGACTATGGTTCCTCCCTTTCAACATTATGAACTTAAATCTTGGGGACAAAAGGGTTTTTGTTTGTTTATTTGTTTATTTGTTTGTTTTAAACACCTTAACAAGTAGGATAGTCTAAATTTAAGGTCTTAACTACTAGACTCTTGAATCTTGAAAGTCATTCATTCAACTACTTGGTATATTCACTGAAAAGTGTTTATTGAGTAGCTACCATGTGTAAGTCACTGGGGATTCAATGGTAAGAGACTTTTAGTCCCTGTGTTAGAGAAAAGTTTACAAATTAGTATGAAATTAAGAGATTATTGTAATAGCACATTGGAAGATCCATGACAGATGATTTGTGTTGTGTTATGGGAACAGAAGGTAGAAAGTAGGCCACCCAATCCAGATGAAAGTGGGGAGGATTTGACACTGAAGCTAAGACCTGAGGGTCATGGAAGTAAGCAATGAAGGTAGGAGATGGGTGTTTGGGTGTGTAACTTTGGAGGGCTACAAAATTGTGGTTTGTAACTTTAGGGGGCATCAGAAAAAAGAGGTCTTTCCTGAAGGTGAGCTGGATGGAGTAGCTGAGTATGACCTCTGACCATAGCCTGGCTCAGAGTAACCAGCAAGGCTTGGAGAAAACCAAGGTTGTTTTTAGTCAGGAGTGTATTGTCAGGCACACAATGTATGGCCATGACTTGGGGGCCAAAAGTCAAGCAACAAGTAAACCAAGTAATTTCCTGGTTTCTTTTCCTTGGTTCAGCAAATTCAAAGCTAGAGCAGAAATAAAGGAAGAGTTAATGGTTCTGAAAACACTAGTGCTAAGGATTTCACTTTTACTATTATTATTAAAAACAACACCATGTTGTCTGTGTTATGTAACTACTTATAATCTCCCCTGCCTAAAACAATTTCAGTAATGTCTTCTAGAAGGATCCAAAACTATCATGGCAGAGAACACTGAGTTTGTTGTGAGAATTGGGGTTGGGGTGGGAGGCATTGAAAATGATACATTTGGCACTGGTAGAGGAAGGATATTCCCATAAAGAGGAAGACTTCTGGAATCAGCAATAAGATTCAAAAGTAGCACTGGATTAGGAACCAGGAGTTACAGTTCTTGGGAATGGTTATTATTCTGATGAGTTGCATCCTAGCTCAGGAACTTAAACCCTTTAGGGTTTCAGTCTCTACAGATATAAAACATAATGAATTGGGTTCTGTTTATATATTCCCCAAATATGTATTGAGCACCTACTATGTGTTAACACCACCCTAGATGTGGGGAATGCAGATAATTATAGGAATTGATTCTTGGTCCTTGGTAGGAGATGGGAGGACGGCTCACAGTCTGGTGGAAGAGGATGAATAAGTTGTTAGAAGTCAATGGGAAGGCCAGGCCCGGTGGCTCATGCCTGTAATCCCAGCACTTTGGGAGGCTGAGGCAGGCAGATCACTTGAGGCCAGGAGTTCGAGAGCCTGGCCAACATAGCTCATCTCTACTAAAAATACAAAAGTTAGCCAGGCATAGTGGTGCATGCTTGTAATCCCAGCTACTCTGGCGACTGCAGCAGGAGAATCACTTGAACCCGGGAAGCAGAGGTTGAGGTCAGCTGACCTTGTTCCACAGCACTCCACCCTGGGCGACAGAGAGAGACTCCATCTCAAACAAACAAACAAACAAACAAAAAACAACAACAAAAAACCCAAAAGATGTCAATGGGAAGAGCAAAGTGCTCTTGGGAACACATGGAGCAGTGGAGAGAACCATCCTGGGAGTCCCACAGTGGACAAGAACATGGAAGTATGCTGGGCAAAAGGACTTGTAAAATCCTACACTTTACAGGTACATAGTATTGCTTTATATCCTAGTTTTGTGAATGTAGCATTTGCTTTAGCTTTTATGAAAATAACACTATGAAGAAAGGAAATATAGTTCAGGGGCTCTGACAGGATTTTTTTACTGCTTTTTCATTTCGCTGCTATTACCATCTAGAATACAGGAAGGAAAAATAATCACCACTTAAAAAACTTTTTATACAAAATGTTCAACTATGTATAAAAGTGGAGAAAAAATTTTAATAAACCCCTTTTTGTGACACTCGATTTTGTTTCCTCCCTATTCTACCACACACAATATTTGCTGAAATATTTTAAAGCAAATTCCATGAATCATTTCATTTCATCCAGAAATATTTAAGTAAGTATCTCTATCAGATAATAATGTTGTAAAACCATAACTACACTACCATTATAATGGGACATAATACTCAGAACTTATTAAAATTGTCCTAATTAGCTCAAATACTATTTTTATTCAAATCAGTATCCAAACAAAAGCTAAACATGGTATTGGTTTTTTATTTTATTTTATCTCTCTTTCTTTCCTTTTTTTTTTTTTTTTTGAGACAAGGCCTCATGTTGTCACTCAGGTTGGAGTACAGTGGTGCAATCTCGGCCTACTGCAGCCTCGACCTCCCAGGTTCAAGCAATCCTCCTGTCTCAGCCTCCCAAGTAAATGGGACTACAGGTATGCACCACCATGCCTGGCTAATTTTTTTATTCTTTGTAGAGATGAGGTCTTGCCATATTGCCCAGACTGGTCTCAAACTCCTGAGCTCAAGAAATCTGCCTCTGTCTCCCAAAGTGCTGAGATTACAGGGGTAAGCCACTGCACCCAGCCTATTCTCTCATTTTCTCAGATAGGGTCTGACTCTGTCACCCAGGCTGGAGCGCAGAGGCACAATTATGGCTCACTGCAGCCTCAACCTCCCGTGCTCAACTGATCCTCAGCCTCCCCAGCAGCTGGGACTACAGGCACGCATCACCATGCCTAGCTAACTTTTTTTTTTTTTCTTAGACAGAGTCTCGCTTTGTCACCCAGGTCAGAGTGCAATAGTCTGATCTCAGCTCACTGCAACCTCTCTCTCCTAGGTTCAAGCAATTCTCCTGCCTCAGCACTCAGAGTAGCTAGAACTAAAGGTGTGCAACACCACATCGGGTTAATTTTTTTGTATTTTTAGTAGAGACAGGGTTTCACCATATTGGCCAGGCTGGTCTCAAACTCCTGACCTCAAGTGATCCACGCACCTTGGCCTCCCAAAGTGCTGAGATTACAGGTGTGAGCCACCACATCTGGCCTAATTTATGTATTTTGTTTTGTAGAGTCGGGGTTTTGCCATGTTGTACAGGCTGATCTTGAACTCCTGAGCACAAGCAATTCGCCTGCGTAGACTCCCAAAATTCTGGGATTACAGGCTTGAGCCACTGCACCTATCTTCTTTTTAAATTTTAGATTGAGGGGGTACATGTGCAGGTTTGTTACATGGGCATATGGCATGATGCTGTGGTTTGGTCTTCTAATGATCCCATCTCCCAAGTAGTGAACATAGTATCTAATAGGTAATTTTTTCCAATCCTGACTCCCCTCCCTCCATCCCCCTTTAGGAATCCTCAGTGTTCGTTGTTCCTATCTTTGTGTCCATGTGTACCCGATAAACAATGTATTTTATTGAAAGGACTCTTAAGTTTCTTTTACTTTACAAGTCCTTCCCCTTCCACCTTCCCCCTTTTTATGCCATTCACATGAGGAGGGAGAGAAAGGAGTCACTTTTCCTATAGAATATCTCACTTTTCCTATAGAATATCTCACATGCTAAATTTATCTGATTGTTTCTTCTTGAAGTCATTTAGCTTGATCATCCATTTCTGGTAAACTGGATTTGATTCTTCTTAAAACAGTTTTTTGGCTAGAAAACTTCATAGGAGATGGTGTGTACTTTCTAATGTATCACATGCTAAGGGACACGTCCAATTGTTCCACTGTAAGAGATGTGAAAATTGAGCAGTGGGTTTAAGTGTTCTTAGCCTGATCTATCCATTATTAACAGTTCTCTGTCATCCTTTTACCTAATGGTTATTGATGGTCATTGACTAGATTCATTACTTCATTACATGCTGTGAAGTGGTGATTTTCTAGTTCTATCATTCCTTCTGTCTTTATTAACTGGGATTCTTCCTTAAAGAACTCCTTATCATCTCTTTGGTTACTCTGAAATACAGTTCATACAGGAAAGGCAGGAGAATTGCTTGACCTTTCCCTTTATTTATCCATTTTCAACAAATTTTAATTCATTGTAGGTTTTTTTTAATGCTCAGATTATCCCCTCCTTGGCCAGTGGAAGGCCCTTCAAGTTGGCTTCTGTGCTGTTTTGATCTGATCCCAACAGTCTCTGATACCTCCTGTGCTTTCAGGAACTAAAAGCATCCACAGTTTCTTTCTGAGGCATTAATCAGACTTGGAAAACCCTTGCTGTACCCCCTACCTCCACCCTTTTTCCTATCCATGACAAGTAATGGTTTATATTAGTTGTATCCATTAGGAATGCTTTCAGCTATAAGGAAGCATAATGGACAGATTTCTCCATTTATTCACAGAACAAAACGTCTGAAGCAGGCAGCTGTTAGCATTTGTTCAGCAGCTCATGAGGTCCAGAGCCAGCGTGGCTATGCTTCTCCCAGCCACTCCTTCATGGCTTCAACGTGGCAGCTCCTATTCCAGGCATCATGCCCACCATCAGGGCAGGAGGACAGGGGAAGGCCAGAACCAGCTGCAGCTGTCCCTTTATATGAGAAAAACAAAAGCTTTCCACAAACCCTTTCCCTTGCCCCACAGTTGAATTCCATCTGGATCTATTGGCTAGAACCAGATTCTATGGCCACCGCTATCTGCAAAAATGGATAGGAAAGTGAGCAATTAGTTTTGCTAGTCTCTACAGGCCAGGCAAGGGAGTGGGGTTTGAGAGTGAATATAGGGCTACTGTTTCTGGGAGAGTGGTCTTGGTCCTGAATCAACTTGCCTTACCCTGTTTTCATTATTGTCAATGTTACATGTCTAACACTTCCTAATTTTGAAGCAGAGTAGAAAAGTTAAAGAGAATTGTGATCTGAAAATTAGTAAAGCTAATTTACTTCCACCTAAGGAAGTAAGCATCAGCTGTTTTGACCTCCAGGCCACGATGCTTCAGCTCAGCTCTGTTCAGTTATCAGATGCCAAGTCCAATGGCAGGGTCTGCACTGCCAAGTGTCCTGTTTCCTCCTGTCTCTAAAGGGACGGATCCATCTCACCCTCATCAAAACACACACTTCATTTGAGCTACAGTGATTCCTCGTGACGGTGGAATACCTTATGGCCACAGTCTCACCAGAGGCTGTACAGCTTCACACTGTTTTAGTACAGAGAAAGGGAAATGTTCGGCAGCACTCAGTACTGATGTTAAAACACTAAGCTTATTCTGCACTAACTGATAAATGGCCACTGCCTGGAGCCCCCAAGTCCTACTGCCTTGGTTATCCCGGTACCTTTTGGAAGTCCCGACAAGATCTCCCCTAAATCCAACAACTAAGGGCGAAGACCTGGCCTGGTGGGGGCCCGAGGACCCTACTCTAGCCAGCACTAGGGCCCTCTACTTTGTGCCCATCCATTTAGGGGTCATATGACCCCCATTTTTAAAGTGTCTTGAATACTTTCCATGAGAAAAAACCCTTGTCACTATTCTTTCCTGTCATTTCTCTGGACCTTCCCTGTCTCAAGGACAAATGGGTAGTTAACGATAACTCACTCAAGAAACAGAGGTGGGTAACTTCATCACTGATAGTCTTGCTTTCCTCAAAGCTAATTCATACATTTCTTATTAGAAAATTTCAGCTGCTCTGACACTGTTTTTTTCCTTTAATATTCCTACTGCAGGTAAAAAAAGTCAGACACAGAAGAACCCACTTGTATGATCCCATGCATATGAAGTTGAAGAAGAGGTAGCACTAAACTGTGTTGTAAGAAATCAGGTAGTGGTTACCCTTGTTGGGATGCTCATGAGAAGGAAGCACATGAAGGCTTTTTGGGTGCTGGTTTTGCTCTTTTTTCATGATCTGAGTGTAGAGACTGATAGTCAACCCAGTATCACCCTCCCTTTTCTCTTTTCTATCAGAACCCTGATTTCCTTGTTGGAGCTGGGGTGGCACGTGATGAGCTGAAACTGTATTTCCCAGTCTTCTTTGGAACTAGGGCTGGTCATTTGACACTCTTTTGGCCAATGAGATGAGATGCAAGTGAAAGTTCTTGATGGGACGTCCAGGAATTCTTCAGGTGGACAGGCTTTGTGGCCAGTGTCCTTCACCCTTCCCTAAGTGCACTAAAGGATACATTGCCATCAGCCTTGGTCATCCCAAATGTCCATTCACATGCTCATGTGTAAAAATCTCCTACTTGTTGCCTGTTCACTCATTCAACAAATACTGAGCACTTACTACCAGTTAGGTTGTGCTGATCAGGTGTTACGGATTCAGATATTCCAAAGCCAGTGCATTAGTCCATTCTCACACTACTATCAAGAAATACCTGAGACTGGGAAATTTATAAAGAAAACAGGTTTCATTGGCTCACCTTCTGGGGGCTGTACAGGAAGCATGATGGCTTCTGAGGGGGCCTCAGGAAACTTTCAATCATGGTGGAAGGCCCAGGGGAAGCAGGCCTGTCTTTCATGGCCGGAGCAGGAGGAAGAGAGAGTGCGGAGGTGCTATACACTTTTAAACAGCCAGATCTCGTGTGAACTCTGTCAGGAGAACAGCACTGGGAGATGGTGCTGAACCATTAGAAACTACTACCATAATCCAATCACCTCCTACCAGGCCCCTCCTCCAACTTTGAGGATTACAATTCGACATGATATTTGGGTTTGGGCAGGGAGAAAAACCCAAACCATATCAGCCAGGCCTATAATTGGAGATGTAGGCCTCCAGTGAAGGACAAAAGCAGATGAACTGCAGGCCCTAGACCCTGTTAAACAAGGAGCACAGGGAAAGTGCTGCTGAGTTCTGGCAGATGTTAGAAATTCAAATCTCAAGTTGCAAGACCTTCCACTTTTTCAAGAGAAGCCAGAAATCTTTATTTTATTTTTCAAAATTAACTCTGCCAGGAGGTAGGACTTCTAGCTATGGCAGAGTCAAACTGGACAAAGTTGTCATATTAGTTTTCTATTGCTGCATAACAAATTACCACAAACAGCAGCTTCAATAACACACATTCATTACCTCATTTTTCTGTAGGTCAAAAGTCCAGGTAGACTCTACTGGGTCCTCTGCCTAGTGCTTCACAACATTGAAATCAAAGTGTTTACCAGACTGGTCTCTTACCTGGAGGTTCTGAGAAAGAAACTGCTTCATTCAGGTTGTTGGAAGAATTCCATTTCTTGCAGCTATAGGACTGATGTCCTGTTTCCTGGCTGTTGGCTGGGAATCACTTAGCTTCTAGAAGCTGCACTCTGGTCCTTTGTATGTGGCCCTCCATCTTCAAAGCCAGCAATGGAACATTTTTAATTATTCTCATGCTTTGAATCTCTGACTTCCCTCTTCTTCCCACCAGCAGGAGAAATTCTCTGATTCAAAGGAGCTCACTTGATTATATTAGGCCCATCAGATAATTTCCCTTTTGCTATAAAATACAGACAGACCTTATTTTATTGTGTTCCACTTGATTGCACTTCACAGACAATAGGTTTCTTACAAATTGAAGGTTTGTGGCAACCCATAATAGGTTTTCTTATAAGTTGAAGGCTTGTGGCAACCTTGCATCAACCAACTCCATTGGCACCATTCTTCCAATTACACGTGCTCACCTTGTGTCTATGTGTCACACTTTGGTAATTCTCACAATGTTTCAAACTTTGCCATCAGTACCTTATCTTTTATGGTGATCTGTGGTCAGTGATCTTGATGTTACTATTGTAATTGTTTGGGGGCACCACACACAGTGCCCATAGTAGACAGCAAACTTATTGTGTGTCTTCTGACTGCTCTACCAACTAACCATTCCCCCATCTCTCTCCCTTTCCTCAGGCTCCCCTATTCCCTGAGAAACAACGATACTGAAATGAGGCCAATTAATAACCCTACAGTGGTCTCCTAAGTGTTCAAGTGAAAGGAAGAGTGGCAATCTCTCACTTTAAATCAAAAGCTAGAAATAATTAAGCTTAGTGAGGAAGGCATATCAAGCTGAAATAGGCTGAAAGCTAGGCTTCTTGCACCTAACAGTTAGCCAAGTTGTGACTGCAAAGGAAAAGTTCTTGAAGGAAATTAAAAGTGCTACTCCAGTGAATGCATGCATGATAAGAAACTGAAATAGCTTTATTGCTGATATGGTCAAAGTTTTAGTGCTCTGGATAGAAGATCAAACCAGCCACAATATTCCCTTAAGTCAAAGCCTAATTCAGAGCAAGGTCCTAACTCTCTTCAATTCTATGAAGGCTGAGACAGGTGAGGAAACTGCTGAAGGAAGTTTGAAGCTACCAGAAGTTGGTTCATGAGGTGTTTTTTTTTTTTTTCTTTTTTTTCTTTTTTTTTTTTTTTTTGCCATCTCCATAACGTAAAAGTACAAGTGCTGATGGAGAAGCTACAGCAAGTTAGCCAGAAGATCTAGCAAACATTATTGATGAAGCTGGTTACTTTAACAACAGATTTGCAATGTAGAAGAGACAGTCTTTCATTGGAAGAAATTGCCATAGACATCAACAATTCTGCAACCCACGGATCAAGGAGAAATTTTACTTTTAAGTCTTATTGTTTAAGAAGTGTATTATGGAGCCTGGGCAATATAGGGAGGCCCCATCAGTATGAAAAATAAAAATAAATTAGCGGGGCATGGTGGCACATGCCTGTGGTCCCAGTTATTCAGGAGGCTGAGGCGGGAGGATCTCTTAAGTCTGGGAGGTCGAGGCTGCAGTGAGCCATGATCATGCCACTGCACTCCAGCCTGGGTGACAGAGCAAGACTCTGTCTACCTTCTAAAAAGGAGGAGGAGGAGGAGGAGATGAAGAAGAAGAAGAAGAAAAAGAAGAAGAAGAAGAAGAAGGAGGAGGAGGAGGAGGAGGGGGAGGAGGACAGGAAAGAAGGAGAAAGAAAGAAAAGAAAGAAAGAAAGGAAGGAAGGAAGGAAGAAAAGAAGTATATTTTGTAAGGCTATAGCTGCCATAGATAGTGATTCCTCTGGTGGAAATTGAAAACCTTCTAGAAAGGATTCACTAGTTTAGATGTCATTAAGAACATTCATATGGCCAAGCACAGTGGCTCACGCCTGTAATCCCAGCATTTTGGAGACCAAGGAGGGAGGATCACATGAGCCCAGGAGTTTGAGACTAGCCTGGGCAACATGGTAAGACCCTATCTCTACAAATTTTTTTTTTTTTTTAACTCCAAGATGTGGTGGCACGAGCCTGTGGTCCCAGCTACTCGAGAGGCTAAGGCAAGAGGATCACTTGAGCCTAAGAGATCAAGGCTACAGTGATCCCTGTTTGTACCAATGCACTCCAGCTGGGTGACCAGAGCAAGACCCTGTATCAAAACAAAACAAAAAGAACATTCATGATTCACAGGAGGAGGTCAAAATACAGACATTAACAGGAGTTTGGGAGAAGTCAATTCCAACCCTCATCGATGACTTTGAGGGGTTTGAGACTTCAGTGGAGGAAGTCTCTACAAATATGGTGGACATAGCAAGAGAATTAGAATCAGAAGTGGAGCCTGAAGAAGTGACTGAATTGCGGTAATCTCAAGATAAAACTTGAATGGATGACGAGTTGCTTCTTATGGATGAGCAAAGAAGTGGTTTCTTAAAATGGAACCTACTCCTGATGAAGATGCTGTTAATATTGTTGAAACGACAACAAAGGATTAGAATACAACATAAACTTAGTTAATAAAGCAGCAGCAGAGTCTGAGAGAATTGATTCCAATTTTGAAAGAAGTCTGACCATGGGTAACATGTTATCAAACATCATCACCTGCTGCGGAGAATTCTTTCGTGAAAGCAAGAGTCAACTGAAGCGACAAACTTCATTGTTGTCTTATTTTAAGAAACAGCCACAGCCACCCCAACCTTCAGCAACCACCAACCTGATCAGTAAGCAGCCACCAACATCGAGGCAAGACCCTCCACCAGCTAAAAGATTACAACTCATTGAGGGCTCAGATGATTGTTAGCAGTTTTAGCATAAAGTATTTTTAAATTAAGTTGTGTACATTTTTAAAAATATACACTTAATAGACTACAGTAGAGTATAAACATAACTTTCGCATGCACTGGGAAACAAAAAAAGCTGGGTGACTCACTTTAATGAGGTGGTCTGGAACTGAACTTGCAGTATCTGTGAGGTGTGCCGGTATTACAGATCACAGGAATGACATCTCATCATATATACAGGTTTCACCCAGACTCAAAGGGGTAGAGATTATACAAGGGCAAGGGTCATTGAGGGTCATTCTTAGAATTCTGCCTATCACAGTTTTCAAAAACAATGATTTCCTTTTTGAAAATTTTTAAACATTTTAATTTTTGTAGAGATGGGATTTCACCATGTTGCCCAAGCTGATCTCAACCTCCTGGCCTCAAGTCATTCTCCCACCTCTACCTTCCAAGTTGCATGGATTACAGCATAAGCCACAGTGCCTGGCAAAAACAATGATTTCAGAACACTAGAAATAGACCAAAATCAAATGAACAAAACAAAACTGAAAAATGAAAAAAGAGAAATATTTGTTCATGAAGAAATTCTAAAACTTCAGATATTAATAGTGGAAGTATGTATTCCATTCCCCAGTCCAATCCTCAGCTCAGTTGGTGAGGTAGTGTTTACCAGGGGATGACTGGCTATGAAAACCAGTAGTGTTGTTTTGAAAGAGCTCATTTGATTTGGAGTGGAGGGCACAAACCCACACCCTGTGGTATTGTCTGTAAAAGTAGTAAACATGGTAGGAAACAGAGGGGGAAAATACATAGCTTGGCTAGTCTGAGCCTGCAATCCTTGGTGTAAGGAATGAACCAACAAAAATGTAAAAGGAAGAGCATGTAAAGAAGAGAGCCATTGAGGGACTAGATAGATAAGCTTTCCTCACATCCCTGGCTGACTGGGAAGGTAAGCACATGTGCCAGGGAGAGACCTGAAAGGGTTTAGCAGAGAGTAAACGCTGAAATAGGCTTGAAAACTACCTTGCTTTTCAATTCATGCACAGATTCATCAGCAAAGTGTGGAAACCTTATGGGTTTGGACGCAATGTCTACCCAATCATTGGCTGACCGTTAAGATATGCAGATACAGAGTCAACCATGGGGAAGCTAGACTAAAAAATAAAACTAAGAACAAAACAACTGAGCAGAGTCATGTGCTGCACACCATGAGGGAAGATGCTGCAGATTAAGTTTAGGCAAGCTACTAATGAAAAGGGGGGAAAGCTTTCAAAGGAGAAAATCAGAATCCAGAATTGCTACAACATATCATTTTAAATGTACAGCTTTTAATAAAAAATACAAGACATGGAAAGAAACAGGAAAATGGGACTCAAGATGAGGGGGAAAAAGTAACAATTAGAAACTGACTGGTCAGGCACGGTGGTTCACGCCTGTAATCCCAGCACTTTGGGAGGCCAAGGCAGGTGGATCACCTGAGGTCAGGAATTCAAGACCAGCCTGGCCAATGTGGTGAAACCCCGTCTCTACTAAAACTACAAAATATTAGCTGGGCGTGGTGGCAAGCACCTGTAATCCCAGCTACTCAGAAGGCCGAGGCAGGAGAATCGCTGGAACCTGGGAGACAGAGGTTGCAGCGAGCCGAGATTGTGCCATTGCACTTTAGCCTGGGCAACAAGAGTGAAATTCTGTCTCAAAAAAAAAAAAAAAAAAAAATGAAAAAGAAAAGAAAAGAAAAGAAACTGACTATACATATCATATTCATGAATTGAAAGACTCATTATTGTTAAGATGATAATTCTCCCCAGATTGATCTATTCATATAACATAATCTTATTCAAAATTTCTAAAAGTCAACAATTTTTTTTGTAGAAATTGACAAGTTCATCCAATAGTTACAGGGAAATGCAACATACCTAGAATAGTAAAACAATTTTGAAAAAGAACACTATACATGGAAGACTTACTCTACTCATTTTCAAAACTTACTATATAATAATAATAGTCAAGACTGGGTCATAATGTTGTAAGAATAGCCATATAGATCAATAAAAATGAATAGAAAATCCTTACATTAAGTTGATTGTCAACAAATTGCCAAGGCAATTTAATTGGGAAAGGATACCATTTTTAATACATGATTCTGGGATGATTAAATATCCATAAGCAAAAATCAAATGGAAAAAAAAAAAACCCCATAGCCTCTAAACCTCACATCATGAATAAAAATAAATTCAAAATGGATCACAGACTTAAAGGCCAAACTTAAAACTATAAAACTTGAAAAGACCAGAGGAGAAAATCTTGTGACCTTTGCTTAAGCAAAATTTCTTAGATATGACACCAAACCATGATTCATGAAAGAAAAATCTGACAAATTGGAATCCACCGAAATTCAAAACTTTATAACTTCTAAAGTCATCATTTTAAAAATGAAAAGAGAGGCCATGGCCTGGAGAAAATATTTGCAAATCGCATATCTAATTAAGGACTTCTATCCAAAAAGCATAAAAAATTCTTACAACACAATAAGACAAACAACACAATTAAAAATGGGCAAAAGATTTGAAAAGGAGGCCGGGCGCGGTGGCTCAAGCCTGTAATCCCAGCACTTTGGGAGGCCGAGACGGGCGGATCACGAGGTCAGGAGATCGAGACCATCCTGGCTAACACGGTGAAACCCCGTCTCTACTAAAAAATACAAAAAACTAGCTGGGCGAGGTGGTGGGCGCCTGTAGTCCCAGCTACTCAGGAGGCTGAGGCAGGAGAATGGCATGAACCCGGGAGGTGGAGCTTGCAGTGAGCTGAGATCCGGCCACCGCACTCCAGCCTGGGCGACAGAGCGAGACTCCGTCTCAAAAAAAAAAAAAAAAAAAAGATTTGAAAAGGCCGTTTATCAAAGAAGATATATGAATGACCAAAAATCACATGGAAAGCTAATGAACATCATTAATCATCAGGGAAATGCAAATGAAAATCAGGAGATACCGCTATACATGTATTAGAATGGTAATAATCTAAAAATCTAACAATGCGAAGTGTTGGCAAGGATGTGGAAAAACTAGGACCCCCATACATTGTTGGTGGGAATGTAAAGTGGTACAGTCATTTCAGAAATAATTTGTCAGTTTCTTAAAGCGTAGAGTTATTGCGTGACCCCAAAATTCCATTCAGCAATGTACCCAAGAGAAATGAAAGTATGTCCCCACTAAGGGTTTAAATAGTCATAGCAACAGTATCCATAATAGCAAAAATCTGGAAATAAATGAAATGTTTATCGCTTGAATGGATAAAGAAAATCTAATATATCCATATAAAGGAATACTGTTTAGCAACAAAAAGGAATGAACTACTGATACATGCTAGATCGAAAACCATTATGCTACATGAAAGAAGTCAGACACAAAAGAGTACACATGGTATGATTCCAATTATATGACATTTCTAGAAAAACACAAATCTATAGAGACAGATAACAGATGGTATGTGTTGAGGGCTGGAAGTTGGAGTGGGATTGATTGCATGTGCACAGGAGATACCTTTTGGGGTTGATAAAAAAAATTTTTTTTGAGATAGGGTCTCACTCTGTTGCCCAAGCTGGAGTGCAGGGGTGAGATTACAGCTCACTGCATCCTTGCCCTTCTGGGCTCAGGTGATCCTCCCACCTTTGCTTCCCAAGTAGCTGGGACGAAGGTGCATGCCACCACGCCCAGCTAATGTTTGTTATTATTTTTGTGAAGACGGGGTCTCTCTGTGTTGCCCAGGTTGTTCTTGAATTCCTGGCCTCAAATGATCCTCCCACCTCTGCCTCCCAAAGTTTTGGGATTACAAGCATGAGCCACCTCTCCCAACCCAGATGAAAATATTTCAAAAGTGGATTGGGGCGATGGCTGAATAACTTTATAAATTTACTAAAAAACCATTGAATTGTCCACATATTATTGGTGAATTTTATGGTATGCAGATTATACTTCAACAAAACTGTTAAAAGTATTAAATCTCCCAATTTAATAAAAATGTTCTCAACTAATTCAAATTCTTAAAGAACCTATGTGGGGAAAAATAATGCCACATGTCTGTGGGTGAAAAGCCCTGAGACTGCCTATTTGCAACCTCAGTGCTAGGTGGCAGGAATAGAAATTGGAATAAAACACAATCCTTGCCCCCCCCCCCCCCCCCCCCGGAGATTAAGATCCAAAGGGAGAAAATGGAACAATAAAGTTACAAAACTGTATGATACTATGAGTGGGATGGTATGGGGGTCCCAGAGAACTCCTGGCTCTGACTGGAGTGGGACAGTTAGGAGTAGCACAGAGGATGTGACACGGGAGCTGGGTTTTGATGGGGAAGTAGGAATTCAGGAAACTGCAGATGTAGAAAGTGGAGAAAACGAGTAGGTGACATTTCTAGACAGAAGGAACAGAATAGACAAAGGCTGGGAGGTGTGAAAAGTCAATTCTCTTTCTGAGAATTGGGAAGGTTGGAGACAGGGTACATATGCAGAAAAGAAAGTGCAGGAGAGGAAGCCAGGGACCAGATCAGGAAGGGCTTGGTAGGCTGTATTGAAGTTTTTAGATAAGGGATTTATCAGGATTTATTTGTTGGAAGAACAACATGGACATGCTTCTTTTGGCCTAAATTAGACTTTGTATATTTCGGCAAGATCATATTGCACACATTAAAAACTATTTATTAATATACTGCTTACTGTATGCCAGCCTCTGTTCTAATACTTTATATAAACTCAATCTTATCAACTCTGGTTCTCAAACTCTAACCTGTCTCAGAATCACCTGCAAGTCTTAAAACAGAGAAATCAGAGTTTCTGCTTCAGTAGGTCTGAGGTAGAACTGGAAAATCTGCATTTCAATCCAGTTCCCAGGAGAAGCTGATGCTGCTAGTCCAGGGAGCAGACTTTGAGAACCGCTGCTTTACATCAAACTTATAGGAAAGGTATTATTATCATCACTGTCTTTCTCATTTTACAGAAGAAACCTATAGAAGGTTATGCAACTTTCCCAAAGCCATCTTGCTCTTAGCAGTAGAGATGGGGTTAAATGTCAATGTCTGTCCTATCTTCTAGTTCACTGGTTGCAAACAAGCAGAGTTAAGGACTGGCATTTCCAATCCTTGTTTGCAACTATCAAAAATAACACACACACACACACACACACACACACACACACACACAGGACCTTAACTGACATCTGAGATAAAAGAGTAGAAGATGTTAACTGATGCCAATAGAGCGGTGAAGGAGTCTTTGAGGAACACTTTAGGTCATTCCAATTAAGTATTATTTTGATCCTACTGGGGTGAAGCCAGAATCTAGAAATGCACAAGTATAAATATATGAAATAACTAATTAAATATGTAAAAGGGAATGTTATTAAATAAAATGTCACAACTCAAAATTGAACTGTGTATGAATATTCAATGTCTGTCATTTTAAATACATTTATTTTAAAATTTGAAATAAATTACAAAAACTAACAATATCCAGAGAAGATTACATATGCTGCTTTTGGGGTTCCAAAGATGAAAATGACAGTTCTTTCATCAATCTGCTCAATTTTCACATTTTGATCTAATTTGTAGCACCTCCCTGGTTTCCTTCCAATAAACAACATCTTCCTTAAACTGGTGGCATTATGTTATTTTTGAGATCTGAATCACAGAGACTGTAATACAAGCACGCATGCTTCATCTTGTCGTTTTGTAGAACGCTGTACATCTAATTAAAGCTTCTTACAGGTCCATAAAAAGACCCAACATTAAAAAAGCAGTGTGTTGGAGAAAGCCCCAGGGCAGATTGGAAAAGGGGTTTCTTCATTAACTATAAGCACATTTGCTTAAATTCCAAGTTAAGTAATACTATATTAATTTGTACTTGAATATTTTTAAATATTGCCCAAGCATAATCAGATCATGCCACCACATTTATGGTGTGGAACCAAAAATGGGTCACGTTCTTGCCAGCAGCACTTCAGCTACCTAAGATATACTGGGGATGAATAAATGATTTACCATGTGGCCAGTACTGCATCCTTCTCTAGAAGAGTTTTGGTGCCAACTTCATTTAAATGAATTTATTATTTTGCCCTTTTTCATTTGTTTTGCTATTCTTATGCCTTTTCCTTGGAAAATTCATTCAAAACCTAAACAGTAGCAATATAAACACTCTATTTTTCAAGAGCTTATATATTAGTCATTGTTCTGTAGTTACTGATATAACTCAGGGACTACAGACCTGGTGGTGGAGGCCTTCAACCACTGGAAATTCCCTGGGAGACCATTGCAGTGGTATTTTCTCCCTTTAGCTGGCTACAGAGTTCCCGCATAGTGATATCTCCCTGAGGAGAAAAGTGCATGGTCTTCCTGCTTTCTAGCAACAAAGGAAAAAACTCTACAAATCCAAGTTAGGAGCTCTTGCTTAATATGCTGCTACAGTTACGATTTCCATGTCAAAACGAGATGATTCTTTTACGGTCTTTTCAAGTCAAAGTGATCCCAGGTGGGACCCTAAGGCGCAGAGGCCTTATCTGAGGCTTTCCCTGGTGCCCTTCCACCATCTGATGCAAGGGCATTAGGGTAACTGGAAGTCCCCCTCGATCAGAAAACCCTATGTTATTACCCTAAGAATCAAACTGTTTGCACCTCCCAATAATCCACTCCTGCTTCCCAATCATCTTCAGACGAGCAAAGTTGATGTCATAGAAACTAAAAGGCTTTTGACATTTGCAGGTCGACAGAGATTTGCTAAAACCATCTAGATTTCTCTCCGCAGTCCAGTCAATTCAACCAAGCTTGCAGCATCTAAGCAGCTCTTCTGGCTCGTGTCCTTTGCTAGGGGTCCTTTCTTGGGGCAGGGTGGACACAACGTGGGAACAGAAGCGGAAAAGCAGGTTGGAGAAATCCGGCGTCTGGTTTGTTGGTGCTGCCTTCCAGGAACCCCGAAGAGCTGGTCTCTATTGCCTGCCATGCTTCCAGGGGTGGGAGTCGGGAGTCCCCTCTCATCCTCTGCGGCCATCCCGAAGCTCCCTTCCAGAGCAACCCGGCCAGGCGACCATACCGCTGAACCATCCAGGGCTATGGTTAATGCCCGGCGTGTTTTAAATCTCTGACTTCATGTGCTTTCATATGTCTCCACGACCGTTTACTTTTCTACGCTGTTGGCCAGAGGCTGCCTAGCCGGGCCTGTGTCTCCCGCTGACCTTTAAGGCCAGCACTGCATTCAGATGTTGGGCTTTTCCAATTTTGCTTAAATAACAAAATCAACAGAATTTTTTCAAATTAGATTCCCAGCGAGAAGAATTACAGAGGAAAAAAAATCATATTATGTACATATATGTGTATATATATACGTGTATGTGTGTATATGTATGTATTTTTACAATTTTTTTAATCCTTGTTTAAGCCTGGGCGGGAACCAAAGAGTAAAGCGCGTGCGGCTCCCTGCCCCCTGCCGCCAAGACGCAGTCCTGTACAGACGCGGTCCCTTCCCTCCGATTTCCCCTGACAGCTCGCGCTACTTTTCCCGGCCATTGTTCCGTGTCCCTGGTGCTTCCTCCTCCCCCGTCCTCCATCCTCCTTGGGCGCCTTGCCCGCTTTGTCCCGCCAGCCGCCGCAGCCCCGACTCGCCGGGGTCAGCGAGCCTCCAGGATGCCCTACAGCAGCCAGCGCGCCGGCCGCAGGTGCGCGCCGCCCCGCCCTGCCCTTCCCGCGGCCCCGCCCCAGCGCTGACGTCACAGTGACGCGCAGCCCGCGCAGGCGCAGCTCGCCGGCACCCCCCTCCCCGCGGCCGGCAGCCCGCTCGGTATTATGATTAGCGCTGGGTGCGGGGTTTCGGCGGCCGGGAGGGAGTTGTCGGCGCCGCGGCCGCTGCGGACGGACGCTTGCCTGCCGGCTGAGGTAGGGGCGAGCGCGGAGCGCGGCGGGGCGCGGCGGCCGTAGGCAGGGGTGCGGGACCGGCCTCCGCCGCCTCGGTAGCCTCCGCCGTTGTCGGGCTGGGCGCCCGGGCCGGGGCGCTCGCCGCAGGCGGAAAGTAAGTTGCGCTCTCGGCGCCGGCCGCAGCGCGCGGCCCGGGAGGACGCGGGGCCCGGGCTGCGGCGGCCCGGACCCCGCGGCGCGGCCTGGGCTGCGGGGCGGCGGCGGGGCCCGGCGGGAGCCGTCACTGCGGCGGCGTCCGCGGGCGCCTGGAGGCCCTGCCCTTGCGGCCGCGGCGGGATTGCGGCACCTCGGAAGGCGCCCGCATCCCCGCGCCCCGCCCCGGAGCGGGCCGAGTGCGGCGCCCGCGGGGCCCCGCGCCCGGGGCGCTCGGTAGGGTGTGTGTTCTTTGAATGCGTTTTCCCCTTTCAGAAGACTGTAGAAATCCGGCCGCAGCAGAAGGGTTCCTTGGTCAAACTGCTTTACAATAGAGTAGGAATGTTGTCTGTAGAGAAAGGGCAACGGGGTAAGGCAGGAGGAGCAGTGCCATTCCCCAGGGAGAGCTAGAATTTTTCGGACCGGGAGACTGGGAAACCTACGTTCTTTTCCATAATCATCGCCTGTTGATTTCTTTCTGGACCATTTTACAGGAACCTTCCTGCCTTTTACTTGGACTTGGGTTGCAGGAAAGTGGCAGCCTTTTATCTTCGGGGTTCTTGGAGCTGTGCTATTTGTAACTGTTGGATCGCATACAATCCAGTAGCTTCATAGGGAGTTTCAGGATTTGGGGAGAATTTAGCAGTGGAGTTCCTAAATCTATAGAGGTCTGAGGATATGGGACCTTTCAAACTGTCCTGTTACTTTCCACCCCACTTCCCTTTAATTATTAAATGTGTGTTCTCAAAGTCTTAGGAACCGTGGTAAAGTTGACTTAATGCGTTAAACATTTGGTCAGGTTTTAAGGTGAAGCATGGCTTACAAGTGTTGGACATCCTGTTGAATCTCTACCAAATTCCTATCAAACATGAAATGCCTCAGTTTGGGTTCCTTGTATGGGATTGGAGCACTATGTCCCAAACCAGTCTTTAACTTATGGGAATATATATATAGCAGTGTACTTTAAAGCCCGGGTTGTCAAGGCTTATGTAATCAGTTTGTTAATTTATAATCTTGTTACGTTGCTTTCCAGATTTATAAAATAATTCCCTTAAGGAAATCTGTCCTCAACGTCTGCTTAAATATTTCTCACGGAATTGGATTCCTGAAGAGGAATGTACTGTACAAGTGATGATTAAAGCATACTAATTAGACAAGTTTCTTTTTTTAAAGAACACCAAATACCGAATTTTTAATCTGATTATCTGTGTAATTGTCCCTGAGAGGAGAACAGGTGACATTCCCATTTTACAGAACTAGAAATGAGAGAAATTACATGACATTCCCAAGGTCACATATTGAAGTAGTGTAGAAAGTCAAGTGCACGGTGCTAACTTTTTGTAATACTCTCATCCTCAAGGCTTTTCAGGCAGGAAACTTTCAGTCCCACCTTTCAGTTTTTTTTTAAAAGTTTTTATAATCAGTTTTTAATTGTTCATTTTGTGCACAAAAATTATTCTCACCGTATTTTTAAAATAATTCTGAGTATTTTTTCTCTTTTATTGCAGTAAGATCCATTAGTTTAAAACATGCTAGAACTCAGAAGTTGTACTAATTTTTATTTTTCTAGACCAGAAGTATAGATTGGGGCTTTATGGTTTAGATTTAATCACATAATCCTAAAAGAAAGACTTTTAAATGTCCTTATTAAAATTGAAGGACTTTCATGATATTTTTACTGGTCACAGGAAATACTGTTCATCTGAACTTCACTGTGAGTATTCCCTCATATAGAAAGTGAAACTAAATAGAAAAATACTTATTTCTGGAGATACTGAGCAGCCATGGTTCTAAGCACTGGTATAAATAAGGCATGATTTCTTCCCTGTAGCAGCTTGTCTAATCCTAAGAACTCTTTACACCGCCCAAGAAGAAAAGGGTACAAATGAACTTTCCATAGGCCAGAATCTTAGGAATTAAAAACGTAGATGAGAAACTCTAGACTTAATGTAACTGCATCCTAGTTTGCTTAACAACCGAAAGATAGAGTGTTTATAACTGAGATACTTTAGTAAGGAAACTGTTATTCAGAATTTAGGTATTTCCCAGTGTGTATGTATGTGCAGGTAAACTTAGAACAACTTAGGTGGAAAAACTGAGTGGATCCTAGCAGTTCTGAAGATAAATTTAACATTTGATCATTTATTCATGGAATGTTTTTGTGTCTCTTTTGGGGGCCCTAAGGTAGGGGGAGGGCAGCAGTAGAAAAGTGAATAAAAACCAGTTCCTGACTTTAGGTTCTTAGAAGCTATTGGGGAACACCAAGGTAAACAATATCAGTACGAACAGATGAACTGTGGTGAGGCATAGGGAAAACCCTGCAGAAGCACAAGGATGGTGGCAGTAACAGCCTGACATGGAAATACTTCACAGAGGGAAGTGATGGTTAAACTGGTCTTGAAGGATAGGAATTCCCAGGCAGAGAAGAAGGGAAAAGGCTCAGAGGGTTCAGAAGACAAGGTCAAGTGGTGGGAGAAGAACATAGATCCAAGTGGGTGAAAGGGAGTTGAGAAGGCTGAGACAATGCAGCTGTTTTTCCTTAAAGCCTTTGCAAAGGAAGGAGAGAAATAGGGCAGTTGCTTTGGGGTATGGAGGAGAAGGTTGTTGGTGAGGTGTTTTGTTTTAACTTTGGAAAGAGCTGGTATGAAATTCCTCAGATTTAATGGCCTCACAAGTGAGCACTGGAACTGTGTTGTCTGCTCTGGATAATGCAGAGCTGTGTCATTGATCCTCATCTGCTTTTCTGCACATCTGCTTTGGGTTGTGGCTCTGTGTCTCATGGGAAACCATTTCTTGCTGGTGGTAGGGAAGGAACCTGTCTAAAGAGGATTCCTGTTTTGCCATCCCTGAACATTTATTTCTCTGCTGTCACTTCCAGAGCCTCCTGAGAGTCTGCTTTGGCATCGCCAGCATTTGGCCTCTGCTCAGGTAGGCTCTTCCATAGCAAATCAGTCCTCTTTCCCTTTCCTTTTGCTGTTATGCCCCCTAGTCTGCTGCCATGTGGCTACTCAAAAGTTACTTCGGACTCAGAGGTCATTAGTTTTTCATTTGACATGTTTTAAGTTTTGGAGTATCTTCAAACCCAAAGCAAGATTAGGTCTGTCTGTACATCTAAACACATACCCTTTTGACTAATATTTGTCGGGAGCATTTAGTATAGGTTGACAGAATGCTTCAGGAGCCTGGATTACACAACATAATGGTGGTCAAATCACAGCCTCACTAGGCCTCAATTTCTTAGTTGTTGACATGCAGTTATCTCTCTTAAACCCACAAGACTGCCAGTTCTTTGAAGGCAGAGACGACTTCTTTGATCTCTACATCATCAGACCCAAGTAATGCCTGGTATATAGTCTGTACCAAGAAGTGTCTTGGTGAAGAAGGTTAAAAAAAATCTAATCTTTAGTTTGTTGATTTTATCAGCCTGTTATAGAAACCACACCCTTTCTAATAAAGCCGGGTTGGATTTGAATTGTTTTTCAGTCATACAATTTCAGAACTAGAAGCAAATCCTCTACTCTCTGCTAGCATGTTGTAGATGTTCCTGTCCTGAAAGTCCAGTCTGAGAGAATGGCATCACCAGCTACCACTCTCCACTAGAGTCATTCTGGATTTCCGCCTTTGCTTAGCCTCCTGTGCGTTGAGTTCTTGGATTCTACTTCCAAAATGTGTCTCCTCCACAACATCGTTATCATCACTGCCCATATCAGCTGCTCTCATTTTTAAGTCTTTAAGTAATTTACCTGGAGGCATTTTCAGTTGTCTTCTTACCTGTCTTCTAGCTCTATTCTTGTCCCTTCAGTCTGATCTTCACTTTGCTGCCAGAGTAATTTGTTAAACCATTGTCTCTGATTGCCGTTCTCCTGCTCAGGATTTTTCTTGAGCTCTTTTTTTGGCTCTTTACGCTGGCCTTCATTTGTTCGTTTAATAAAATGTATCTGTATATTTTGAGTAGATGCTATACTTGGCAGGCCCTGGGATAAAGAACTAAATAAAATGAACATGATCCTTACGTGAACTGAGCCTGTCATTTAATTTAGTGGGGGACACAGATTATTAACCACACAGTCACACAAATAATTATATGACCTCACAGTTGTGATAAGGGTCATAATGGCAAAGGACGCGGTGCTGTGAGTGAGTATAGGGAGCTGGTATGTGCAGGGGGTTGGGGAGGACA
The DNA here is from genome assembly GCF_047675955.1 of Chlorocebus sabaeus. Classification (NCBI taxonomy): domain Eukaryota; kingdom Metazoa; phylum Chordata; class Mammalia; order Primates; family Cercopithecidae; genus Chlorocebus; species Chlorocebus sabaeus. The sequence goes on along the minus strand of NC_132925.1, from coordinate 96,579,884 downwards.
AGGGGATGGTCAAGAAGTCGTTCTTTAAGCTGGGCCCTAGAGCACGGGTAAGGGCTAGTCTAGACCTAAGAAGTAGAAATTGATGAATTATATGGAATACAAGACCCTTTGGGTATCTGGTTCTTACCAACCTGCCTGACCTTGTCCCCTACGCTCTGCATATATTGTTGTCTGAGTCACACTAAACATCCTTGGGTGTCTTTCCTGAAAAGCCTCTTCCTTACCGTTGCCAGTTTCAGTTCTTAGCTCAAACATACAAAAATTATTTCTCCAGAATGCTGTCTGTGGCATTCTCCAAGGCAGATTTAGGAGAAAAGAACACCTCTTTTTGCATATCTGTTCCCGTAAGAGACTGTGAACAAGTTGAGACAGGGACCTTCCTAGTATCCAGTACAGGTGTTTAGGGGCCAGTTTATTGGGCCAATAGGGGATGAGGTTACTGATAAAAATGAGATGGAGAACTATATATGCAACCCCTCTCAAATACTGTAATCTCGTGGGAAGGAGGCCAGTTCTAAAGTTAGGGGGATAAAATCCTTAGGTGATTTGTATTCTACTCACACCCTGCTAATATATATTATCCCATTTAGCTTTCACAGTAACTGTCCAAGGTGGTGATTATCTTTATTTTATCAAGACATGCCTTTTCATGGAAGTCGAGTAACTCGTTGGGCTGTAGATCCTGTGGTGCTCTTTCCACTGTGCTGTCATGCCACTCTGCATATGTGCTTAATAAATGAATTTTGATCATTCCTAAAGTGTGCTTCCATGGTGAAGATGATAAGAAAAGTTAACTGTGGTACTTTGAAATGTGGAACCTTAGGACTGTTATCCTAGCTCCTCCTCTGATGTTCCCTCGCCCCCATGTGTATACATACATACTTAGGTTATTGTGTTTTACTCTATTGCATAGCTAGGGGAATAATAATCAAATTTGCTTTAATACTTAGCTATGTTGGTTCTTCTATTTTAGAGACATTGTAGATATTTTAATATAAGTTTTACTCTTACAGTATGACTTATATGAAGTTCATTTTAGACTTAGGACAATATACTAACAAATATTCATAGATTATTAAGCTAGAGTGTACTGTATTCACGGATCTCTTTTTAAAAACAGCTGTAATATTACACAACCTTTTTATTTAATAGTGGACAGAAACGGTGATTACTTTTTTTTTCAAAAACTTAAAATTTGTGTAACTTAAAAAGAAATAAGTTTTAGTGATCTGTTGCACTGCATGGTGATCACAGTCAACAATAATGTATTGTTATGTCTTTAAATTGCCGAAAGAGTAGATCCTTAACATCCTCAACACACAAATGTGATAAGTAGGTAAGGTGAAGGATATGTTCGTGAGCTTGATTGAATATTTCTGCAGTGTATAGGTAGATCGAAACGGGGTGATTGTATTTTAAAGTGAAGTTTAGCTTTCTGCTTTACCTCATTTTTTGCATGTTAAACAGTTCTCTCTTTATTGGCATAAAGTTTTATGAATGGTACTAAAGAAATTTGGAGTGAGAATATTCAGTCTACAGTTTCAGGGCTTGGTTTTTGTCCTTTGCTTTTCTATTTTCTGAGTATTTGCTAATCCTCTTGTGAGGAAAATGCTTTTTCAGAAACAAATGGAAAGAGTATAATTTGCAAAATACATCAAAATTACAGTTTGGGAAAGAATAAAGGACAGTATTTTTAAGGGGAAAATAAAACCTGCTTAAATTTTACCTGAATTACTTGGTGTTGGCTGGGAAGGAATCTTGCTGTCACAAAATTGTATGCAAACAATTGTGTGAAGTTATTTTCAAGGGACCCTTCCATTTTTAAATGACCAATAATTACCTCGGCCTGTTTTATGAATGGCTGTTTTCCTGTAACTTCCTTTCTCAACTTGAGATGCAGTTTCTAAACATTTCAAAAAGTTTTAAATGGAATTATTTGTTCTTAATGTTTAAACATCTAATGTTTATTAGATGAATTTCTTCCCCTTAAGACAGCTGGAGCAGGTAGCTTGAATAGTTACCTGCATAATTATACATAGTTGCATAATTGGAGGAACACTAGAAATGTCAAAATATATTAATTTTACTGTCTTTGTTTTTCTTTGAATTAGAAAGGAGTAGGTAGAAACTTCGTATTGTTTAAGGGAAAAAAAAGCAAGGCTCAGGGGTTGGTGAGGACTAGAATCCAACCCAGGCAGCTCTTAACTGGGTATAGGACCTGGACAAAGTGAGTTCTTAACCTCATTGGCCCTGCTTTTTCATTTGTAAAATGGGTATCACTCTTAAGGAATTAAATGATATAATAAATGTAAAAAGTGCAGTACGTGCATAGATTCCTAGAAATTAAAATCTGTTTCCTCATTTTGAGACCTGCATTCAGACAAAACTGGAATTCTAATGGGCAACTGTGGCAGCAAAAGACATTTTAAAAATTAGAAATAAGACAAAGAAAAATCCATGGTTTTGCTTTACTCGTTTCTGTATAAACCTGTTTAGGTTAGTAATAGATTTTTAGTAGTATGTATATGGGTGATAACGAGAGAGATCTATTAAGCCATAACAAAAATTTATAGTTTTATGAAACTTTGTAGTGAAAATGAACTTTTAAAATTTGTTTAAATTCTCGAATAAGCTTATTTCTGTGTTGCTTTCATGTTAATATGTAAAGGATTTTCCTCTTCCATTGAGGCTCTTTGATGAGAAGCTTTTCCTATGCAATTTTTATTCTTTAATGACACTGACTAAACTTAAGTATAATTCAAACACAGATATGTGGTGAATTATTTAGTATAGCAAATTTTCCATTTGTTTTGTCCAGCACCGTTGCTTAAATGATGAGCCATTAGGTATTCTTCAGAATCAGCTGCCTCTCTTAAGTTTACTAAATGTATCTCACTTCTACCCCCAAGTCATCACTTTACCCAAACTGGTGTTCTCCTTTCCTAAGCCAGCCAGCAGTAGGCACTCTTACTTTGTTGCTTGTTTACCCCACTTTCAGAAATGGTGTTCCTCTACTCCTGTTGAAGGATAAGCCCTGGTCTGTGGGCTGCCCCTGTCCTTGGTGAGCCTGCCTTCTACAGTATCCTCTATTCTTCCTCTCACATGCCTCACCTAGGCTCACTTGTATAATTATTTCTCTTTTTATGCGTGAATACTATTTTCTTTTTTTTTTTTTTTAAGTCCTGGGATACATGTACAGAATGTGCAGGTTTGTTACATAGATATACATGTGCCATGGTGGTTTGCTGCACTGTAGATCCTATTTTCCTAAATCATTTTTGAGATTTGAATGGACAGGGACTGTGTTGTGTCCTGTACAGTTAAGGCTCAACTTATTTGTTAACGAAAATGACTTAGTGTTTCTGTTATTCAGACTAAAGCAGTTGCATACCTTTATTTCTTTTATTTGTTTTTCTTGTTTTTCTTTTCTTTTTTTTTTTGAGACAGGGTCTCGCTTTGTCTCCCAGGATGGAGTGCAGTGGCTGATCTCGGCTCGTTGCAGCGTGGACTCTTGAGCTCCGGTGATCAGCCTGCCTCAGCTTCTCAAAGTGCTGAGGTTACAGGTGTGAGCCACCATGCTGGGCTGCATACCCTCTTTCTCAGAGGAAGTAAATATTTCATTGAATATGCCTTTATTTATGTTTATTAACATTACATAAGTAAGCATTAGATAGTATAGTACACAGTGTATTTTCAGAAAAATTGGTGTATTTCATAGATCGCTTAATGGAAAAGTAAATGGAATGGATAATTATGTACAGAAAGTCAAAAATTTAGTAGCCTCTGCCTTTCCTGGAGTGTAAAAGCAGCACATATTCACTGCCAGAAATTTTAAAAGAACAGAAAAGCATAAAGAGAAAAAATATTCTGTAATCTTACTAATTTAACATTTTAAGTTTTTAAAATATATACATTCATACAGATTATATGCTTTTTAAAAATGATTGGGACAGACCAGGTATGGTGGCTCACACCTCGTAATCCTAGCACTTTGGGAGGCCAAGGCAAGGTGAATCACTTGAGGTCAGGAGTTTGAGACCAGCCTGGCCAATATGGTGAAACCCCATCTCTACTAAAAAAAAGTATAAAAATTAGCTGGGTGTGGTGGCATGTGCCTATAATCTCAGCTACTTCGGAGGCTGAGGCAGGAGAATTGCTTGAACCTGGGAGGCGGAGGTTGCATTGAGCCAAGATTGTGCCACTGCACTCCAGCCTGGGTGACAGAGACTCCATCTCAAGAAAAAAAAAAGATCGGGATTATATGCTGTAAAGTTTGGTATATACAGTTTTTTTTTAAACTTAACATTATGTTGTGAGACTTTCCCATGAAATTAAATAGCCTCAAAATATGGTGGCATACTGTTAACATTAGGTATGTTGTGTTTTACTTAACCATCTCCTTATTGTAGACCTTTAGATTATTTGATTTTTTTTTGCATGTATAAATATCACTGAACATTGTTGAATGTAAATATTTGTCCTCATCTTTCTTTGAGACGTGAATCTAGTAGTAAGATTATTGTCAAGGATATTAATTATTTTAAGGCTCGTGAGACAGGTTGAGTATCTCTTGTCTAAAATGCTTAGCACCAGAAGTGTTTTGGATTTTGTCAGATTTCGTAACATTTGCAATATACATAATGATGGGACCCAAGTCTAAACATGAAATTAATTTCTGTTTCATTTACACCTGTACATATATGCTAAAGGTAATTTTATACCCCATTTTTAATAATTTTGTGCATGAAACAAAGTTATGACTGCATTTCCTCTCAAAAATTAATAGAAACTGTGATTGGTCACATGAGGGTTTTTTTTTACTTGTAGTGTCTTGTCAGCACTGAAAGCTTCAGATTTTGGAGCATTTTTGGATTTCATATTTTCACCTTAGGGATACTCAACCTGTACACTTATCGCCAAATTGTTTTTCAGAAAGGTAGCTTGCTTGCAGTCCCACCAGTGGAAGAGAATCCCTGGAATGAACCTGTTTTTGAGTCAAAGTCAGTGAAATGTTAGGTGCCAGTATTTTGGTTTATTGCATAGTTTTTTTTTTTTTCTTCCTGTTTCACGATTCTTTTTTGGCCATTTTTTAAGTATCACTTTTATCAAAATATTAGGAGGAATAAAAAGATGGTAGGGAGTTAAAGTGAGTTTTGACAGTGGTAATAAAAGCTTTAGATCAGAAGAGATTTAGATTATTAAAATTCTCCATAACTTAATATTCTGTTTTCCTGGGCACAATAGTAATTGTGGGTTGGCTTTGTTTATTTTGGAGTAATTTCTATATATACCCAGCTTTTGTTTAAGTCATTACTTATTATGTGAACACTTAATGCTGGAATTGTTACCATACTAATTTTTAAATCCTACTTACCTATAGGTAGAAAGATGACATGCTTAGCATTTTTCATCACTTTAACGAGAGACAGAATCTGTTTAGGAATTTCAACTTATTGTCTGTGTTGCTGGTCCAGGTCTTGTGGCTTGGATGTTAATCTCTTCCTCTCTACAAATACTAAGTACTATACATCAGTTAATGATTTGCTTAACTCCTGAATACATTCAAATTCCTTTATATATGCTGGACTGCGCTTGTTTTACTTAGAGGAAATAAAGATTACTCAAACCAGTGCTTCAAGGATTCTGCATTGGCAACGAAATCATTGCCTCAAGCAACTGGAACAGGCTTCTCACCATGACATTCCTAGTCCCCTCAGCAGCCCCTAGTCCATCAAAATTGATGAAAACGAAGAACATACTTTAGTAGGTAGCTACCTTGTCTTGGAAAATGGTTTCTTAGAGACTTGGGAGTACAAATTGCCCAAAAGAAGATTTCTAATAATAAATGACTTTAATCTTTTAATTTGTAGATCCCATCTTGATCCCATCCAGCGATTGCAGACTGATAACTGCATAACCACATAGTAATATTCAACCAATCCAGTGAAAAACTCTGAATTCTTCTACAACTTAGGACCTATTGACCTGTTAATGGTTCTTATCTTTGGTTTATAGCTTATATTAGTAACTCCTAGGAGAAGCCATGCTATCATTAAAAAGTGAAATATTGTTTACTTTTTTTTTTTTGTTTTGAGACTGAGTCTTGCTCTGTTGCTCAGGCTGGAGTGCAGTGGTGTGATCTCGGCTCACTGCAACCTCCACCTCCTGTGGTCAAGCGATTCTCCTGCCTCAGCCTCCCAAGTAGCTGAGACTACAGGCCCGTGCCACCACGTCCAGCTAACTTTTGTATTTTTAATACAGATGGGGTTTCAACATGTTGGCCAGGCTGGTCTCGAACTCCTCACCTCAAGTGGTCATCCATCTGCCTCAGCCTCCCAAAGTGCTGGGATTACAGGTGTGAGCCACCATGCCTGGCTGACATATTTACTTTGAATAAAGAAAACAGCAGTGGTGACTGCATAATGGGGTCATGTTTATTTTACTTGACCTAAAGGTTATTCCTGGAAGACTTAGTTTACTGTCTTCCTTTCAGCCTATACCATTTTTAAAATTTTAGCAGTAAAATCAGGTTGGTAATACCATTGAGAGAGTGTTAGTTCCTCTACTTAAGTTGGTTTTTCTATAGATGTACAGTTTGGTCTACTATTTTTCAGGAGTAAGGATTACAGTTTTCATTTTTTGGTATTTGTAAAAGATACCAGATAATTTCTATGTGTAAGAAGCTTAAATGCAGTTTTAGTGGAGCTTTGCAAAAACTCAAACTTTTAGTTGTCTGTATTAGATTGATATACTGGTGCATATATATGTGTGTGTGTATATATATATTTAAGCATTTAAATGTTTGAGAAGAATATTGGTGATCTGATTTTGGAGGAAAACTCCAAATAAACAAAATGTTTATTACTATAAATAAGCTATAAAAGTAGTACAATTTTTGTGCACAGTCGTTTTTGTTCAATTCCTCTACTTTCTCATGCCATGGATTGGTTCAGAGTGGTATCCAGGCAGAACTGCCTTTGTTGAGCATACTGTTTTGTCCCTGCCTCTCTAAGAGGTGTGAGGAAGAGGCATTTGTTTGATGTACAGTTGAGACTGCAATGGTGATGATGTTGATGAAAAGCTAAAAGTTAGTTTTAACAAGAATAACAGGGTGAATTCCAAATTGATAGTAGGTTTAACAGAAGCTGGTTCTACAACTGTTTTCAGCAGCTTGCAAAACGTGTGTAGGGCCACCCACACTTCCTTCCTCTTCTCCAGCCACACCCACATGCTTCAGTTGCTTCTGCTGTCTTTAGTAGGAGAACATCAGTATATTCTTGCAGCACATAACAGTACTTGTTTCTCAGACACAAGTTTTTATATTATGAGCATTCTTGGCAAGTTGGCCTATTTCATTTAAGTCCAGCCTAGTTATATGCCTGTGCTAAATAAAAAGGTTGCTTTAGAACGGCCTATTTAGTGGTTGCTGTTTAAAAACATGTTATCTTAGCTGTATAGTCATTTAAAATATCGATTTAGAAGAACTTAGTGCATGGGAAAATATTCACTTTTTAAAGTAGAGGAAAAAGTAGTTATCAAACTTCATGTCCAAAATCTTAGCTTTGTGAAGAACTGTAAGTATAAAGGATGTACACTCGGACCTGATGAGAAGTCATCCTAGATGAGCGTATAGCTGATTTTTATTTTCTTTTTTGTGCTTTTATGCATTTTCTAAACTTTCTAAAGTGAAAGTCTTGTATTAACTTTTCCAACTTGTTTTTTGGAGAGAAGCATTGTGAAAATAGTTACAAATCTCTTTTTACCCTGACATCCCCCCAAGCCCCTAAGTATTATCCCCATTTTATTTTTTAAAATTGTGTCTGGCCATATATTATAAATAGAAAATAATTTGAAAGAATCTATACCAAAATGTAAACAGATGTTATCATAAGGGGTGGGATAATGGATTTTTGTTTTCAAAATTCCCCCTCCCTTTTTTTACTGGTCTATATGTTCTAATTGTATTTTTCTCCTGAACTAAACAGATTTTTCTTTCGTAATTGTTTTTGAGATTTCCTATAAGAATATATTTGATGCGAAAAAATGTAAAGGAGTATTAAGTCCTTTTTGAAAAGCTAAATTTGGTAGAAAATTATATTAATATCATTTTAAAAGCAAATACTTAGATTTTGTGAGATGTTTTATTGAAAAACTCCCAGACTTTGATGCCTAACTAGAGACATTATTTCCTATATCTTATAGCACTCATTTTCAATTTAGTTTATTTTAGGAAACTGAACAACAGTTCAGTCTCTGAACTGGTCTCTGTTATGAAAGCAAGAGAGATAATAGTTTGGTGAATTCATTCTCTTGAAGTAGGGTAAACAGCTGAAAGAATTTCTCCTTGGATGGTGGGAACGTCATCTTTGTAACAATGATGGTGGTGGTGGTAGCTGGTATTTACAGAATGCTTACTCTGTGCCAGGCACTGTTCTAAACACTTTACCTGTATTAACTCATTTGATCCTCACCATATCCTATGAGATTGTTTTCTTATTACTAACATTTTCTAATGAAGAAACTGACCATACAGAGAAGTCAAGGTAACTTGCTGAGTTCCTTTGGCTAGTGATTGGTGAGCTGGGATTCAAATGCAGTTGTTGGTCTTTAGAACCAGTACTTACCACTGTATACTGCACTGCTTTGCCACAGAGACTAGGGATGAAACAGGGGCTGTTGGAAAAGGAGAAACAGGCAAGGATAGTGGAAGGAGCTACCATATCCCTCTTGGAGCTGAAGGACCAGTCAGGTAGGCATCCCAGGGTTCATCTGTCACTAGATGTAGACCTGTGCCCATGGCTTTGCCAGCCCTGTGTGTGCTGCAGAACTCTTGCTCCTTGTTCCCTCATTCCTGGCAGGACACTTGCTTTCATATCCAGATGTCAACCACCTTTCCTCCTCCTTTCACCTTTCGTATCTTGCTTCCCCCATTCTCTTGCACTCCTTTTCTCCCAAGTGCATTTGAACTTTACTTGGACACCTCTCACCTTTAGTGTATAGTGTAAATTATTATGTTGGCGTCATGTGAATGTTTAGGCCTTTCTGTTATTCATGTAATAGTTCATTTTCATGGAAAGACCTGCAAGGCTACCTCGGTCAGTATTCCCTCATCGTGCCACGAAGTTGGATATAAGTGATTTGCTTACATTCCTTTTGTTTGTGGTGATAGTTTCTTTGTTACTATCAAGTGGCGGGCCTCTGATGGCGAAGGTGTTTTGTGTGATCCCTGATGCTGGCATCATAAGTGATTTCCACTTGCCTTCTGGAGGACAGTGTGTTGTAAAGCTTGCCCTCCTTGGCTGCTGTAGTGTATTTCATGAGCCTGTAGGGGCTTCTAGAGATTGGGTGGCTTTGATGCCAGGCTGAGCATGATTGGAGCTAGAGATCGCTGCTTGTCAGGCAAGTTAAGCTTCATGGTACCTAGCATGCAGTTTCATGGGGAGGATTCAGTGAAATGTGAGTTTGGGGCCTGTTGTAGGAGGCATTTAAAAAATGACAATTGTACTGTTGTTCATTATTCTTTTCTTTTCTTTTCTTTCTTTCTTTTTTTTTTTTTTTTTTTGGTTGAGATGGAGTCTCACTTTGTCACCCAGGCTGGAGTGCAATGGCGCCATCTCGGCTCACTGCAGCTTCCGCTTCCGGGTTAAAGTGATTCTCCTGCCTCAGTCTCCTGAGTAGCTGGGAATACAGGCGCCCGCCACCACGCCCAGCTAATTTTTGTATTTTTAGTAGAGACAGGGTTTCACCATGTTGATCAGGCTAGTCCTGAGCTCCTGACCTCAATGATCCATCCGCCTCAGCCTCCCAAAATGCTGGGATTACAGGCGTGAGCCACCGCGCCCGGCCTTGTTCATTATTATTTCTTCATTTCAGTGGAATAATTTTTCTGACCTGTCTACCTGGAAAAATCTGTTCACTCTGAAATCCCTGTTTACTAAAGGTCACTTAAAGGAGTTGTAATTCACAGAAGGCAGAAGGATAATCGGGGAAACTGGGTTACTAAAGACAAATTTTACGATTTTTATACATTTGTCTAGATCCAGCCTTAGAGTATGTATTTTGACTTTAAGCAAAATTCAAACAAATACAACTAAATCTGAATCTTTTTCTGTATTTTCTTTTAGGAAAAAGAAGCAACTAACAAAACACTGTGATAACAAGGATTATTCAGTATGCAGTTTGCAGGGTATGTCTTGGAGACATTACAAATTCACCTTTATATAAGCCACATCTTAACATTCGGCATTGATGTTCAGAATGACTTTTGGGAGCTGCAAGATCCTCAAAGATCAAAAAAAACGATTTAGTTACTTTGTACTCTAACTCAAAATGTACTTGATAGTAGGATTGGACAGTAGACTAGTATTTAAAAAGATGTTCACTAACAAGGATGTTTTTCGTCTAAACTTTGAATTAATCATAGTGTCCTGTTCTTAGCTATACAATTTAATTGTGGTTTCATAGACTATGGAAAAGGGGTGCTCATAAAAAAAGGACATTATTTGGTAGTAAGAGTGATTGTTTCACTATGGGGTACTCATTGTGAAGATACCAATTAGATTCTTTCCCATGAGCTTGCTGTAGATTAAAAATTATTTCACCATGCCCTCTTGTTGGCACAGGTTTGGGAAGAGAAACATTCAGGTTTAATAGTACTTATCTGTGGGTGTCTGAGGCTCTGAAAAAAAAAATTTTTTTTTCATTTATTTTTGTGATAAAAATAGTTTTGTTTTCAAAAATCAGATTCATTTGTAAAATCTGATTTATGTAACTTTCCAGGAACACATCTAAACTAAAATGATAGATGAAAAGAACAAAATTATATAATTTGGGGGCAGCCTGAAGGAATGTGTTTTAAGAGCTAAAGTGGCATTTGCAAGCTTATGCAATAGAAACGTAGACTTGGGTAGAATTTTAAGCATAATTATTGCCCTTATAATTAATTGAAGTTAAAATATTTAAAGTTAGTTTCCTGCCACCCCCACCAGAGTTTTTATATCTGAACGTTAAATATACCAACTTAAAATTTCTTTGGGAAACTACTGTCCAAATAAAGCAAGGTCTTTCAATTTGGATTTTCCTGTTAATCCTGTCATTAAAGTTACTAGTTCAGATGACAGGGATAATATACATGTAGAAGAAATTTGCTTCCCCCAGCTCCCAACACCTAGGCATTGTATCAGTTTATTATTTAAAAATCTTAATAGCAGGATTAATAATTTTGGTTCTAAAATCAATTTGCAAACACAGCGTAGCATAGTGTTTTAAAGCATGGACTTTGGTGTCAGACAGCCCTGGGTTTCAGTCCCGGCTCTTTTACACACTGGCCATTTGGCCTACACCAAGTTACTGTGCCTCAAAAGGGGGCTAATAATTCCTGTCTCTGAGGGGAATTGTGAGGATTGAGTGAGGATGATGTGAAGTATTTGGCATGTGACTGGTGTGTAATACTCATTAAGTAAATGGTAGTGCTATTTATTATTACAATAATTACTAAAATGCAAAAAATATATTAGTAAACATATTAACATTGACTTTTTGAACTTGTAATTTAACTTAACATAAATTTTTTGAGGGGGTTCTAGGTATGTGATTCAGATCATTTCTGAAGTGGTATAAATATAAAAGTGACTTTATGCTTCTTTTATAGTTAGTATTTTAACTCTTAAGATGGTATTATCCTAAATGGGGCATTGATTAGAGTGGCCAAATGTTTATAAAGAATGTGGACTTTGAAATTTATTAATTAGGTGTGAATCCTAGCTTTTGCAGTTAATGTCACTTGTACCTAGAGCAACCTATTGCCTTAGCTATAAAAATGAGACCAGTGCTGACTGGCCAGGCACGGTGGCTCAAGCCTGTAGGCCAAGGCAGGAGGATTGCATGAGGCCAGGAGTTCAAGACCAGCCTGAGCAACATAGCAAGACCCTGTCTCTAATAAGAATAAATAACAGTTTTTAAAAATTAAAAAAAATCTTACCCATTATATGTCAAATTTCATTTTTTGGGATATTTTTATCTAAGTGGACTCAGTAATTAATGCTCTTAATATATAACTGAAAATGTGAAACTATATATTGAGAGGCATAGAAAAAGTAGAAAAAGCTTCTTAAAGGGATAGATACTGACTAATGGGAGAGAGCTGACCTAACGAGGTTGCTATATTCCTCGTTGGATTTTGTTATTCAGTTCTATTAAATGTTGGTCAGAAAAAAAAGTGAGGGTTCAGCCTGTGAGATATAAAGTTGCATCTTGTTTAATTTTATTGTTTTTCTGAGTCAGTGTAATTTATGGGGAACCTATTTCTGTTCATTTATTATAAAAGTTGAAATTTTTAAGTGCAGTATGAAATGCGGTTCTTAAAAACCAAATGATCTTTAAATCATCTGTAAGAATGCATGCCTGTTTACTCTTGGAATATAATCACGTTATGCTGGGTTGTGATTCAGAGTTGGAAAACGATCATTAAAAATCAGCATAACTGATGAATACCAGTAAATTAGCAAATATTTATTAAGTACCTACTACCACATACCTAGAACCCCCTCAAAAAATTTAAAGTTCAGTTATAAGTTTAAAAAGTCAATGTTAATAGTTTACTAATATGTTAAGCACCTACTGTGTGCCAGGTGCTTATCCTAAACAATAGTGATGCAAGAGCAAACAATTACCTCTGAAACATTTTGGAAAAAGTTGCATTTCAAAATTTAATAAGACAGTTTGGATTACATGCTATTTGTAAGCACTGTTCTAGGTATTGGGGGAAAGTAGAAGAAAAAAGAATCTTAGAATAGAAAATCCCTGAGAACCTGCTGCTGTCAGGATAGAGGAGATGGTGTACCCGAATACCTGTAGAATAAGACCACATAAAATAGAGGTGTCCCAAGGTGCTCTAGAGATATTGAGGAGGGAAGGAGTTAGAGAAACCTTCACAGAATGGAATTTTTCTTTTTTTCTTTCTTTTTTTTTTGCACTTAAAGGAAGTGATGTTGGTCTTGGGGAAACTGAAAAGTTGTTGGGTTTCTGTCTAAATGTTTATTCTTCGTGTTTTCCCTTGTCAACTCTTGCCTTATTTTTTAAGACACTAATTAAAATTACTTTTAGAAAATGTTTGTTTTTTAAACATGCTTGTCAAACTTGCCAGTTTTCTTATTACTGACCACCAAAAAATTGCTTCCAATGAACTAATTTTTTTTTCCAGTTTGCAAAAATTTAGTATTTAAATTCTCAGCCTTTGTAATATAAAGTCTAAATATAGAAATGGGTTGTTATGAATGACCCTGACTCATTTTATATCTCAATTTATTTTCTTCAAGTTTCTCTTAAAATGAAAAAAAAAACAAAAAATGAACTGATTTTAAAGTTTGTGAAGAAAAGTCACAGAAACTTAATTTTGTTTCTCTTCTTATTTTGTAGATATCCATGACGACATTGAAAATGAATTTTTTGTATTCACCAGATATTCTTATATGAGAAGATCTATTTCAAACAGTCTAAATATTTTTTCTTCTGTTGGACCAGCATGGCGGGATTTAAGCGAGGGTATGATGGAAAGATTGCTGGATTATATGATCTGGATAAAACCTTGGGTCGAGGCCATTTTGCTGTGGTTAAACTTGCCAGGCATGTCTTTACGGGTGAAAAGGTGGCAGTAAAAGTTATTGACAAGACAAAACTGGACACTCTAGCTACTGGTCATCTTTTCCAGGAGGTGAGATGCATGAAACTAGTGCAGCATCCTAACATCGTCCGCCTTTATGAAGTTATTGACACCCAGACCAAACTATATCTTATTCTAGAACTTGGGGATGGAGGAGATATGTTTGATTATATAATGAAACATGAGGAGGGTCTTAACGAAGACTTGGCCAAGAAGTACTTTGCTCAGATAGTTCATGCTATATCTTATTGCCATAAACTCCATGTGGTTCACAGAGACTTAAAACCAGAGAATGTAGTCTTCTTTGAAAAACAAGGTCTTGTAAAGTTGACAGACTTTGGGTTCAGCAACAAATTTCAACCAGGGAAGAAGCTCACTACAAGCTGTGGATCTCTTGCATATTCTGCTCCAGAAATTCTGCTTGGTGATGAGTATGATGCACCTGCAGTAGGTAGGTAACCTCGGTCCAGTATTTGGCCACTTGCATTCTGCCAGCTAGAGTTGGTCAAATCAGTTGTTTATCTAAAAATGATTTCTAGAGAATTTAATTGGCCTTAACTAGCAAATTGGGTTTCATAAATGCCATATATTCCTAAAGCTGGCAATTTGTTGATTTCAACTTTTAGATGGCAAATGTGTAAAGTATATTTGTGAGTACAAAGGAAAATGAGTAAGTTATCATTTAAGGTAATCTCTTTTCTTAAGGTCCAAATGCTTTTCTTATCTTAGATTTTTCTTTTAGTGGCTGTGTTTAGCCATTTCCTTTCTGTGCATATCCTCTAACAATCATTGGAGACCCATATTGGAAAGGTACTGTGAATATTACAGTGCAGTGTCAATAATTTGGGTATTAGAATCATTTATTAACTGTGAACTTGAACAAGTGCTTGACCTCTCTGCTTCATTTTTTATCCATAATATAGAATTGAATCAGGTACAGGTGTAGCACTCCCATATTATCTTGTTTACTCTTCACAGTGACCTGTGGGGTTGTTATTGTCCATCTCATTGTTCAGAATAGGAAACTGGCATACAGAGGCTTTCTGTATGGTGGATTCTGGAATTGTGGTACCTTTGGCATTCCTAACTGCCTTCTTTCCCTCTCCACACACTTTGTGCTCTTTCACTTGTCAAGATTTATCTATTTGTGGTGAAAGTATTTACTGCCTTTCAGTTTGTGTAAACTGTGTCTCCTTGGGATTGTATTTGTTTTGAAGTTCATGTAGGAATTTGTTCTTAATTTTTTTTAAGGATTTGTTGGTCAGAAGGTGCAGTCAGCTTTTTGTTAGTTTAATCTTGGAAAAATGTACTAATATTACATGCACATGATGTCAGATTCATACATGTAAGTATTCTGCTTGCATTTGTGGTAACTTGAAATGCAAGTTAAAGGATTAATGACAAAGGTGCACTTAACGTTGAAGAGTGTTGATGTTATATTGAATACTTTGTGCACCAAGACACTGATTTTCATGTTAAGACTATCATGTTCTGGAAAAGAAAGGGGTAATGAGCGGTTTCTGCCTACTACAGATAACTAGACTTCACTGAAGTCTTTCCTTAGAATATTTGAGTGGAGATTTTTGATTAATGGAGCCATTCTAATCAGACAGTGAAGCCAGGAATTTCCAGAAGAAGAAACACAAATGTCTACACATGAAAAACTCTTGAACCTCATTAGTGCAAATTTAATAAGAGTATCCTATTAAAGATAAGGTACTCTTTAAAATCTATTAAACATAGGATACTCTTTCATACTTTTCACATTGGGAAAAACTAGAGTCAGACAAAACTAAGTGTTGATAAGACCATGGACTATCAGGAACTCTTACACTATTTAGAAGACAATTTGGCAATGTCTGGTAAAGTTAAAGATGTACACATCTGGTAACCCAGCAATTCTCTCCTACATATGCACTCCAGAGTAACTCTCACTTATGTATACAAGAGATTTTCAAAGAACGTTTTTAACAGCATTATTGAATGTACAGTAGGGGAATAATTTGTTAACAGTATTCATATTGAATTCTATATATGGTAAAAATTAAACATTTTTGCCAGCATGATTGGATCTCACACACAAGCATACTTTTTAAGGGAAACAAAGCAAATTGATGAAGAGTACATACAACATTTATATAAATTTTTTTTTTTTTTTTTGGAGACAGAGTCTCACTCTGTCACCCAGGCTGGAGTGCAGTGGCACGATCTCAGCTCACTGCAAGCTCTACCTCCTGGGTTCACACCATTCTCCTGCCTCAGCCTCCCGAGTAGCTGGGATTACAGGCACCCGCCACCACGCCCAGATAATTTTTTTTGTATTTTTAGTAGAGATGGGTTTTCACTGTGTTAGCCAGGATGGTCTCCATCTCCTGACCTCGTGATCCACCCGCCTCGGCCTCCCAAAGCGCTGGGATTACAGGCATGAGCCACCACCCCAGCCAACATTTATATAAAATTTTAAAACATACAAAGCAGTGTTATATATTATTTACTAGTATGTGCACATGTATTACATGTAGTAAACTCTGAAGAATGCTTGAGAGCAAGATAGGTTACTTCTAAGGGGCAGGCATATCTGTAGGCTTTCAGCTGTATTGGTGATGTTTATTTTCTAAGTTGGGTGGTAGGTACACAGGGGTTCATTGTAATGTTCCTTCCCCCCCCCCTTATATCTTAAATATTGCATAATAAAACTTTTAAAAAGCTATTAAAAAAGGAAAAGAAAACCACTTGGGAAGATGTTCACCAGTCTAATAAATGATCACCATGTGTTGGTGAAGTAGGCTTGGGTGGAGTTCATGGGTAACATGTTCATTTTCATTATTTATAGTTATTTCAATTCGTATTGTGTGATATGTGATTGAAATATGGAATTGCTATTTTAAAAAAATGGACAGGTGTCTTTCTGTTAATGTACTATTAGTTTATCGTGCCAAAAGTAGTCTGATTTTTCACAAATGTTTACTAAAATGAGCATACACAAAAATTAAAATCAGACATATTTTGTGATGTTACTTAATAAAAAACTTTGATTCTTTTTTTTTAAAATAAGTGTTTATAGTATGCTGGTCCTCTGCATTGAGAATTCACTGAGGAATTGTCTATTTTATTGTTCTTTTCAAAAAAATCAGATTTGATTTTACTTATCAACTATACTTTTTGTTTTAGATGTCTTTTTTTTCTTTATTCTTTCTAGGATCTTTGAGGTTTTCTATTTTTTAATAGCATCATGTATCAAAAGCTTATTTCTGTGTGTCTTGATTTCTAACAAATGGTTTATTAATGCTATTTAGAAGACAATCTGATGTGTACATCTTTAATGCTATGTGATTTGAAGCTATATGATACCCTCTCCCAGAATCTCTGAGGACGTCCTAGGGGTTTCACTCTGCAGTTGTTGTTCATTGCTAAAATTTATCTTTGGTTTCTTATTTAACTGGGAAGTTATATAGAAAGGTGTTCCTTTTTAAAAATTCAAAATGGATAGATTTATTTTTCTCTTTAGTTGTCTGTTTTTTAACTTCTAATTTTAGTACATTGAAGTTAATTTATGCCCAATTGGTTTCTGCTTTGGATACTATTTTTAGATTTTCTTTGTGGCTTGATACATGGTAATTCATACCATGGTGACTATTCTTTATGTGATTAAAATATTTGTATAGTTGGAGTTTTTATATATACTTAAGATTATGCATTATGCAGTTTGTTCCTTTGTACCCTTACATGTTTTTATTCTGACCTGTCATTTTCTGAGAGAATAATGCTAGTCTTCTATTCTGATCTGTGAATTTTGTAATTTAACCATTTTCTACTTTATACGTGGCATTGTCAAGCTTTGATTGACAATAAAGGTATTAAAAGTTTCTAATATCTTTTACATGATGAGTTATACCTTTCATCAATACGAAAGTATACTCTTTGATACATATTGCCTTAAAGTCTGTTCTGTCATTGCTTTAAATTTATCCCTTTTAAACAATAAAGGCATACTTCATTTTATTGTGCATAACTTTATTGCATGTCTCAGATCTTGCAGTTTTTTTGTTTATTTACATATTGAAGGTTGCCACAACCCTTCATCAAGCAAGTCTCTTGGCACCATTTTTCCAACAGCATATGCTCACATCATGCCTCTCTGTCACATTTTGGTAATTCTCAAAATATTTTAAACTTTGTCGTTATTTATTTTTTATGGTGATCTTTGATCAGTGATCTTTAATGTTACTATTGTAGTTGTTTTGGAGTGCCAGACACAGCACCCATATAAGACAGCAAACTTAACTAATAAATGTTGTATGTGTTCTGACTGTTTCACCTACCAGCCATTCCCTCATCTCTCTCTCTCTCTCTTCTTGGGCTTCCCTAGTCTCTGAGACACAACAATATTGAAATTAGGCCAATTAATTACAGTGGCCTCTAGGTGTTCAAGTGAAAGGAAGAGTGGTACATCTCTCACTTTTAAGTCAAAAGCTGGAAATGAATAAGCTTAGCGAGCAAGACATGGTGAGCCAAGATAGACTGAAAGCTAGGCTTCATGCACCTAACAGCCAAGTTGTGAATACAAAAGAAAAGTTCTTGAAGGAAATTAAAAGTGCCACTCCAGTGAACACATGAATGGTAAGAAAGTGAAACAGCCTTATTGTTGATATGAAGAAAGTTTTAGTGGTGTGGGTGAAAGATCTAGCCAGCCACAATATTCCCTTAAGCCAAAGCCTAATCCAGAGCAAGGCCCTAACTCTCTTCAGTTCTTTAAGGGCGAAGAGAGGGGAGGAAGCTGCAGAGGAAAAGTTTGAAACTAGCAGAGTTTAGTTCATGAGGTTTAAGGAAAGAAGCCATCTCCATAACATAAAAGTACAAGATGAAACACCAAGTGCTGATGGAGAAACCAGAAGATCTAGCTAAGGTAATTGATGAAGGTGGCTCCACTGAACAACAGATTTTTGATACAACTAAAACAGCCTTCTATTGGAAGAAGATCCTATGTAGGACTTTCGTAGTTAGAGAGAAGTCGGTGCCTGGTTTCAGTGCCTCCAAAGGTAGGCTGGCACTCTTGTTTTGGGTAAATGCAGCTGGTGACTTAAAGTTGAAGCCATGCTCATTTACCATTCAGAAAATCCTAGGGCCATTAAGAGTTAAGTCAAGTATACTCTACCTGTGCTCTATAAATGGAACAACAAAGCCTGAATGACAACACATCTGTTTACAGCATAGTTTACTGAATTTCTTAAGCCCACTGTTTGAGACCTACTACTCAGAAAAAAAGATCGTTTTAAAATACTACCACTCACTGACAATGCACCTGGTCACCTAAGCGCTCTGATGGAGATGTACAAGGAAATTGATGATGTTTTCATGCAGATAACACAGCATCCATTCTGCAGCCCATGGATCAAGGAGTAATTTCGACTTTCAAGTCTTACTGTTTAAGAAATGCATCTTGTAAGGCTATGTCTGCCATAGGTAGTAATGCCTCCAATCCATCTGGGCAAAGTAAGTTGAAAACCTGGAAAGGATGCACCATTAAGACCATTTGTGACTCATGGGAGGAGATCAGAATATCAACATTAAGAGGAGTTTGGAAGAAGTTGATTCCAGCCCTCATGGATGACTGTGAGGGGTTCACAGTTTGTGGAGGAAATAACTACATATGTGGTGGAAATAGGAAGATAAATAGAAAGGGAGCCTGAAGATATGACTGAATTGCTACAGTTTCATGATAAAACTTGAATGGATGAGAAGTGGCTTCTTAGGGATGAGCAAAGAAAGTGGTGTTTTTTTTTTTTTTTTAAATCTTAATTTTTTTAAATCCATGAACGCAGGTGAAGAAATGGTTTCTTGAGATGGATTCTATTAGTGAAGATGTGAATATTGTTGAAATGACAACAAAGGATTTAGACTATTAATGTAAACTCACATAGTAAGTTTGATAAAGCAGTGGCAAGGTTTGAGAGAACTGACTTCAGTTTTGAAAGAGGTTCTGCATTTCTACTGTAGGTAAAATGCTGTCAAACAGCATTACATGCCAGAGAGAAATCTTTCATGAAAGGAAGAATCAAATGATGCAGCAAACTTCATTGTTGTGTTATTTTAAGAAATAGCCACAGCCATGCCAACCTTCAGCAACCATTACCCTGATAAGTAAGCAGCCGTCAACATCAAGGCAGGAACTTCCACCAGCAAAAAGATTATGCCTTGACTCATTGAAGGCTCAGATGATTGTTAACATTTTTTAGAAATAAGTTTTTTTTTTTTTATTTTCTTTGAGACTGGGACTCCCTCTGTAGCCCAGGCTGGAGTATAGTGGCATGATCATAGTTCATTGCAGACTTGAACTCCTGGGCTCAAGCAGTCCTTGCACTTCAGCCTCCTGAGTAACTGGGACTACAGGCGTGCACCACCACATCCAGCTAATTTTTAAAGTTTTGTAAAGATAGGGTCTTATTATGTTGCCTGGGCTGGTCTTGATAAAGTTTTTTTGTTGTTTGTTTGTTTTTTTAATTTTTTGCCCGTGACACAGCCCCAGGAGATTCTGAGAACATGTGCCCCTCGTAAAGTATTTTTAAATTAAGGTATGTACAATATCTTTTTTAGACATAATGATGTTGCGCATTTAATAGACTACAGTATAGTATAAACGTAACTTTATGCACTGGGAAACAAAAAATTGTGTGTCTCGCTTTATTGCAACATTCGCTTTATTTCAGTGGTCTGAAACAACCCACAGTATCTCCGAGGTATGCCTGTGTATAACAGTATTTCGTGTCTAATCTATGAATCAGTCTTTGAATAGGTGAATTTGATTTATTTATATTTAATATTACTGGAGTGTTTGGACTTGTCCTATCTTATTTTGTGGTTTTCATTTGCCTTATTATTTATTACCTTTTCCCATATTTTGTTAGATTATGCAAGCTTTCTTTGCTCTTTCCCCCGCAGTGGTTTGAACAATGTGTAATCTGTTTCTTTTTTGTGTTGGTGTCCACCTTTAATGTCTAGAGTCAGACAGTGTCCACATTATTTCTCCTACCCTACAAATAAGAATCAGTTTGTTTCTACTTCTTTTTTGGTTAATAACATTCTTGTTTGCTTGTGTTTGTCTGTAATAAATACTTACTTTTTACTTAATTTTTTGAATTTCTTGGCCTCCCTGTCCCTTTCTTGGATTATTTTTATTTTGCTTTGTTTTGTTTTTAACCCTTTCAGAGAGGATTTTTGAAAAATTCGAGTCCGTGTGTGTCTAAAATGTCTTCACATTTGAATGCTAATTTGACTGGATATGGAAATATATATTCAAAATCATTTTTCTCCCAACTTTGAAGATACGTTTTTCACAGATATTTTTCTGTCATCTTTTTGCTTTTAAAGTTGTCGGTGAGAAGTCTGATGCAAGACTAATTTTCTTTGTAGAACTACATTTCATTAATTCAGTGGAGCGTATTTTGTTTTTCTTATTTTAACAGTTCCGAAAGTGCTTCATTAAGCAGGTTTTCTTGGGTGCTGCTGCTTCTGTTTGATGAACTTGGTTCCTCTCTCTCATTTTTCCTTCATTCTTGGGGGTGTTAGTTGTTTGTTCATCTCTGTTTTTGAGATTTCCAGATACTTTGCTGTGAATATGATGTCTGAGTACTCTAGGGGATATGGGAGAGGAGCAGGGTCATACAGCTAACTGGGAAGCGCTGGTATCTGGTCTTACTATTTGTCAGGTTGTTAATACACCTCTTGGACACCATCCCTCTCTCTCTGCTCCTAATGTCCACAATAGAGAGGAACATCCTCAACTTGATGAAGAGAATCTACAAAAATCCTGGAACACATGTCTGCGTGGACATGCTTGGTGCTAGTGTAGAATTATAAGGTAGGAAATTAGTCCTCAGTTAATCCTTCTAATGGTTGTCTGGGTGCAGTTCTTTCCTGTTTCTAGTGTGCATCATCTAGAAAAGAGCACCACAGAAGCCCCTGCTAGCTGGATTTTGGGGCTCTGGTTTCCTCTTTCAGTCTGATCCTACCTGCCTTCTACCGTTTCTGTCATATTTAGGAATTTGGAAAGAGGAAGGGTAGCTAGATCATGCTCATGCACTATTGATTCAGTCAGCTCTCTGAGCTTTCAAGAATGTGTATTAAGTTGATTTCACAGAGTCAGAAAGGATGGGGGAAAAAAGGATCTGTGGGAAAAATCCTGGACTCTCTCATTGCAGTCTGTGGAATTACTGTAGTAGAGTGCAGTGCAGTGGTGTACACCGTGGAGAACTCATTGCTGCTTGTCACATCAGGTTATGCAGTGGAAGAAGAGACAGGGCAATGAACCTGTGCCTGCTGGGTCAAGACAGGTGTAATGTCTTTGCTCTGAGCGACCAGGCTCTGCTGAAACCGATGGATGCCTGGCTGCTTGTCCTGTGGGGTGGCCTGCTTGTAGTGAGGTTCCAAGTGAATTTCTTGATAAATAAAGGTTTTGTCAGAGCAGCATTAGGAAAGAACTTACTCTTTAAAAAATTGTACTTTAAAATTTTCTTCATTATTATGGGAACTCTAAAATGGGAAAATTGTTTCTTAAATAATAGATTCACAACTTTTCAATAATTGTAAAACCCTGACATTATTTATGACCTTTTTCTACTTTCCTGAAAATTCTTATTTTCAAGTTAAAATGAATTAAATTTGGTATTGAGAACTTCATCATCTCACCTAAGGTTTGGAGTCTTCTAGGATATTACAGATCTAGATTTAAAAACCTTTATTTTAGGTGTTTCCTAGTTTATAGACTATTTCAAAGATGAACTATTCAGTCTCTGCATTAATTCTTACGACGAATTATGCAGTAATCAATGAAAGCTGAGTTACTTGAAACATGGCTCCATATGGATACAGTGCAAATGTTTGGATTTAGATTAAGTCTTGAATATGCACACACTCTACAACATTTCTCATGTGCAGTTCAGCATTTAATGGAAGTTCTTTAGAGTCATGGGGTGTGTCCTCACACATACTGGTGTGTAAAAAACTAAACATCTTTTCTTTATACTCTGTATTTTGTCCTACATTAAAATATTACTCTTTGCCTGCTCTAACCAAACAAGGAATAGAGAGGAACATCAACTTTTATATGAAGAGAATCTACAAAAACCCTACAGATAACATCCTACTTAATGGTGAAAGACTCAAAGCTTTCATCCTAAGTTGAGAAACAAGGCAAGGATGTACACATACCACTTTTACTCAACATAGTACTGAAAGTTATATAAAGATGGGAGAAGAAGAAATAAAACTGTCTCTGCTTTCAGATGACATGAATGTGTACATAGACAATCTCATGGAATCTACAGAAAAATTCCTAGAATATCAAATGAATTCTGCAATATCACAGGATATTAGATCAACACAAAATCGATTGATTTTCTACACTGATAATGAATATGTAGAGACTGAAATGTAAAGTCATGCCAAAGAAAGTGAAATACCTAGATACACATCTAACAGAACACATCTAACGAAAAAATAATATTAGTGATAGAAATCAAAGAAGGCCTAAATAAATGGAGAGACATATGTTCATGAATTGGAATACACCATAGTACAGATGCCAGTCTTCCCCAAATGGATCTATAGGTTTAACATAATTCCTGTCAAAACTCTGCAGGGCTTTTATAGACATAGACAACATTATTCTAAAATGTGTCTGGAAAGGCAAAGAACCTAGAATAACTGAAACAATTATGAAAAGAATAAGGAGAGAAATCACTACCACAGACACTCTGAAAAATAGTTTGACAGTTTCTTATAAAATTAAATATGCTCTTACGAAACTAAATATGCAGTTGCATTACTGGGTGTTTGTCCCAGAGAAATGAATACCTGTATTCACAAAAATCTGTACATGGATGTTCATAGCAGTTTTATTTATAATAGCCATAAACCGGAAACAGCCCAGGTGTTATCCTTCAACATGTTAATTGTTATACTGTGGTGTATTCATACCATGGAATACTGTGCAGCAATAAAAAGGAATAAACTATTGATACAACAACTTGGATGGATTCCAAGGGGCAAAAACAATCATCTCAGGTTGCATGCTATATAATTCCATTTATAAAATTCTCTTGATATAACAAAACTGTAAAAATGGAGAACAGATTGGTGGCTGCCAGGAATTAGAGATGGTGGTAGGTGGTGTGCATGTAAAAGATAGCATGAAGGAGCCTTGTGGTGATAGAGCACTTCTGTGTCTGGTGGTTATACAAATCTCCACATGTGATAAAAATTTCATAGAAACTACATACACAAATACATGTGAAATGATGAAATCTGAATAAGCTCTGTGGACTGTACCAATGTCAGTTTCCCAGTTTTGGTATTTTACTATATTTAAGCACGATGTTACTGTTGGGGGAAACTGGGTGAAGAATACATGAAACTTACCTGTCCATTTGTTTTGTTGGCCACTCTTGTGAATCTGTAATTATTTCAAAATGAAAAGTTTGAATATAGATACATATTATTCATTAACTGGAAGGCAAGTATCCCAGTGTGGGTGTTTTTGACTTACTGTGTAATGTGGTTTTCGTTTTTAGCAGTAATGCCTGATGATGGTCTGGGAATGAAGGCCGATGTGACAGAAACACACTATTTTGCAGTGTGTTGCATGCTAACAAATGTCAGTCTTACACTGGTATTTTTATTTTTAAAAAATAAATATAAAATCAGATAATCAGCCGAAAAATTATCTCTACTGAGGTGAGAGCATTTACCCCCCACCATGTTAAAAGTATGTACTTGTATTTTATTTATTTATTTATTCATTTAATTTTTTTTTTTTTTTTTTTGAGACGGAGTCTCGCTCTGTCGCCCAGGCTGGAGTGCAGTGGCCGGATCTCAGCTCACTGCAAGCTCTGCTCCCCGGATTCACGCCATTCTCCTGCCTCAGCCTCCCGAGTAGCTGGGACTACAGGCGCTTGCCACCTCACCCGGCTAGTTTTTTGTATTTTTTTTTAGTAGAGACGGGGTTTCACCGTGTTAGCCAGGATGGTCTCGATCTCCTGACCTCATGATCCGCCCGTCTCGGCCTCCCAAAGTACTAGGATTACAGGCTTGAGCCACCGCGCCCGGCCTGTACTTGTATTTTAGAGCACTGATTCTTAACTTTTTCTGAGTTAAAATGTTCCATAATGAGGAAGGATATAGAGTTATCTTAGAATTGCATTCTTAAACATCTTTATTTATTTGGCTTAACTTACTACATGTAAAGAACATTTTAAAATCCGGTATGCATTTAAAAATTGCTATCTCTGGTCTGTCTGAAATGAATTGCCTTGTCTTGTGAAAAGGTAAATTAATAAAATATAAATTGAGACATTCTTTATAGCTATTAACTTACTGTTTCTTATCATTTGTATAATATGCCAGTTTTTGGAACTCTTGACATAATCAAGCCAAGAGTTATACTTAAGACTGTAATTTCTTTCTGTCTACCCTAGTCTGTGATAAAATAGCTCCTCAGTAGACTCTTCCCTGTAAAAGAGTCTTTTAGAGAATTTTGGAAATGGGTGTCCACCAAAAGAGTTGTGATTGTAGCATTATGTATAATGTTAAAATGCTTAAATATTTTTTAAAGGATTGCTCCTGCTTGTAAGATAGTACAGCCTAAGTAAGTCGTAAAACCTTTTGATAAAACTTTGAACTATTTCAGAAGGACATAAATGAAGTCAGGCCTGGTAGTGTGTGCCCGTAGTTACTCAAAAGGCTGAGGTGGGAAGATTGCTTGAGCCCAGGAGTTCAAGGCCAGCCTGGGCAACATAGACTCCATCTCTTAAAAAAAAAAATTTAAAAAAATGTCATAAATGAATCAGAAATTTTCTCTTTGGTTTATAAATAATCTGCAGTTATAGCTGTGTGTGGTGGCAAACACCTGTAGTCCCAGCTACTCAGGAGGCTGAGACAGGAGGAAGACCACTTGAGCCCGGGAGTTCTAGGCTGTAGTGTATTATGCTGATCGGGTGTCTGCACTAAGTTGGACATTAATATGGTGACCTCTCGGAAGCCAGGGTTACCTCTAGGCTGCCTAAGAAGAGATGAACTGGCCCAGTTCGGAAATGTAGCAAGTTAAAACTCCTGTGTTGATCAATAGTGGGATAGTGCCTGGAAATAGCCACTGTGCTACAAAGCCTGGGCAAGGTAATGAGGCCCCATCTCTTAAAAACAAAAAACAAACAAACAAACAAAAAAACTCTGCTATTATAAGTTATACAGGAATCGGTAACACCTTTTATTTCAGATTCCAGAGATGCTATTAATGTATTTACTTTTATAGTCCTTCCCAAGTGGCACCAAATTTGAATGTGTAGTTTCATTTCCCGTTTTAAGTTATTGTGTATTAGAAACAAATGTTTTAGTAATGTTTCAGTTTTTCAGAGGACCTTCTCTTCCCAGAGGCAGAATTTAACTTTTATATTACTTACTCTTGTACTATTTACCGTTTGGATATACAGGCCCTGATGAGTTCTAGATTAGAAGACATTAGGCTTGTGTCACAGGGACTACTCCCAACTGTGGAGTTTGGGATTATCTATTTTAAAGGGATGATTTGTGCCTCTTCTATGGTTAGGAAAAGAAGTTTGATCTTCTTTAAAGTAGCACGTCAGTAAGTTTTATTAAAAATAATACCTGCATGGATAAGTGTGCCCAGCACAAACTGCCTTGCAGCCTGGAGCCCAGGTATGTGTAATATTAAAATTGTCAAGAAATGAACAACATATCCATAGAAATGTAGCACACACCTTCCATAACCCAGCTGCCAAGTGAAATGTTACATACTCTGAAAGATACTTTATGCATCTGTAATGTTATCACTTGTCATATAAAACCAGAAGGAAAAAATGAAAATCTTTTCCTAAGCTTCCTGAAATTTCACATGCCTGTAAGAAACAGATATTTCTGAAATCACAATTAAAAATTGATCTGGCATAAACTCTCTGTAAATAAAAAGTATTTAGAATTAGTAAAGATTCTTGAGCATGAGATGTTTATGGGAAGTAGTCTATAGGTACCATATAGGTGGGTTTTTCAGTCATATAAAAGTATTTGAGCAGACTGAAAAATATGATAGAAATAATTTATGTGTTTTTTATTTTCTCCACTGATTTTTAGCTGTGGTACTTATTGTTCTCACTGTGTTATAAGGCTCAGATCAAACAAAATATATGTTAATACAAATGTATAATTTATTCTACTTTAGTGGTAGGGTAAGATTTAAACTGGTGGCTCTCAGTGGTCACCATCCATCAGTTTCACCTGGGGGAGATTTTTCAAAAATACCTATGGGCCCCACCCCCAGAGATTATGATTCAGATTTACGTGGCTTAGGCTCACATTCAGAAGCTTCCATGCAATTCTAATAGCATCCAGCCTTGCCTACTGCTGATTTTAACCTATAGAATCAAATATTTTTAGATATTAGTGGAAAAAGATATTTTCAACATTTTAAATCCTGATGTTCTTTAAAAATTGTTTTTAACTTAAGTTTAAAGAGTAAAAGGGAATATTTCTTTTTTGACGTTCATAATTGGAGCTTAATTTTTTTTCTTCTTCCCTGCCTCCCATTTTTAACCACTGTCTGCTCATTTAGGGATAAGTGAAAACCACATTTTAGACCCCTTGGAAATTTTTTCTGATGTGAAACTTCAAGCTAGACCCTCTCCCACACACCCCCTTTGGAAACTCCTCTGCATTGATTGCTTGTCCTTTCCTCTTCCCTGAGGAGCCCAGAGACTGTCCTGCCTGCTTCCTTTCCACTGCCATTCCCTGGAGCTTCTGATTAGTGCCCCTGGTCCTCTGCAAGTCAGATTACCACACCGCCTCATTCCAACTCATTTTCTTGGGTTCATAGTACCTTTGCAGTTTTCTAAGGGCTCTTAGTGCTTTTAACTAGGAAGGGATTTTTTCATTTTGTTTGTTTTAAAAGGGTCCTTAGTGCCCACCCCCTTCCTCTAAAATCCTGTGTAAAATGACAAAGTTGTGCACAATTGATTATTGTAAGTTCTAGTACAGGAACAAGAACCAAAACGAAAAGTTAATATTTATATAAATTTCAAAGCAGAACTCATGTGCTGAATCTGGGTAGTTTGAGCTTCCTAATGGGGCTGACTGGCATAAGTGTGTGTATTTTAGAAAGACAAGAGAAAGGAGGGATTTTAGGGGCAGGTTTTCTTTCCTTTGTTTCTTCTACCACAGTTCTCTGATGTGGAAAGTTCCAGTTGAGAGGATGATCTGGGGCTTTGGGCAAGAGTATGTCGGGAGTTGCAGTGGGGAGCAGCTGTAAGGAGAGAATTCCTTGGGTCAGCAGACTAAGGTGGCAGTTTCAGGTAACCCCTACTCATAAGGAAAACAATGTTTACCCTTTCTTTGTACAATTCAAGTTGGATCATGTTATTTCTCTGCTGAAAACTATTTAGAGACCTTCCATTTCAGTCTGAATCAAAACCATCATCCTCACTGTGGCCAACACAGCCCAAAAGATTGGCATCTCCATTTCTTCCCAGACTTCCCTCTCACTAGCTTCCCAGTTGCTCCCTCAGCTCCAGCCACGCTGCCTCCTTGCTGTTAGGCACACTCCAAGCCTGGTCCTCCCTCAGGGCCATCCATCTCCCTCTGCTGCCTAGCCACCCTTGCCCCTGATTTTCTTGCCTACATGTCACCCCTCAGCGAGGCCTCAGCTTCTCCAGAGGTGCAGGACCCCAGCCCTGCCTGTTCTCTTTCCCCACTTGACTTGCATCTCTGGGCTCTTTTACCTCCATTTGTGAAATGGGGTTCGTAGTTCCTGCCTTTAGGATTGTTGAGGCGATTAAAAGAATGAATATAAGTAAAGTACTTAGCATAATGCCAGACACAAAATTAGCCCTCAGTCCATCAGATGTCACTGTCTCAGTGCTGCTGCTTTGGGAAAAATCACAGGATGCTTTATGTTTCTATGGTGTTGCTGCTGTGGTCCCAGAGGGACACTTAACATTAGACCCTGGCCGCATTTTCCTTTCCTGCCTCTTTCTCAATGTGGGAGGAAGTGTATCCGAGATACCCTTGTCCCCTTTGCAAATTTGTCCTCGGGAATTTCTGAAATGTTGGCTGCCGTGGGAAAATGGGGAGGAAGGGCAGGCCCGGGACCTTTGCTCTTGTGTTTTTCTCGCATGTTGTTTTTAGTTGTATTTAACTTTCAGAATGTTATTTATATTTAGGGAATAAGTTAACTTCTAAAGTAGGGATTTTTATTTCTTTTTAAAAATGTTAGATAAGAAACGACAGTCTTGGTGTTTATTTGATAGCAGACTAGTTTCTTAGAACTTCAGAAAGGCTTTTCAAAACACTCAAAACAGTAGCTATTTTAGTACAGAAATACATATGGAAACTGAATCAACTTACCTTAGGTCATAACATGAGAAACCTTTAGGGAGTTGAAAATGCCAAATTTTCTTTTTTCTGTTTCTTTTTTTTTTTTTTTTTTAAAAAAGCTTCTTGAGGTAAGAAATATATGCCTGTTGAAGAAGAAAGATAAGTTTGCAATACAAAAAATCAGCAGTTAGAGCAAACTTTCTAACACAATAAATTTGGAATCCTGTTATTCGCATTGCATGTTGCTGAACAGACTGAACTCTAAAAGTTATTTTAGTGTTTTAGAATGTACTAAAGAATCGAGCCGGGTGCGGTGGCTCCACGCCTTTAATCCCAGCACTTTGGGAGGCTGAGGCAGGTGGATCACATGAAGCCAGGAGTTTGAGATCAGCCTGGCCAACCAGATGAAACCCTGTCTCTACTAAAAATATAAAAATTAGCCAGGCGTGGTGGCACGTGCATGTACTCCCAGCTACTCAGGAGGCTGAGGCAGGAGAATCGCTTGAACCTGGGAGGCGGAGGTTGCAGTGGACTGAGATCATGCCACTGCACTCCAGCCTGGGCGACAAGGCGAGACTTTGTCTCAAAAAAAAAAAGAATTGGTTTGTTTGTTTACATGCAGGCTGCTATGCTTGATCACTCTCTTGTGCTTACTGAGAGGGGCCAGGTGGGACCGGTTAGTGACTGGTCTCAGTTCCTGGTGAATCCCTGTCCCAGCACATTAGGAAGTTGTATGTGTGGTCATCAGGTTGATCTATTAGCCTTATATAGAGTCGTTATAAGAAATTATTTCTAGTGTAGTGTAAACAGTGTCTAATATTTTTAAAATTTTAATTTAGATTTTAAACTCTGAAACCCAAGAAAAAAAATTATAGGTTCTCGGCCTTTGTGATACTGTGTCTGGTGAGTAGGAAAACAACACCTTTTAGAGTGAGACTCTCTTCATAGATATATCTAAATCTTGGCACCTGGGATGCAGCCAGGCACAGAGTAGGCATACTATTTTGCTGGGTAAAAATAAAAGAGGGGCTGTGGATGGCTAAAAAAGGAGGATGAGGAGAACACATGCCCTGATTGCCCTTTCTCTTTGGAATTGGATGGGGCAGTGCCAAGCCTGCCTCACTCCAGATGGCTCACTTGTCCCCCTTGCTCAATAGTAAAGTCCTTGAGAGAGGGGACTGTGTGTTTGTTTATATTTTATCAGTGTCCTATCACCTGGCAAACATGACAAGCTCTTAATGTTTATTTAAATTAATAAATGTTACAGAGATGAACCAAGGAAATGAAGATTACATTAATTGTGGTCACCCTCTGTGGCTCTTCCTGATTTCTTTGCTCATGTCATAATTCCTTTTCTTTGCCTTGTATATATTTAATGAGTCCTAGACTCTTAGAGGACCCAGTGAAAGCTGTGGTTCCTGTCTTTAGAGAGATACAAACATACATTTTGGGTTAGTTTCAGAGGTGTTTGTTGAACACTGTGAAGCCCTTTCTGGATCTGATCTTGCAAGCTTATGAGGTTGAGTAAAAAGTGGACCCACAACTATTTGGATGAACACAAACAGTTTTGAAATAAGCTTTGGAACATAAAATACACGTGTAAAATAGTGTTCTTATTTTTGTGCCTCTGAATACGTGACTCGTTCATTGTTGTTTTATATACTTGATCTCCCATTTTCCCTAGTGTGTTTTAAATTTCATAGATATGACTTGAGTAGGAGATTGTAATGGAAAATTGGAGGTAAGGTTATAAATGGATCTGTTTCCAAAAGAAACATCAAGTCATTGGGTACAGTATTCTTTTTATTTCCTAAAGTCAAATAGACTTGTAGATGTTTGGTATATTTTATATGGTTTTCTTAAAAACCCATTTTGTATAACAGAGTTTGTATGTAGCAACTCTCCACTGACATTTGGAGGCCCTTGTTAGAGTTTAAAAGAGACTTAACATGGATTGAGAGCTCCAGTAGATGGAAGGATGCCCCTGAGATGGTGTCACTGATTCATCACCATGTTCCAGGTTGTGAGTCTCAGCTTTGTATTCAGTAGTGATTAGTTTCTAGAGGACCGAAACTGGCTTAACAAAGTGTTTCGTGTATATACTAATGTATTCACTAGAACACCCATCAGTTGATTTACAATGAGACGTATTAAGTGTTAGTCAACACCAAGCTTGTATTCTTGTATCAGAGTGGCTGGGGTTTTTTTTTTCCCCCAAATTTACCTACTTTCAGAGTTTTAATAAGATACTCTACCAAAAAAACCTGATAATTTGTGTGTAATATACATTGATTAGGTTTAATCATTTTTGGGAACATTTGTGATCTATTGAAACTCCCGAAGTCACACTTTTAAGATTCTTATATGGATTTTTGCTTAAGGTCTAGAAAGGGCTCTTATGACATCGAATTTCAGCTCATGTATTCCTGTTACTCCCAAAGCTTTTCACAAGGCCTTTTTTTTTTTTTTTTTTTTATAGTTATAGCAGAACCTTCACTTGGCTGAAACCCATTATGTTCCACCTGGAGACAGAAGATTCCCTTGGTTTTAGATTAGTTCTAGTTTTGTACTCAGTTATCAGTTTGTGAGGTACCTTGCCCTCTATCCCATGCAAGGCTGTATTATCAATATCAGTAAACAACTTGATAAGAATTTCTTGGATTTACCGTCTAGCTTGGGTATCAAAATGAATTTATTAATTAGTAGAGGCAAGAATAGAGAGAACTTGAGTGTTCCCTGACTTTGTAACCTTTGACTCCTCCAGCTGTTGTCAGGAGAATAAAGGGGGCAGCTTTTCATATGGTAAGGAGGCTTTCCAAAATTGTTTTTATGTTACTTTATGTAAGATAAACAGTCTTCAAAATCCTTGGCTATCCGTGAATCTTACCAATTAGAGGACTGCCTATTGATCACTTATCAGTTTTTGAGTTGTCCTAAACCCAGCAGAGCACTAGGAAGCAAGCAAATAAAGACTCCTGGTAGATGAAATGGACTGTCCTAAGTCCATGTACAAAGCTCATGTATTTTGCTGGTAGCTATCATTCAGGGTCTCACTCAGACCCTTATTTAGTTAATTTTACGTATAATTCTAGCAAGTTCAGTAAATTTGTATTTCCAGCTGTCAGCTGATAGGTAACAGGGACCTCCTAAAGTCAGGTGCCCTGACTGATAGCAGCAAGATGAGAAAGAATCGTGAAATCATCATCGAAAACTTAAAAAACATGGTGTGTGCCTCTCCTTGCCACCTGAAGCCCAAGTGTTTAACAGTGCTTCTGGGCACCTCTGGAGGTAAGGCGAGGCACCTACTTACCATGGAAGCAGCTCTAAAAGGAGAATCTTTGATGGAAGATAAGATGGAGGCATCTTTTAAAGCCAGGTGGTTGTTACTTTGTGTGTGAGTGAATGAACAGAGGTGAATTTTGGCAAGTCTCAGGACACAAAGTGCAGTGGTGCTGTCTCACCTAGGTCCCTTCATTGCTCAACCTTTTAGGTTTCATTATGATTATATCTGAGCACCTAGCACAGTGCCTGGCAAATAGTGCTGCCACACATTTTTTGAATATGCATATCAGTGTCTGCTTTGTGGCTTTTTGGCATACAGACTGATGCCCCCATGGGCACCTCTGTATCCTAGCATGGTTTTTCAGCTGGTCATTCTGAATGATGCAGAAAAAAGAACAGGGTCTAATCATTTTAAATTCCTCCATTATTAGACAACACAAAAGGAAGAATTAATAAATTGACTGGAAAAATTCAACATTTGGAGAAGAAATGATTGATTTCTATGTATGTCTATATCAATGTAAATTCCAGGTGAATTAAGGATTTGTACATGAGTAATTAAGAAAAAAAGCGAATATTCATACTATCTTGGCCTTTCTAAGCAAGAGTCATAAGGAAAAGGGTAATAGCTTTGATTGCAGTTGATGGATGTAGTACACATAATATTTGAAACAAAATTATAATGCAAACAAGTTGGGGCAATATTTGTAATATAGGAAATAGTATTCTTAATGTAGAAAGAGTTCTTAAAAATCAATGACAAACTCCCCTATAGACAAGTGAAAAGAGAATTTATTAAAGAAGTGATATAACTAGCCAGTAAAAGAAGAAAATGTTTAACCCTGCAAATAATTATTCAGGACTTAGTAGAAAAGCTACAGTGATAAAGATTGTATTGACAAAGGGTAGACTGGTAGATCTGTGAAATAGAATAGAAAGTCCATAAATAAACCTACACATACGTGGCCAGTTGATTTTCAACAAAGGTGCTAAAGCAATTCAGTGGAGAAAGAGCCTTTTTTTCAGCAATGCTGTGGCAACAGTTTGATATGCATATGAAATAAAATGAACCTTGATCAGTACCTCACGCCATTTGTAAAAACTCAATCTGTGTCATAGATGTAAATGTAAAATGGAAAACTATAAAACTTCTAGAAGAAAACATAGGGGATCTTTGCAACCTTAGCTTAGGCAAAGATATTCTGTACAGTACCAAGAGCATGATCCAAAAAAGAAAAATTATGAATAATTCATCAAAAAAGACATAATATGGCAGATAAGCACATGCAGATGTTCCACACCATTAGTCATTAGGGAAATGCAAGTTAAAACCACACCTATTAGAATAGCTAAAATTTTTTAAACTGACAATACCAAGAGCTGGCAAGGGTGTGAATGGAGCAATTGAAACGCTCGTACATTTCTGGTGGGAATGTAACATTGTATAACCAGTTAGAAAAATCATTTGGCAGTTTCTTAGAAAGATGAACATACACTTACCCAGCAGTGGCCCAGCAAACTCACTCCTAGGTATTTACCCAAGATAAATGAGAATTTATGTTTATACAAAAGCCTGTACACACTTTTTTTGTGACTTTATTCATTACTGTCCCAAACTGAAATTGTGGAACATTTACACAATGGAATACTACTCAGCCATGAAAAATGGTGACCTATTGATGTGTACAACAACATGAGTGAATCTCAAATGCATTATTGGGAAAAACCAGACGGCAGAGACTACATACGCTGTGACTCCATTTCTAGGCAAAACTTGCAAGGACACGCAATAGCTGTGGTTGTCAGGGACTGGGCTTGGGGAAAGGTTGACTACAAAGAGGTACAAAGGAAATTTTGGGGTAATACAGCTGCTCTGTATCTTGATTGTGGTATTTGTTACGTGACTGCATTTGTGAGAACTTGGAGAAATGCACCCTAAAAATGGTGAATTTTGTTGTATATAAATTATACCTTAAAGAAATTAGGGAAAAAATAATCAGGTCAGTATACATTAAAACAGATCTTTATAATTTTACCTAATAGGCTAATAGTCAGGATTATCTATGGTGTTGGTGAGTAGGGGGCCCTCCCACAGGCTGCTAATAAATCTTACTGGCATTAAATATGCACTACTTTCATAATCTGAAAAAAGTAGTGTTAATTTGAAAAACAAGAAATGTGTGGTTATATTTGAGAGAACGTTTCTAAAATTTTAATATGAAGGAAAATCTGAAAGTTATAATCCTACATGGAACCAACCAGGTTGTGTATTTATTGTAATTCCTAGAAAGATATACTGATTTTTTTAAATACAGGAAAATAAGTTGCATACATTTTAAAACCACATGTCTCATTTAGGTATTATGCATGGAGAACTAGCCAAAACAAACATTTCAAGAGCTAATATTTTGAATTTTGAAATTTGTTATATTAAATTTGCTATTTAAAGTTCATTTCTCTTTATTCTCAAATGAGGAAGTTAGTTTCCTGGCAAGCTTAAACATTTTAGAGAAACCTGCATAATGTATCTTCTGTTAAAGGACATACCTTGCTTGACTTTTATCCCCAGTGCCCAGAAAGCTTTGTTTCATTAAACTTTTTTTGCTTTTTGAAAGAGAACCCATTTTCTTAGCCTGCCATTTGCAGCAGGTGATTTTTATCAACTGGTGTTTTAATAGCTTGTATATTCGTCTTATGTTAGCACACCTCGGCCTCACACAAAAGACTGTGTTTTTAACATCAACTTAAGAAAACATCAAAATACTCCACTAGCTATCAAACTAAAACATTTAGTTGGTGGACACTCCAAATGTATAAAATGCTAATTCATATAGGTCTCTAATCTCGTTGCATTTGACTGACTAGACAAATAGAATTGGACATTTTTAGATTTGGTACTAAATTAAAATGTTTCTTCTTTCTAGTTTGAAGTTAGGCATACACGCCTAAAATTGCATTGCATTTGTCATAATCTTGTGAGAAATTTGAAATGTGAAATCACTGCTTGAAAGTAAATTTAAAAAGTCACTCTGTATCCCTGGTGAAGCAGTTCTCCAATGGGTCCCCCCTTGGATGAGTATCCATATTGAAACTCAGCTAAGCAGCCATCAGAGGATTTAAACCAGGTCTCTCTGAAGCTTTAGGCCAAGCATGCTATTTTCATTAGGGCACACTGAAAGAAATCGCCCAAGTATGATGTTTTCGCCATCTTAGCTTTCCATTTTCATTTGTAAAGTATTGTTCCTGAGTGGTACCAGTAGCAGGTTTGTAAAATGATTTTATGAACGAATGCTGAGTTGGTAGGGTGTCTGCTCCTTGTCTGGTTTGGATTTGTGTGAATGTGTGCATTCCCACAATATGTGATTGATAACACTTTGACTTCTTGAACTTTTTCTGTTTTACTTGAAAAAACAAGTTTTCACAGGGCCTTAAACAGGTGACTGAAATAAACTGCAGCTTATCTTCATTGATTTATCCCACCACAGTCTGCTCTGAGCACTTCTTAGTCTCCCTTTCCTCTTACCTTTTTTTTTTCCTTTGTGTGTGTGTGTGTGTGTGTGTGTGTAGGATTGGGAATAACCACCACCTTCCTCTGTACCCTAAAACTCTGCATCAGCTGCCTTTTGACGGGGCCCCAGAATATTTGCAGAACTCTTTAATTTCAGGTTTTCATTCAGCAAACTTCTGTTGAGCAGGCCCTAGCTGAGTGTAGACTAGTGCCTGCTCAACAGAAGGCCCTATTCTGCACTCACGGAGCTCCAAGT
Source organism: Chlorocebus sabaeus (assembly GCF_047675955.1). Taxonomy (NCBI): domain Eukaryota; kingdom Metazoa; phylum Chordata; class Mammalia; order Primates; family Cercopithecidae; genus Chlorocebus; species Chlorocebus sabaeus. The sequence goes on along the minus strand of NC_132925.1, from coordinate 96,543,803 downwards.
AATGGAGGGAAATAGAATCTCTGTTATCACAGCCCATTGTGATGATGCTGAAATTGTTAGGTAGCCCAGGTTTCTAAGTTGGAGGACAGTGTGGGAATACCTTGGGGAAGATGAAGATCATTGGAGGATTTTAAGCACGTGATAGAATTGGCAGTGCCTCCTTGATCTGGAAGTCAGAGGACCCTCAGAGTAGGGAGTCTGGAATGTCTCCTAAGTTTACATTGTACCGACCAGGGTAGATGGGGAGAAATAAACTTGGGGGAAAAAAATGATAAGCTTAGTTTTAGCAGCATTGATTTTTGAAGTCCCCAAGGGACATTTAGATGAATTAAGGTCAGGGAAAGGAGTGTTTTAAAGTAGGTATCAGATGATGGCATTCATTCTTTTTAGGGGGAAAAAAAAACCATTTCCCTGTTAAATAATAAAACCTTGCTTCTAACTAAAGTATTGATAAAACTAGGAATACTAGACATATCAGAAAACAGATCTAAAAAACTTGTGCAAGTTCTTCATTCCTCTTCTGTTTCTTTCTTATGCTGTTCAAATGACCTGACCGTTTTCTACTTTTGGAATGCTTTCTAGTCATGTTCCTTAAAACTAACCACTGATCTTTTTGGAACAAGAAATAATCATTAGTAACCAAAGCTCTACATAATTTTGAATGCAGACATGTAGTTCTTCTGTGTAAATAGGAACTCAGATGGATAAACGTGGGCAATTAGGTTTCTGAGTGCTGTACAAAAAACAAAGGTCCTAGGTTTTATTATAGAACTCCTGGGACCTACACACTTCTGAAACAATACTTGCTATTCTAAGAAAGCATTGCCTTCTACATTAGTGTTAGGTCTTATGTCAGTGGCTTGTGACCGTACTTGGAACTGAAAAGTGATTGCATAAATCCTGGCAGCTGTTAAGTGGTGTTGTAAAAGGTGCCCCATTTTATCTGCTGTGGTTTCAGAACATTCTACTTGTATTGCTTCTTTCATGATTTATGGCTATACTGATAAAAGAAAGCTATTAAAAGGAAAAAATAGAGGTTTCTACCTAAAACTCTTCTTCTGGTCTTCCCATTTTTATTATTTTCTAATCCTCCTCTTTTGTTGTATAGATAATTCACTTTAGAAATGACTTTTTAGGAAACCTCTCAGTAGTCCTGAAGTCCCCTCCCCACGCTGTTGGCATTTGCTTTTCCTCAGATGAATGATTAACATGTTCTCTGTTTTGTTTTCTTTTTGATCTTAAACTCTACCCCAACCCTAGAAATAGCATAATTCAGTTATATTATTATATATAGACCTGCTGAGTGTTAGCCAGATGAGACTTCAGTGCTCCTTTCTGTGACCTCATTTCCAGCTAACTCGAAGGCAGCCAGTAAGGGGAAACTTGTAACTCCCACCCTTTATATTATCAAAAACTTCATTATCTCTTCACTCCTTCCTATAGTTCCATGAGTTGGGGTTTTGTTTTTTAACCAAGCCGATTACATTTATTAAATATTTCCTTTTTTTCATTTTTATTAACCAAGCACCTATAGCTGGGTCTGAAATAAAAACATACACTTCAGATAGTCGTATCTATATGAAATTTGATTCAGATGGTTGATGTTTGGTAACCCGTGGATCTTTAATGTGAATAGACAATTCCATTAACATTTTTTGGAAATGATTATAGCGTAAGGTCCCCTGTACATTTTGCTCCCTTACACCCCCATCCCCCATTTACGGTTTCAGTGATCCCTTGCAGTCTTAGGATCTCAAGCTAAGGCTGTGGTCTATACCTTAGGAGTTTGTAGTTTTGTTAACATGTTTTTTTTTTTTTCTTACAGAAAAAGATAACCTAAAATATTCTCTAAAATGAACGGTTTTTCTTTTTTCTTAAGAGATGGGGTCTGGCTGTGTTGCCCAGGCTAGAGCACAGTGGCTATTCACAGATGTGGTTTAGCACACTGTGGCCTCAAATTAAGTGGTCCTCCCACCTCAGTCTCCCTACTAGCTGGGACTGTAGGCATGCACCACTGTTCCCGACTTAGAATGAATGTTATATTAAGACAGATACCACTTCCCACCCCCATTTGTGGAGGAATATGGTGGATAATTTTTGTTGATGCCATTCTTAGTCCTATAATACCAGATGTCTAATTCTGGGGACCCAAGCTCCTGAATCATCACCTTTTTTTAAGAAACCTCAATTACTAAGAATAAGAAGCTTTCCCTGTTTCTTCTCCCTCTCATCTCAAACCGTGTTGGCTTTGTGCCTCCTTGAACTTACCTACTGTCTTTTCCCATATCTGTTTCGCTAATTTCCACTGGAGCATCCTTAGTGGCTTAGGAGGCTTGTAAGGGCAAGGGCATCTCTCATTGATCTCTGTCTGCTATGCCAAGAACAATGCCTGCCACAGATGAAGCAGGGCAGGGCAGCAGCAGCCACCTTTGAATGTTTTCTCTGTGCTGAATACTTAGCATGGATTCTGTTTTAATTCATTTAATACCCACAGCAGCTTTACAGGAAAGTAGATGACTGTTAGTACTCCCATTTTAAAGATTGTGAACACATTTTAAAATAGTTTGGTTAAAGTCATAGCACTCTGTTTAGTGGCCTGTTTTTATTCTTTCCTTTGGCCCTTGGGATGAAAAAGTAAAATTATTCAAAGACAAAAGTAAAGTAAGAAGAGAAATAAAAAGTATGGAAAATAAATATATGGAATAAATGGCCCCTTGAATAATCACATTGTCTCAGTGGGAGAGTCATTTGCCCTCTCTGAAACTTAGTTACCCTGCTGTTCTTTTCTAGTTTAAATGCTTCAAATTATGTCATTTAGCTTAGCCAACTACTTGACATAGAATTGTATTTCTATGTTTTTCAACCTTTTAGCATGTCTATATTTAGAAATTATTTGAGCCTTAACTGGAAACTGCGGTTTTATGTTGCTTTTCTTCTTTTTTATTCTTCTAATTGTGTGTCACATCATAACAAGCAGAGTGTGTTAAGGTGATTGAACAAATCATCCTGAAGAGAGAATTTCCAAATAATTGAACTTCTTGTTGTTTGTGAGGCTAATCTTTAACAGAAAAAGAAAGTTTTCTTCAGTCAAATAAGAATGTTGGGTAATTGTTAGTTGATATTTATATTGTTCATTATATTTTTAAAACATTATTTTGAATAATTGCACTATCAGATACCCAGTTTGGCATGGACAAGAGGTAAAAAAACCAAACTGGTTTATGCACAGTTATAGTATGAGATAGTAGAGGAAACAATGTAATTAAACTCATTTTATAAAAGTTGATGTTTTGTAGGACTTATATGGAAAGATATATATTTATTGTATTTCAAATACATATGTATTAGTAGTTAGGTATGATTATAAGTAGTCACATTAAACATTGTCAATATTTGAACAATAGAAGAAAAAGTTTTTAACTACCTGGATTTTTATTGTTTGTGTATTTTCATTGTAAGCCATTTAAAATCATCCCCTTTTTTGCTGTGGAGGGATAGCCAAGTATATATTATTTTTTAAAACTTGGTAGGTTACCCTCCTTGTATAATGGACATAGTTGGAAAGGTGGGATTTACTTTACAGTGAATTTCTAGAACATAACTTTTTGTAAATGAAGGACACATTGCAATAAAGGGAGAATAATTGTAATTGCCACTTGTTCACAGTGGTGGCTTGGGAGTTGGGACAAGTGACCCAAAATAGCAGGTTCAAGTGGTACAAAGAGGAGGATTTAAGTTAAACATCAACTGTATAAATGTCCTTTAAAAAAATCTTAAGGTACTGCTAGGACTGGGGTTATAGATTGTTTTCACTGGCTATTTAAAGAATAGATGTGACTAGTCACCATTATTAAGATACGTTTGATTTTTGAATGGGAATGGCTCTCTGGATTCCAAAGTCAAGGCAAAGAAATGAAAGTGAGTGGAGTGGACTCCTGAGTCAGCTTGCTGTCTGGGGACAGATAATGCATGCATTCAAAAAGCAATGTCAGACCTCTTAGGGACACTGCAGAGCCAAGGGTTTGGACTGAATGATCCACAGGTCCCTTTCATCTTCATTTATGTAAATGTTTAATTTCAGTCTGTTTTTTTTCATCTGATTCATTAGTTTCCATCAGAGTATCCTTCGTAAAATTTATTGTACATATTAAAAAATCACATTGTGTGTAACTTTTGAGTTTCTGCCTTTGTGGCCAGTCTTTGTTTAGTTTGAACCAAGGAAAAGATATTTTATTAAGTTTTAATTTTCTTGGGAAATAACATGGAACCTACATTATTTTGGGTGTTTTAAGTGTAAATGGAAACAGCAGTTGAATGTTAACAGATGTGATGACAAAGGCCGTGTGGTCTGCCTTTCCATTCTCTTTTAAGCCTTTTGTGGTCTAGAATACTTCTTGAATTGGTTTCTAATTATGTGAATGTTTATATTATCATGTCTGTTCTTTAGTTTCTGGAATGAATGAATGATTTGTGATGCCTTTCCTAAGTCCTTTTCATCTTAAAAATTTTTTTTCATCTGAACAAAAGATCGTTTTCCCATATGATTGATGGATTTGCTTTTTATTTAATGATAAAAGAGGTAAGGAGTTGTTTCTTACTGTCAGAGTTAGTCTAATGCTAGAGTTGAGAGGTCCTTAGATGTCAGGTAGTCCAGCCTTACCATTGGTGCAGAAATGCCTTATGCAGAATTTTAGACAGATGTTTCTCCCGTCTTTGCTGGAATACTGTTAGTGATGGATAACTCACTGCCTTTTCTGGTATTGTAACGGCTCCATTGAGTAGTTCCCCATTTTTAAGCTGAAGTGTGCCTCTTGGTTACTTACACCTTTGGTCCTAGTTTCATCCTCTGGAGTAATACATAACCAGTCTTTTTCCTGATTGACTATATTGATGGCCATGTTTCTTTCCTCCTTGAGCTTTAATTTTCTTGCCTATAAAATGACATGAGTTACTTCACCTGGTTACTTCACTAGCATTGAGGTAAAGAACAACTTGAGATAATTGTGACCTTAGGCAAAATTCTTTTCAGATCTCAGAGTATTAATATATTAGTTTTATTTCTGGTATATATTCTAATGGGAGAAACAGCAGTGTGTTGTCTGTTGGCTTGGGCACCTGGATAGATACTTTCCAGTTGATGTTATTGCTATATTAACAAAGACATTAGTTTATCTCTTCATTGAACATTCATTGACCGTTCACTGTTTACTAGCACTTACTATAAAAACAGTGAAGAAGACAGACACCTTCCCTGCCCTATCGGGGCTTCTTTTCCTTCATGGATGTTTGTACTTTGAGATATAAATGCTTTTGACTGCTCAAGATAAAATAATATTGTTAGCCCACTTTTACTCTTAATGTTTTTGGTTTTCTAATTAGTCCGGTATTTAAAAGTATGTCTTTGATTTATAGATATTTGGAGTCTGGGAGTGATCCTTTTCATGTTGGTGTGTGGGCAGCCACCCTTTCAAGAAGCCAATGACAGTGAAACACTGACAATGATCATGGATTGCAAATATACAGTACCATCCCATGTGTCTAAAGAGTGTAAAGAGTAAGTAAAAAAAAAAAAGTATGTGGAAACCTTAAGAACTCAGATTAAAACCAGAAGTTTTAATTCCATTAACATGTCAAGAAAATGTGAGAGGACTTCAAACATCCAAGCATCTGGGTTCATTTTAATTTTTGAATTTAGTATTTCTACTGTTGTTAAGAGTGTTTGGGGGGGGGTGGTAAACCCCTGAATATGATCTGAAATTTAATATTAGAGTACGAAATGTATTCATCTATTTCTTATTCAAGAAATCTATTACATGCCTCTTCAGCCTTCAGGAGTGGTGGTTATTTCACTTGAAGTGAAGAAATACCATGGCAACTACCTTTCTCTGCATGAGCAAAAAGCAAGATCACCTGGAATTGTTTTAAGTTCCAGAGAAGAGTTAGGGCATTTTCTTTCCTGAATAGACCATCAACACACTATTTGAGGGTTTACATAGTATGTCTCATAATTTGCTTCACACACGCCTCCTGCCTATTGACTAAAGCTGTTTAGGTTTATGCGACTGTGGGAAGCCAGCAACAAAAAGTATACTCGATTATTTGGAATTTAAATTAGTACATAGTACTATGATAATGTGTAGTGAGAAATATAGTAATGGAATAGAACTGTTGGAAGTTCAGTATTTCATTGACATTGTAAGTGACATTTTTTTAATGACCTCAGCTGAGTTTATAGCCACTACTTAGAGGACTTTGCTGTAGAAACAGTTTTGAGTTTCTCCTATCAACTGGTAAGAAGGAAATCTGATTGCTTGAGGAATTTTTTTCTCTAAATGAAGCCCCATCTCAGGTGGATGTTTAAGAACTTAGGTATTCAAGGCTGAGGCGGGTGGATCACGAGGTCAGGAGATTGAGACCATGCTGGCTAACACGGTGAAACCCTGTCTCTACTAAAAATACAAAAAATTAGCTGGGCGTGGAGGCAGGCTCCTGTAGTCCCAGCTACTTGGGAGGCTGAGGCAGGAGAATGGCGTGAACCCAGGAGGTGGAGCTTGCAGTGAGCCAAGATTGTGCTATTGCACTCCAGCCTGGGTGACAGAGTGAGACTCCGTCTCAAAAAAAAAAGAACTTAGGTATTCAAACTCTGGATTCAAATATTGACTTCTCCATTTACTAATAATGTCAGAGTGGTAGAAACTACCATATAGGGTTATTGTGAAAATTAAATGAATTAATATGTGTGAAGCTCTTAGCTCGGTCCTTAGCACGTAGGAAACTATGAATATTGATGATGATTATTTTTATGACCTTACTGTTAACTATTCTCTACCCCAAGAAGCAGGGCAGCTGTCTGGGGGCATATGTTGTCTGCATGTTGGATGTTTGTGATTCATGTTATAATTCAAGGAGTATTTCCACAGCTTCTACTGAAAAAGCTTATTTTTATATTGATATATATATCATTCAAATAAGTATACGTTGTATATGTAGTAAAATGAGTACCTATGTACCCCATTATCTAGCTTAAGAAGTAGAACAGTTCCTACTGTCTAGTAGCTGTCTGTGTCTCCCTCCTAGAAGAATTATTTTTAATACTTATTGGGGCTGGGTGCAGTGGCTCACACCTGTAATCCCAGCACTTTGGGAGGCTGAGACAAGCAGATCACAAGATCATGAGTTCGAGACCAGCCTGACCAACATGGTGAAACCCTGTTTCTACTAAAAATACAAAAATTAGCTGAGTGTGGTGGCATACGCCTGTAATCCCAGCTACTCAGAAGGCTGAGGCAGGAGAATCACTTGAACCCGGGAGGTGGTGGTTGCAGTGAGCTGAGATCATGCCACTGTATTCCAGCCTGGGTGACAGAGCAAGACTCTGTCTCAAAAAATAATTATTATTATTATTGGCGGGGCGCAGTGGCTCACGCCTGTAATCCCAGCACTTTGGGAGGCCAAGGCGGGCGGATCACGAGGTCAGGAGATCGAGACCATCCTGGCTAACATGGTGAAACCCCGTCTCTACTAAAAATACAAAAAATTAGCCGGGCGTGGTGGCGGGGCACCTGTAGTCCCAGCTACTCGGGAGGCTGAGGCAGGAGAATGGCGTGAACCCCGGAGGCGGAGCTGGCAGTGAGCCCAGACCGCACCACTGCACTCCAGCCTGGGTGACAGAGCAAGACTGTCTCCAAAAAAAAAAAAAAAATTATTATTATTGGGGCCAGGCATGGTGGCTCATGCCTGTAATCTCAGCACTTTGGGAGGCCAAGACGGAAGGATCGTTTGTGCCCAGGAGTTCAAGACCAGCCTGCAAAACACAAGGAGACCCTGTCTCTACTAAACAAACAAACAAAAAAAGAAAAATTAGCCAGTTATGGTGGCCCATGCCTGTGGTCCCAGCTACTGGAGAGGCGGAGGTGGGAGGATGGCATGGGCCCAGAAGGTCGAGGACACAGTTAGCTGTGATTGCGCCACTGCACTCCAGTCTGGGTGACAGAATAAGACCCTGTCTCAAAAAAAAAAAAAAAATTATTGGGATTATTTAGGTTTTTAAACTTTTTTCCTGTATCAGTTTTGCTAAGCTGTTTTTTTTAAGGGACATGTCTGTTTTATCAAATTTTTCAAATGTATTAACCTCAAGTATTTATCTTTTTTATTTTTTTGAAATGGAGTCTAGAACTGTCACCAGGCTAGAGTGCAGTGGCACAGTCTCAGCTCACTGCAGCCTCCACCTCCTGGGTTCAAGCGATTCTCCTGCCTCAGCCTCCCAGTTAGCTGGGACTAGAGGTGCGCACCACCATGCCCAGCTAATTTTTGTATTTTTAGTAGAGACAGTGTTTCACCATGTTGGTCAGGATGGTCTCGATCTCTCAACCTCATAATCCGCTCACCTCGACCTCCCAAAGTGCTGGGATTACAGGCCTGAGCCACTATGCCCAGCCTATAGTATCTTTTAGTTGTATTTTTAAGTCTATAAGAAGTGTGGATATAGTGTCCTTTTTTATTTCAATAGTGATAATTTGTGCTTTTTTGTCTTGATCAGTTTTACAAGAAGTTTGTTATTTTATTAGTCTTTTTCTAAGAACTACCTTTTGCTTTTATTAACAATTATAATTTTTGTTTTATGTTTTCTTAATTTTATTTTCTCTTGTCTGTAGTATTTCATGCCACTCACTTCCATGGGCTAATTCTGTTCTTTTTCTTTCTGTTGTCGGATACTTAGCTCACAAATTTCCCTTTTCTGTTGTAATAATTTAAGGCTATAAATTGCCTTCTGACACCATTTTAGCTGCATCCCACTGGTTTTGATTTATAGTCCTTTTGCTATTATTCAGTTCTAATAAGTATTTTCTAGTTTGTGTTGATTTATTTCATGTGTGAGTGTTTTACAGGGGTGTTTTACATTTCCAAATCTATGGCATTTTTCTAATTAGCTTTTTATTTATTTCTACCTTAATTGTGTTATGGTCCAAGAATAATAGCCTCTATGGTACCAGTGTTGTTTTTGTTTTTTTGGTTTTTCAAATTGCTGAGGCTTGCTTATGGCCTAGCATAAGATCTTTTTGTTCTGGAAAATAGTGTATATTTTCCAATTTTGGAGTTCTGTTGTATAAATCCTTAAAATCAAGCTTTTTGATTATGCTGTTCAAAATTATTTGCATCCTTTCTGAGTTTTTTTTTCTCCTAGTTGATCAGTTACTGAGATATTCTTCCACTGTGATGGTGGATATGTTTTATCCTTGGAGCTCTGTCAGTTTTTGCTTTGTTTTGAGGTAATGTTATTAGGTGCAAACAAGTTGAAAACTGTCTTATCTTCCCATTCTATCAATTTGTATCAATGAGGTAATGGCCCTCTTTAGTACTGCTTTTTTGCCTTAAAGTCAGTCTGTGTTGTCTAATTTTAGCCCCACCAGTCTTCTGTTGGTTACCATTTGTGTGCTGTATAGTTTTTCTTTCTTTTCTTACTTTAAACTTCCCATTGTTCTGGTTTTCAATACATCTTTTTTTAACAGACTGGAGCCAAGTTTTTCTTTAATCCCATCTGATCATTTTTGTGTTTTAAATGGAGAGTTTATTCCATTTACATTTATTGTAGTCACTGATAGATGTAGATCTATTTATGCCATCTTTTTATATGTTTTATGTTTGTCCTACTTGTTTTTTTCCTTTTCTTTTTTTTTTCTTGAGACAGAGTCTCGCCCTGTCACCCAGGCTGGAGTGCAGTGGCGCGATCTCCACTCACTGCAAGCTCCGCCTCCCAGGTTCATGCCATTCTCCTGCCTCAGCCTCCCGTGTAGCTGGGACTACAGGCGCCTGCCACTGCGCCTGGCTAATTTTTGTATTTTTAGTAGAAACGGGGTTTCACCGTGTTAGCCAGGATGGTCTCGATCTCCTGACCTCGTGATCTGCCTGTCTCAGCCTCCCAAAGTGCTGGGATTACAGGCGTGAGCCACCGCGCCCGGGTTTTTTTTTCTTTTTACCCCATTCTTCTTTGGAGTTGATGGAGGATTCCTTACCTTTCCCTTTCGCTTCCTTCTTTCTCTTTTTCTTTCTTTCTTCCCTCTCTCCCTCCATTTCCTTCCTCTCTCCCTCCCTTCCCCTCCCCCTCCCTCTGCCCTCCCTTTCCTCCCCTTTCCTTCTCTCCCTTCTTCCCTTTCCTCTCCTCCTTCCCCTCCCTCCATCCTCTCTCTTGCTCTCTCCCTCCCTTCCTCTCTCTCTCTCTGTCCTCCCTCCCTCCCTCTTTCTTTTCTTGGGGTCTTGCTTTGTTGCCCAGGCTGGAATACAGTGGTACAATCATACATCACTCACTGCAGCCTTCAGCTCCTGGGCTCAAGTGATTGTCCTGCCTCAGCCTCCTGAGTAGCTAGGACTACAGGTGCTTGCCACCATGCCTGGCTAATTTTTAAACTTTTTGTAGACACTGGGTCTCACTATGTTGCCCAGGCTGTTCTCGAACTCATGGTCCCAAGAGATCATCCAGCCTCTGCCTCCCAAAGTGCTGGGATTATAGACATGAGCTACTATGCCCTGCCAAAGTTTTTCTTTTTCCCCTTGTTTGACTTTCTCCCTGAATTAGCTAGGAAGTTATAGTCTGTTATTTCAGCGATTTTTCTACCTGTTTTAACACAGATACACCTTTTTTTGTTTATTTTTGTTTTGGTTTTGGTTTTTTTTGAGACGGAGTCTCACTCGTTGCCCTGACTGGAGTGCAGTGGTGCGATCTCAGCTCGCTGCAAGCTCTGCCTCCCAGGTTCACGCCATTCTCCTGCCTCAGCCTCCCGAGTAGCTGGGACTACAGGCGCCCGCCACCATGCTTGGCTAATTTTTTGTATCGTTAGTAGAGACGGTGTTTCACCGTGTTAGCCAGGGTGGTCTCGATCTCCTGACCTCGTGATCCACCTGCCTTGGCCTCCCAAAGTGCTGGGAGTACAGGCGTGAGCCATCGTGCCCGGCCAAATATAGATGTTTTTATACCTTTTTTTTTTTTTTTTTTTGAGATGGAGTCTCACTCTGTCACCCAGGCTGGAGTGCAGTGATGCAATCTTGGCTCACTGCAGCCTCTACCGCCTAGGTTCAAGTGATTCTTGTGCCTCAGCCTCCAGAGTAACTGGGATTACAGGCACCTGCCACCACACCTGGCTAATTTTTTGTATTTTTAGTATTGACGGGGTTTTGCATTTTGCCTAGGCTGGTCTCGAACTCCTGAGCTCAGGCAATCCACCTGCCTCAGCCTCCCAAAGTGTTAGGATTACAGGCATGAGCCGCCATGCTCAGGGGCCTCATGTTTTTATACTTAATTTAACAAAATCTATAGCTGATTCTTATTTATTTTAGGAGGGAGGGGTGGGGAATGGCCTCACCCTGTCACCCAGGTTGGAATGCCGCAGTGCAATCATGGCTCACTACAGTCTCGACCTCAGCCTCAAGTGATCCACCCAAGTAGCTGGGACCACAGGTGCAAGTCACTACACCTGGCTATTTTTTTTTTTGTTTTTTATTTTTTTGTAGAGATGGTGTATTAGTCCATTTTCATACTGCTATAAAGAACTTCCCCAGACTGGGTAATTTATAGAGGAAAGAGATTTAATTGACTTGCAGTTCAGCATGGCTAGAGAGGCCTCAGGAAACTTAGAGTCATGACCGAAAGTGAAGGGGAAGCAAGGCGCCTTCTTCACAAGGCAGCAAGAAAGAAAAGGAACTCAGGAGAAGCTACTGAACACTTAAAACCATCAGCTCATCATCACTATCATGAGAACAGCATGGGGGAAACTGCCCCCATGATTCATTTACCTCCACGTGGTCTCTCCCTTGACACGTGGGGATTATGGGGATTATAAGGATTATAATTCAAAATTAGATTTGGGTGGGGACACAAAGCCTAATCTTATCAGACAGTGTCTGATATATTGCCCAGGCTGGTCTGAGACTCCTAGACTCAAGCCATCCCTCCGCCTCAGCCTTCCAAAGTGCTGCGATGACAGGCATGAGCCGCTGTGTCCGACCTCTTTATTCTCTTCTTGAACACCACAAAATCTTTAGAATATTTTAACTACCATACAATATTTTAATAATTTTTCAAATGCCACAAATTAGATATGATTATCATTCTACACAGTTAAAAATTTCATATTTACCCAGATGCTTGACAGAAACTGTTCACCCTTCCAAGTGGAATCACACTATCCTGTCAAAATAAAATTGTGTAGACTTTGTTTGGATGAACATCTGTTGGTGATAAGCATTCTCAGTTTTTATTTGGAATGTCTTCAAGTTATGTATGCTCCGAAAAGATGGTTTCATTGAGTATAGAATTCTAGGTTGATAGTTATTTTCTCTCAGCTCATGGAAGATACTATTCCACTATTTTCTGGCATTTGTTGTTGCTGTTGAGAAGTCAGCTGCCCATCTTATCATCTTGTTATCTCCGCGTAGGTGTCCTGTCTTCACTTAGGCTGCTTTAAGATTTTCTGTTTATTGTGCTTAGGATACGTTAGGCTTAGTGGTTCAGGATTTGTGCTCTTTGATGAATTTTGGAAAATTCTCAGCCATTATCTTTTCAAATATAGTTTCTTCCTGATTTTCTCATTTCCCTCACTCTGTCCTCTTCTTTTTATAAAACTGTATTATATTTCCTATCTCAGTCTGTTGATACAATTATTTCCTTAATTTTATCTTACATTGATTCTGTCTCATTTTTAAATTTTGTTTATTGATTTTGTTTTTATAGTGATTATTTTTCATTTTAGAAGCCCTATTTAGTTTTTTCTCGGTTGCCTAGTAATTTTATGTATAGTAGCTTTACTTATAGTATAAAGTATCATCTTTAGTTCACTGGCTATATTATTTTCAAGATTCTCTTTCATGTCTTAAACATATTTAACACAGTTACATTTTACATCTGAAAATTTCAGTATCTGAAGTATTTGCATTCTGAGTTTGCTTGTTTTCGAGGTCTTGCTATTGGTAACTTGTTTCTTTTGTGTTTTTGACTGATATTCTTTGTAATATTATTTGGAGAATTATTTGAGGCTGGTTTTCAGTTACATTCCTACAGGAGGGGTCTGTATATTTACTAGTTGCGCAGGAGTACTTCCAGCTGAAAGCACTATAAATTAACTTCTGTGTACCACACAGATATCATTAGTTTGGAACACAGACTTGTGTGAGGACCAGCTTGTAGTAAGAAGTTCTAAGTTGTTTCTCATTTTTCATTTACCCTCACATCGAAGCTGGAGTCCTTGCTCTTTGCAAGGACTCTAGTTTTACTATCTACCTTCAGTAGGCCTTACACATTATATTCTGTTATATGCACCCAACATAGCCTGTAAAGCTGAAGCAGATGTCATTCACTTCATAAGGGTTCTGCTTTTACTTCATTTTTAGTTGCTGAGTGTTACTTATTTATTCTGCCAAAATGGTGCCTTTAAATAAAATATTTTCCTAAAAATACATTACATGGGCCGGCCACGGTGGCTCACGCCTGTAATTCCAGCACTTTGGGAGGCTGAGGCGGGTGGATCACTAGGTCAAGAGATCGAGACCATCCTGGCCAACATAGTGAAACCCGTCTCTACCAAAAATACAAAACTTAGCTGGGTGTGGTGGCTCATTCCTGTAGTCCCAGCTACTTGGGAGGCTGAGGCAGGAGAACCGCTTGAACCCAGGAGTCAGAGGTTGCAGTGAGCCGAGGTCGCGCCACTGCACTCCAACCTGGTAACGGAGCGAGACTCCGTTTCAAAAAAAGCTAAAAAATAAAAAAAATTATGTGGTATTTTAGTTGTCTTCATCAGAAGCATCATTCATTTTTTTCTGAAGCAGAAGTGGGCTTGTGTACTCTATTCTGTATGTCATTGCTGATCATTGAATTTGATTCTGGTATGTCACTAAGCCAGCAGTTAATTCAAGAACAGATGTTGATACCTATAGTTAATTCTAGATGATAGGGAGCTCTTATTTGTGCATTTGGCTTATCAGTATACCTGGAGGTTGTGATTTTTTATTTTATGACTACAGTGGTACTAAATTTTTATTATTCCCATCTGCCCCACTGCCACCACTAGTGCACCTAATTTAATTGATGATATAGGAAATCATTTTTATTAATAAAATGATCCATCATTACTAATCCTTGCAAGCAGTTTGCTTTAACAATGGACTTACCTTCCTTTCCAGCCTGATCACACGGATGCTACAGAGAGATCCCAAGAGAAGGGCTTCTTTAGAAGAGATTGAAAATCATCCTTGGCTTCAGGGAGTGGACCCTTCACCAGCCACAAAGTATAACATTCCCCTTGTGTCATACAAAAATCTCTCGGAAGAGGAGCACAACAGCATCATTCAGCGCATGGTGCTTGGGGACATAGCGGATCGAGACGCCATTGTAGAGTACGTCAATGCCTGTCAGTACAGGGGGCCACAGGTTTAGGATTCTTGGAATGGGCTCTCTCTACTTAACACAGCCTTTGGACACCTGTGTAATAGGTGGCAAGAGTTGTGTCATTTATCTCTAAAGTTCTTGGCCCAGGGTCTGACACAGGTTTTTTTTGGTGTTTTGGTTTTATGCTAGTGAACAAGTAAGCCATTGCTGGGTGTTGTCAGTGAGTGCTGTGACCTTTTTCCCTTTCTGTAGGGGTGGAATGAAACAGCTTGTTTTGTATCCCAGTATATACCTTATCTGTAGCACTATTCTCATTCCTCTGTCTCCTTCTGGTCCCCACAGTGAGTAGGGAGAACAGTACCACATGCCTAGAGTCCTCTAAGTCAGGAGATAGTAAATGGTGCCGGCCACACATTTTTATAAGTGAAGTTTTATTGGGCCACAGCCATGCCCATTCATTTAAGTATTGTCAATGGTTGCATTGTGCTACAATGGCAGAGTGGTTGTGGGAGAGACCACATGGCCCACAAAGCCTGAAATATTTATTATCTGGCCCTTGAGAGACCCTGCTGCAGCCACTTGGAGCCTGCAAGTTATACAAGTTGTTAATTACATCCTTTAAAACCAAAGCCAGTTTTTAATAAACAGTTTGGAATCAAAGATAATACAGAGAAAAAATGCATTTTCTTTGTTCTGATAATGATTAATTTCTGTAAGAGGTCCTGACTGTAAAAATAAGGAATATTTCCACAAATTAAAGGTCAAAGGTTATTTAATGTGTTGGATGAAACAGTTGGGTATGTTGGAAAGAGAGTATGCTCTAGAAGGCAAAAAAAAGGGGTTTCCATCAGGAGGGCCCTTTCGGGATTTGATCCAGTTCCCTGACTTGGGGGAAGAGAATCCTGTGGGCTGGACCTGCAGACCCCTGCCGTGTGTCTCCTGCCACACGCATGCCCACTGGAAGGCTCTGATCCCCAAGAAGGGCAGTGTCTATCTAAAGGACACTTTAGAGTGTTTTACATTGATGGAAAGAAAGGTTTATAAAAATAAACTCAGGTTCTTCATTTTGGTTTAAGTACAAATTTCTGTAAGTTTCCAAATGTATTATGATTCTTTATAGTATTGACTCACAGCTACTTAAATGACGTAAACATGTGACAAAGACAGGACACTTGCTGTTTCTGCTACACTCACTCACTTTTGGAATGTGTAGAAAATGATTTTTCACTTCTGAGTGGATAAAAGGCTGTTTATATCTCTCTGAACTGGCCTTGTGTTCTTAGCTTAAAACATATATACATGCAGTAGTGTCATCTAGAACTACTTAATATAAATTCAATTATAAATCCAAAAGGTAGTACAATTTAAATGGTTGAGGTGACTCCAGTTTGCCAGTTTGCTGGTTTCCTGATAGCTGGGCGAGCCAGTCTTGCTGTCCCCTCAGCTAGCCTTACTCCGTGCTTGCTGCTCACATCCTGAGAAGCTGCTCATTCTGAGGGTGACTCCTGAGTTCCAACACACACCTTTGTCTCACAATACATTTCCAAACCCAAGCCAACTCCTGTATTCAGTACTTTGCTGAAGAAACTAGTAAGTCATTCTACCCTTGAATTTTACCTTGGACACTTCCTTTGGAATCTCATGCCTCAGCCTGCCCTGCCCCCATTAGTTGTGACCCCAATGTACATTTTGAAAAATGGGTGTCTGCTGTTGCTTCTTTCCTAAGTGTTCATTGTGTGAGTATTTTCAGTAACTACAGAAAGTTTCTGAAAACCATAGTTATGTATTTCCTGGCCTTGTGGGATCCGCCAAAGCACGCCCCAGTATATCCTGTGACAGGCCAGCTACAAAAGAGTGGGCAGGGCTGTGGGCCTTGTTGGACCTTGTGTCCCAGCACCCTGTCTAGCCAGACTGGGTACTCGGTGAGCATTACGTTTTAAATGGATGAATGACTACATTGACCTTATTCACAGCAATTAATGGTGACATATTTTCAATTTCTTTAATAATTCTGTAGTGCCTGAATTGCCAGTAAATGCAGAGGGAGTATGAAAATAAAAACATTTTCTGATTTTTCTGACTGATATTAGTACTTCAGTGCACATTCATGTAACACAGACTTCGTCTTCATTTCATACTTCTAGTGGAAGCAAGTAAGCCACCTGAACAAACACTGTACACACAAATCCAGATTTTGAATAATGCGTGTACTCATTATCTTAAGTGTCTAAAACTGATGTCTAACTCAGCTGCTGTTGGCATTTTGGATTTTTCTCTCATTTATGAAAAATGTTCATAAAAATATGAACATTTTTATGCAGTTGTTTTTAGAATTTTGAGTGACCTAAATAGCTACTAGTTTGATTGTTTTTCTGGTTTGCATTTTTTTGCATAATTTTAAAGATTCCAGCCATTGAATTTAACTTGCTTGTACTTTTAAAAATCAGTTCTGCTTCTTGTAAAAATCCTCCTGATATGGCTGATGTTTGCTCTCACCTTGTTTTCCTCAGAGCCCTGGAAACCAACAGGTATAACCATATCACAGCCACGTACTTCCTGCTGGCTGAAAGAATCCTGAGAGAAAAGCAAGAGAAAGAAATACAGACCAGATCTGCAAGCCCGAGCAATATCAAGGCCCAGTTTAGGTGAGAAAAAAATCTTCACTGATTTTAGTAAGTTTAACGTTTTGAAATAGCGAACTTTTTTTTTTTTTTTAATGCTTCCTAACTCTTTGGGGCAAGAGAGTACAAACAGTGATGATGGCCTCATTGGAGAGGCCACACATGGGCTCTTCGGGGGTACATGAGGGTCTGGGTTCCCTCGTCACCAGGGATGCCGTCCCCTCCTGGGCTCAGTGGGGACGGGCCGTGTCTGTTGGCGTGGTCAGGAAAACATGGAGAAGCAGCCTCATGCCAGAGTGTCTTGCTAGTTATTTTCATTAAATTCTTCCAACTCCAACATGTATTAATCTGTTATTTTCTGTAGTTTTTCATTCTAGGAACAAGGCTGAATTTTCCCTCAGTTATTTGAAGTAATTTTTAAAATTAAATAGAGTATTGCTATGCCACAGTGTTCTCTCAGGATATCCAGAATTGGATAGTCACATTAGCTAGTTGATTTCTTAGCTGCTTGACCTTGGGAGGTTGCTTAACCTCTCTATGGCTTAGCTGCCCAATCTGTAAAACAAAAGTAACAATGCTATTTACCTCATGGGGTTGTGGAGAGGAATGATGAGTTAACATATGTAAAGCACTTAGAACCAGGGCTTTGTGTGTTTGCCGACACTGCTGGGAATATTTTACCACCATTATCGTCAAGTCAGAACGTGCTGCTCCCCAAGCCTTTTCTAACAACCTCCTCCTCCTCCTCCTCCTCCTCCTCTCTTCCAGCCTTCCCAGTTTGCTTTTCCTTCTGCCAGAGTAACTTTCCACTTAAAATCAAAGCATGGAAAAGGCTTACTTTTTTCATTATCATTATGAAATTTATTTCAAGTTTATCTTTATGCACTCAGATAAAGTAACCCATGGAACTGTAGTTCAAAAACAGAAGCGTGCTCCTGATTCTGAGTAAAGCTGTGTGTACCTCCAAATATTTATGAATATATGTGTGTGAATATTATTGTGAATAATAATACTATGATTGTAAAAGATTAAGAAAGCCATTTCGATTTTAAGTTACTTGCAGTTGTCTCGCCACATGAACTTCGTTGCTTGGGTAGAGTGGCAGAGTAGGGGGAGGAAAACATTCCCAGCTTGCCAAACAGTAAAGATTTAGAAGTCTAGTTTAACTAGAACATGAATTTAGTAACTGTATTCATTTCTTGGATGCATTCCTCTGTAATAAAAACTAGGCACACTGTCTAGTGTCTGCTTAGAAGAGGACTGAACCCAGGGAGTGAGGGGATTCTTGGGGATAAGATAAACCAGAGACTGATGCTCAGAAGTTACGGTCAACCTAGTCCTGACCCGAGCTCCCTGGCAAGAAAGAGTAACCCCAAGGCAGATCATCACTACTCGCCGAGACAGGTGCACCGAGACTGGCGCTACCACCGGGCTTCTGGAGGAGAGAATATTTAGATTTGAACTCTTCTATTCAATGAAACATACCAGAACTCAGTTTAAAGCTGATCGTGTATGTGAGACCAACATTAGCTATAAAGAAATAATAGGCCAGGCACAGTGGTTCAACCTTTTGGGAGGCCAAGGTGGGAAGATCCCTTGAGCCCAGAAGTTCATGACTAGCCTGGGCAACATAGACCCTGTCTCTATAAAAATTAAAAATAAAAAGAATTTAAAATACTAGAGCTTTCTGAACTGTTTTCCTTTTGCTGTCATGAGGACTCTGAAGTGGAGAAGCTATGAGCGCCTTTTTTTCTATGGCACAGGACCTCCTGGCAGTGGCAGTGTCTCCTGACTTGCCTTCTCTTTGTTGTCAATGTAACTTTATTGACAAGACCCTGGACCTCCTTTGGTTCCATTGCTGGGTATGCCTTGTGGTCAGAATGACCTAGGAGGTGGAAACCTGGACTGAGTCAGGAGACTGTATTTAAAATGGCAACTAGCTGGAAGGAAGGGTCAGGCCAGTGAGAGCCCCAGCCACAGAGAACAGATACATGCTGTGTGCACCAGTGGGTAGTCCGGAAGAATTGGTGACAGGCTGGTTGAGATGAGTGGTTAACTGGAGACTGATATCCAGCCTCCTAGCTGGGCTGGGTGTCTTCGCAAGCAGATCGGTAGGCAGAAAGAAACAGGGATTTGGCCTGCAGGTTCTGGAGTCCAGGGGCAGAGTCCTAGACCTGGAATTGAGCGAGAACACAGTGACTCCACTAGAGAATGAAGTCCCAGATGCCATCTCAGGAATGTAGGTATAAGATGTGGCTTAGCTGAAATCCTATTGCTACAGATGGGATCCTGCAGCAGTGAGGTGGCGTGGTATTTGGGAGTTGTCAAATCAAGTAGCTTAAGGTTTCTGAAATTCTAGAACGGATTCTGTTTCAGATATAGTAGCATTAACTTTGTTAAAAATATGAATAATTGTAGGGCTGCCCCAAGACATTTGTATGGAAGAACATGAGGTCTGAGGGAAGGGCCTAGGCATTTAGAATTATTTCTAATTGAGAACTGTTATGACTGACTGTGTCCGGGGCCTGTCTGCAGACTCCAGAGACTCTTCCTCCAGCCTGCCCTGTAGAGCCCAGGACAGCACTGTTGGAACTCTGTAGGGAGGAGCCAGATAGCAGGGTAGGCATCTCATAGACTGCAGCCAGATAGTTCTGGAATGCAAAATCAAGAAGTTAACCCAGAAGCAGGACGTGGCCACACAGTGTTAGCCATTGTTCGGTTATGACCACTTCAGAGAATACTGCTTCTTAGCTTCAAATTTAAATGTTTTTCTTAATGACACGTTTATTTTATTAAAGGAGAACCTGTGCAAAACAAGAAAACTTGCACATAGCAAGTCTAGTCGATATTCCACATACAGTGGCCACTGGTAAAATTTTGTTCCTGCCTTTATTATTATAACTATATTACTATGCCCCCTGGGGAGAGAGGATAGTTGACCATTCAGAGATGTGTTTTTGTTTTTGTTTTTTTTGTTTGTTGTTTGATACGGAGTCTTGCTCTGTCCCCCAGGCCGGAGTGCAGTGGCCGGATCTCTGCTCACTGCAAGCTCCGCCTCCCGGGTTCACGCCATTCTCCTGCCTCAGCCTCCCGAGTAGCTGGGACTACAGGCGCCTGCCACCTCGCCCGGCTAGTTTTTTGTGTTTTTTAGTAGAGACGGGGTTTCACCGTGTTAGCCAGGATGGTCTCGATCTCCTGACCTCGTGATCCGCCCGTCTCGGCCTCCCAAAGTGCTGGGATTACAGGCTTGAGCCACCGCGCCCGGCCAGAGATATTTATTCAGAATAGCAGCTAGAGAGCCTCATTTAAAAAATTCATCTTCTCTGGGAACCAAGCAGTATTCTTGTTACTTTGGCAACTCCAGGTTAGGAGATAAAATGAAAGTTTAAATAATGGCGAATTTTGCTATTCACTACTCTTGTATGGGCATTTAAAAATATACTTATTTAAGGCTGGCACTGTGGTGTGCGCCTATAGTCCCAGCTATTCGAGAGGCTGAGGTGGGAGGATTGCTTGATATTCCCGGGGGTCAAGGCTGCAGTGAGCCACATTCATGCCCTTGCACTCCAGCCTGAATAACAGTGAGACCCTGTCTCAAAAGACAGACATTTTTATTTAACCTAGTGAGTTTTTTAATTGGAGAAGAAGAGATTTTTATATGATTTTGTATAATGTATACGTGTTACACATATAACTTTTCTTTCTATTCAGATCCATTAAACTGTTTCCATTTCATTTTATAAACGCCAAGTTCTTACCCCATGGTAAAATCAGGAGCCCTGGAAATTTCAGGTGAATTTTATTTGTAGTAATATACCTTTAAAGGTTGTGATCTAAGAACCAAAGAAACACAACGTGTGCTGTTCAGGTTTTGCTTTGCCAATAGCCTCCATGGGCTTTTAAAAAACGTTTATCTTGTAGTATAAAGCTTTTGTATAGAAAAGATGGAGTAGCTCTTTTCCCTGTTTTCTTTTCTGACAGCTGTGATGAAGTTGTCACTTGGCCAATAAGCCACAAACTGAACCATGTTTCAAAACCACATTTGCCCTTCTGGTGGCCTTGCTGATGTTTACAGGATGTTGAATGGGTTTGCAGGGTTGCTGCTTTTTTCTTTAAGTCTGTAGATTTTGTCCCAGTAAGTTTGATGGGATGTACTTTACTATCATCTGCATAATGATTATATGGCTTTCCCCCTCCAATCTATCTGTTACATAGGCAGTCATGGCCAACCAAAATTGATGTGCCCCAGGACCTTGAGGATGACCTCACGGCCACTCCTTTGTCCCACACGACTGTCCCTCAGTCTCCTGCTCGGGCTGCTGACAGTGTCCTCAATGGCCACAGGAGCAAAGGCCTGTGTGACTCGGCTAAGAAAGATGACCTTCCCGAGTTGGCTGGACCAGCACTGTCTACGGTGCCACCCGCAAGCTTAAAACCCACAGCCAGTGGGCGGAAGTGTCTATTCAGGGTGGAAGAAGATGAAGAGGAAGATGAGGAGGACAAGAAACCCATGTCCCTCTCAACACAAGTGGTTTTGCGCCGGAAGCCATCTGTGACCAACCGCCTGACATCCAGGAAGAGCGCGCCCGTCCTCAACCAGATCTTTGAGGAAGGGGAATCTGATGATGAGTTTGACATGGATGAGAATCTGCCTCCCAAGTTGAGCAGGTTAAAGATGAACATAGCTTCTCCAGGTACAGTTCACAAACGCTACCACCGGAGGAAAAGTCAGGGCCGGGGCTCCAGCTGCAGTAGTTCGGAGACCAGTGATGATGATTCTGAAAGCCGGCGGCGGCTCGATAAAGATAGTGGGTTCACCTACTCCTGGCATCGCCGGGATAGCAGCGAGGGGCCCCCTGGCAGTGAGGGGGATGGCGGAGGCCAGAGCAAGCCGAGCAATGCCAGCGGAGGGGCGGACAAGGCCAGCCCCAGCGAGAACAATGCTGGTGGGGGCAGCCCCTCCAGCGGCTCGGGTGGCAACCCCACCAATACATCGGGTACCACACGCCGCTGTGCTGGCCCCAGCAGCTCCATGCAGCTAGCCTCTCGCAGTGCTGGGGAGCTCGTTGAGAGCCTCAAACTCATGAGCCTCTGCCTCGGTTCCCAGCTTCATGGGAGCACCAAGTACATTATCGATCCACAGAATGGCTTGTCGTTTTCCAGTGTGAAAGTCCAAGAGAAATCTACGTGGAAAATGTGCATCAGCTCCACAGGGAATGCAGGGCAGGCCCCTGCAGTGGGCGGCATAAAGTTTTTCTCTGACCACATGGCAGATACCACCACTGAATTGGAACGGATAAAGAGCAAGAACCTGAAAAATAATGTGCTGCAGCTACCTCTGTGCGAAAAGACCATCTCTGTGAACATCCAGCGGAACCCTAAGGAGGGGCTGCTGTGTGCATCCAGCCCAGCCAGCTGTTGCCACGTCATCTGACTGCGGCCCCATCTGGCCGCTAGCACGCTTCCTGCTCAGAGCAGTGAAGACCGGCTCACTTCACTGTTCCTATTTGGTTTTACTATTTTAAAGTGGGCGTTAGGAGCAATTATTTATTACCTTTCCATTTGTTCGCCTGATGATGTGACAATGCATGGTCTTTGTGCATGCTGCTAGACACTTCTTTTCTTTTCCAGCCGAAAAGCCTATTATGTAATTTTTACATTCATAATTTTAATGTGGATGATCAGGATTAAATTAAGATGTATATCTGGAACCTCTTATAAATGGAGCACTTAGAAATTTGATGTTCTGCACTTAACTTAGAGAGAGAAAAAATACTTTTCTTTGTGAAAAATCTGAATTCCTGTCCTGACCTTCTGTGATGTGGAAACTCTGGGCTCTGAGACACACTCTCTGGTGTCTGAGACAGAACCAAAGCAATAACGTTGTGATGCCCACAGGCCTGGAGCCAGCTAGCGACCTTGTGCCGCCCAGCCGTCCATGGCCTGTGCAGAGCAGAGGACAGTGAGTGTCTGCACTGAAAACCTTAAAACAACAATTTGAACATACCCACACCTGTTTGTCTTAAGCTATAGTGTAAAAACAAAGTTCGGGCTCTTAAAATTTAACTGAAAAAGACTTCCTTGTTTTTGTAATAGGTGAGATAAAGTACTTAGATTTATAAGGCAGCTTCCCCTGTAATGATAAATTACAAGCAGACAATCTTATTTTGTAATGTGATGAAGTGATGATGTCTTAACTCTACTTAGAGAGTGTATGTCTGTCTAACAGAACAAAAAGATGCTCTGTGTAAATTCCTTCCTGTAGGGCACACTGCAGGATTTCCATGTAGATAGAAGAACTATAGGGCCTAGTACAGAAGGTGCACACAAATGTTGGCAAAGTTAAAACCCTATGAATTAAAACCTAATGGGATTTGGTTTTTAGGAGTTTGGTAATTAGGTTATCTCTTTTGTTATTTTCATTCAGTTACATCCTTTGGCTCAGCTAGCTCTGAATGAAAAATATACATAAAAGGGTAAAATTCACACATACAGCAAACAAAAATGCACAAAGCCTGCTTTGTAACTTTTTTTTCTGGAATTGTTTTTCACTTTGCCTTTTCCTGCCAAAACAATAATCAAAGAACTCTTGCTTTAACCTATTCCTGTACAAAGACTGCTTTTG
The DNA here is from genome assembly GCF_047675955.1 of Chlorocebus sabaeus. Classification (NCBI taxonomy): domain Eukaryota; kingdom Metazoa; phylum Chordata; class Mammalia; order Primates; family Cercopithecidae; genus Chlorocebus; species Chlorocebus sabaeus. The sequence goes on along the minus strand of NC_132925.1, from coordinate 96,520,183 downwards.
ACCAGAGAATCATCTGTTGTGGCATTTTATCTTGTAGGACACTGTATATTGCAAATTGCTAATTATGGAAGGGGCCAGTTGCTGTTTTTTCATGCAGTGCCCTGGGAGTCTTAAAAGCAGTGCTTAGCAACATTGGTGATAGAATGTGGCTGGGACCCGGGGCCCTTCCCCACTCTTCAGCCCCACATCATGTCTCTGAGGTGACGGACTGAGACGCATCTGGTCCTGTAATTCGGAGAGTGGGCGGATCACCAAAGAACTGCATTGCTGTGGTCACTGTTTCTTCAAGTACACACTGACTCTGCTACTTTAGGATAAATATATTTTACTCAGAACTCTGAATTTCACAGTATACTTACTAAACTAAGTAAAAATGATACTTAAAATACTTATTTTACTTTCTAGACCTAGGCTAGATATGTTTTAAGCTACAGCTCTAGTTCATTGTGGTATTTATAATTTGAAAGCTATGAGAATAGATGTGTGGGTGAAGCCATAGAACATATTTGCTTGAAATTCTTGAGCAGGGATCTTATAAAGGGCCAGAAATAAGATGTGTGGTTCACATAGATAGTGAGCGTAACATCTGTATTAAACGTAGGAGAGAAGTTTATAAAGGGCATTGGCAATAAACTCTTTGTTGCAGCTGTTTTCCAAGCAGTGTAAATACTTTTTCCTGTGATTATGTATAGCCTTGGAATGGCACCTTTTAACTAACCCATATGTGTTTGGTTTCAATGGTTTTTTATATTCAGATGTATATATGGTGCTCACTTTAGGATCAGCAGTGTTGACCATTTATGCTGCATAGCTGTATTATAGCCTTATTAGTTGTTTGGTTGACCCTCGGGGTGTACAAATGTCAGTCTGAGTGGTGTCTTACTCCTTTGTTTATAAGTGAATGATTGTGCATGTGTTGTATGTCATAGTATGTCGTCACATAAAAGGGAGGGAGCGAAAAACCATTACATTAAGATAATATTGGACCAAACTACTTACTTGCTCTAAACAGTTACTTGTACCCCTTAACCTGTCTTCAAAAGTTGCATAGAGTTACAGTAGTGTATAAATTAAATATTGTGGAAGAACAGTCTTGTATTTTTCTGTATGTGTGTATATATATAATTATGTACTTCTGGCAATTCTATCTGTATTTAAAGATGTGACAATCTTGACACCAATTTTAAGAATAGCTGTGAGACCGAATTAAAGATAATCCCTACCAAGTGAAAAATTGATGTGTGTTAAGAGGGTACATAATTATCAACTGATTTGGTCAGTTGCTTCCAATGCTGGTTGATTTCCCTCATTGTGTAAACATTGACAGGTATGTGACAAATGGGAAAAAATCCAAATAATAAAGTGACATATTGGTGTTCAGCAATATAAACCGTGTCCTGTGTTGTATTGCTTCTCATGAGTGCAGCTTTGTGTGCTCCCACCTCAGTTAGACCCAGCCTCCTCCATGCCCTGTGCCTGCACCACCAGATGTGGCTGAAAAAGTACAGTCATTACTGTGTTTAAACTCATGGCCACAAATAAGAGGTGGGGCCAGGGTGCCCATTAAGTATACTTTCTCTATTTCATCTCCTTTCCTCACTCTGCTGGTCACCATGCTGCCCAACTGAATGAAGGGAAGCAATGGGAACTGCCACAAGTTCTCACCTCTGCCTTCCTCCCTTCCTTCATACACATTCCTCCTGTTACTGTGGTTCCAAGGTCAGCTACTCGTACTCAGTTCTCACAACCATTACCATAATCGACTTTCACCCCACCCCCACCCCCCAAAAAAGAAATCTTGTGCCCTTTGGCCTACTTTACCTTTGTCCGCAACTCACCTTACTCCAGCCTCATGCAACCACTTCCTGTGATTCATTTTCAATTCCATGTTAGAATCTGATAAATTGCTCACTCTCTTCCTTGCGAACTTCCCATCTCTCTGTATCTCACTTCTGCCTTGCTGCTCTTCAAGTCCAGTGGTTCTTCCTCATTCTTCCAACCTCTAAATTTGGAATGTCCCAAGGTTCAATTCTGGACCCTGCTCTATCTGCAGTGACTCCTCATCTCATTTAGTCTAGTATCTATATGCTGATAGAAGCCCAAATTATATTTAGCCCACATAGCCTGGGAACACTGAATTTCAACTACCTATTTGACTTTTCTACTTGGATGTGTCTGTGTGTCTACAGCATCTCAATTTTTACAAGTTCAAAACTACTAATCTTTCCCCTCAAATCCTTTTACTAGTGCACCCATTTTAATAAATAGCAACTCCTAGCCTTCAATAGTTTCATACAAGCTGAAAATCTTGGTGTCATCCACTTTTTCATCCCAGCATTCAGTCTATGAGCAAATCTTACTTGCCTTTCAAAGTTGACGGCTTCTTGTTGCTGCCACCACTACCACTCTAGTCCGTGGCACTCAACTGTAAATGCCTCTTAAAGGGTTTCCCTGCTTTTGCCCTTGTCTTTCTCGTTTATTTTCCACTTAGCAGTATGAGAGATAATTTTAAAGGCTAAAACATACCATGTTTTGAAAGGTGTTTAGTTTCCAAATATTTGGGGTTTTCCCACATACGTTTCTATAATTTTTGGTTTAATTCCATTTTTATCAGTGCATGCTTTGTACAGTTTAAATCTTTTGAAACTTTTTTTATGGCCCAGCATATGACCTATCTTGGTGAATGTTTCCTGAGTGCTTGGAAAGTGCTGTTGGTGGAGTATTCTACACGTCAGTTCGTTCAAGTTGGTTGATGATGTTCAAGTTTTCTATATTCTTACTGATTTTCTGTGTCAATTATTGAGAGAGGAATGTTGAAATCTCCAACTATAGTTGTGGATTTGTCTGTTTCTCCTTTTAGTTCTAGCAGTGGTATTTTAGAAAATTTGAAGCTGTTTGGTACATATGCATTTAAGATTGTTATGTCATATCAATGGATTGATCCCTTTCCTCATGAAATGTTCTCTCTTTATGCCTGGTGAATTATTTGTTCTGAAATCTACTTTGTGTGATAGTGATATAGTCACTCCAGCTTTCTTTTGACTTACGAGAATATATCTTTTTCCATTCTTTACTGTTAACCTATTGTGTGTTTAAGGTTTGTTTTTTGTAGATATCATATAGTTAGAGCTTGCTTTTTCATCCCATCAGCAAATGCCTATCTTTTACTGAGGGTTTAGATGTATTACATTTAGTGTAATTGTCAATATGGTTGAGTTTAAACCTACCTAGTTTTCCATTTGTCTCGTCTGTTCTTTTTCCCTCTTTTACTACCTTGTTTTGGTTTAACTGAGCACCTTTTGTTACTCCATTTTATCTCCACTATTGGCTTATTGGCTGTACCTCTTGTTTCTCAGTGGATGCTATAAGATTTGCAATACATGTATTTTATTATATCACAGTCTTAATATATCACTTCACGTAGAGTATAAAAACCTTGCAACTGTATGCCTCTACTTTCCTCTTCCTGTTCTTTATACTACTGTTGTCATACATTTTATTTTTGTATATATAAATATTGTTTTAACTAGTTTTTAAGGGATTAAACATGGGTGGGGGGGAGTATTTTAGCTACATATTTGTCATTTGCAGCACTCTTCATTTCTTTGTGTAGATCCACACTTTGGTTTTCCTTCTGTCTGTAGAACATTCTTTAACATTTCATATAATGCAGATCTGCTGGCATTACATTCTGTCAGCTTTTGCTTGTCTGAAAAATTATTTTTCCTTTATGAAAGATATCATTGGGTATAAAAATTGATTTACTTTTATTGCAAAGCTGGACACTAAATTTTACATTGTTGAATGCTGGAATTTTTTGTATTCGTATATGAAGTGTTGGATTTCATTTTGGAATGCAGTTACTTAAAATAATTGGATCATTCATGTCTTGCTTTTAAACTGTTAGGGTAGATCCTGAGCAGTCTTCAGTCTAGGGCTAATTTGGCCCACTACTGAGGCAGTACCTCTCTAGGGACTCTTGAGATTTTTTTCTCTTCTGGCTGGTAGGAACATGAACTATTCCCAGCCTTGGGTAAGTTCTGAGCATTGTTCAGCCTGCTGCTTTCCACTGGTTCTTTCTCCAGCTTCGGGTAGTTTTCTCATAAGTACTGATCAGTACTCAACCAAAGACCACAGATTTTCTTTTGGAGCTTGCTCACTATCTGTGCAGCTCCCTCCTCTCTGCCCTGCACATTGATCTTGAACTTCAAACTACTTGCTCAACTCAACCAGACTATTTGGGCTCTCCCTCTCTGTGTTCTGGCAACTGCCTTTGGGCAGTCAGCTGGGGCATTCAACTCACAAGGCTCACCTCATTTGCCTCCCTTCTCTCAGGGGTGTTGCTCAATGTCTGGAAACTATTGCTCCATATATTTTGTTTGGTTTCCTAGTTGTTTAAAGCAAGAGGGTCAATCAAATTCCTCTAATTCCATCATGGCCAGAAACAGCAGTCTAAATAGTGGGTCACTCCCCTGCTCAAAATCCTTCCATGGCTTCCCATCTCAGATTTAAAAGTCTAATCCTGTGTGGTGGCCCACAAGGCCCTCGTCTGTCCTCTGCCCCCCAGTTACCACATCTGCTTCTCTCAACTTGCTCATTCAGCTCTGGCTGCAATAACCTCCTTCCTAGTCCTTGAAGAGGCCAAACACAAGACATGTCAGACTTCAAGTGGCTATTAATCCATGGCCCTTCTGCCCCCTACAGCTGCTCAGCAGGGAAGAGGTTTCTCCGACTTCTGGGATCTGGGGAGAGACAGACGAGAAGGGGAAATAGGATGTAGCCCTTTTTGAGCTAGTAGGGCCTAAGGACATTGTGACTACTAGGGAGAGGGTCGTATTTTTCAGGACCCCTGGATCCAGGACTAAGCACTTGCTGGACACCTCACTCTGAGCAAGGCGTTACAGATTGGGAAGTCAGAAGAGGAAAAAAAAGAATGGTGGTTCTTGCCAGTTCATAATGCCCTTGGAGAAGAAAATGGTGATTTAAATTAGCACAAGTTGATGGATCAGAGGTGGTGATGTGTCTGCACAGCACCGCTATCAGGGTCAGGGAATTCAAAGAAGGGCGAAGCAGGGAGGAAGAATGCAGACAGTGGAGACCTGAAGAGTGTGAGCAGGATTCCGATCATCTGGAGGTTCCTGTGTGAACCACAGGAGGTAGCAGTGGACATTGCTGAGAGAATTCATTTTGCTGCTTGATTCCTTTATCCTTTTACAAGGACTCCAAGGTTTCTGGATTAGAAGATGAAAAGGGGGGGGGGGGTTGGGGCGGGGGCACTGGTAGAAACAGTCACTAACAGGAAGACCAGCATGAAGGTGGAAACAAGACTGAGTCAATGTCCGGCTGGCAGAGCTGGCTTCATGTGTGTATGTGACCTGTATACTCATTTGGGGGCACCACACTTAGAAGAGTCCCACATTAAGTTCGACGCTTTGCTGTTGTTTTAAAATTCATTGCCACATGGCACATACTCTTAAAATTGATCACACAATTGGACATAAAACAATCATCAGCAAATGCAAAAGAAGTGAAATACCAGTGACTCTCTTGGACCATGGTGCAATAAAATTAGAAATCAAGACTAAGAAAATTGCTCAAAACCATGCGATTACATGGAAATTAAATAACCTGCTCCTGAATGACTTTTGGGTAAATAATGAAATTTAGGCTGAAATTAAGAAAGCTACCAGAAGACAAGAAATAACCAAAATCAGAGCTGAACTGAAGGAGATCGAGACACAAAAAACCAAAAGATCGAATCCAGGAGTTGTTTCTTTGGAAACATTAATAAAATAGACTGCTAGCTAGACTAATAAAGAGCAAAAGAGAGATGATCCAAATAAACATAATCAGAAACAAACAACAAAGAGGATATTACCACTGACCCCGCTGAAATGCAGATAACCATCAGAGAATATTATGAACACCTCTATGCACACAAACTAGAAAATCTAGAAGAAATTGATAAATTTCTGAATACATACACCCTCCCAAGACTGAACCAGGAAAAAACAATCCCTGAACAGACCAATAATGAGCTCTCAAATTGAATCAGTAATAGCCTACCACCCCCAAAAAGCTCAGGACCAGACAGATTCACGGCCAAATTCTACCAGATGTACAAAGATGAGCTGGCACCATTCTTGCTAAAACTATTCTAAAAAATTGAGGAGGAAGGACTCCTTCCTAACTCATTCTTTGAGGCCAACATCATCCTGATACCAAAACCTAGCAGAGATACAAGAAAACTTCAGGCCAATGTCCTTGATGAACATTGACGCAAAAATCCTCAACAAAATGCTGGCAAGCCAAATTCAGCAGCACATCAAAAAGCTTATCCACCATGATCAAGTAGGCTTCATCCCCAGAATTCAAGGTTGGTTCAACATATGCAACTCAATAAATGTGACTCATCACATAAGCAGAAATAAAGACAGAGACCACATGATTATCTCAACAGATGCAGAAAAGGCTTTCAACAAAATTCAACACCCTTTCATGTTCAACTCTCAATAAATTAGGTATTGAAGGAACATACCTCAAAACAGTAAGAGTCATGTGGCCGGGCATGGTGGCTCATGCCTGTAATCCCAGCACTTTGGGAGGCCGCAACTGGTGGATCATGAGGTCAGGAGTTCAAGACCAGCCTGGCCAACATGGTGAAACCCTGTCTCTACTAAAAATACAAAAATTAGCTGGGTTTGGTGGCACATGCCTGTAGCCCCAGCTACCTGGGAGGCTGAGGCAGGAGAATTGCTTGAACCTGGGAGGTGGAGGCTGCAGTGAGTGGAAATCGTGCCACTGCACTCCAGCCTGGGCAACAGAATGAGACTCTATCTGAAAAATAATGATAATAATAATAAGAGCCATCTATGACCAACCCATAGCCATGTCATACTGAATGGACAAAAACTGGAGCATTTCCCTTGAAAACTGGCACAAGACAAGGATGTCCTCTCTCACCACTCGTATTTGACACAGTATTAGAGGTCCTGGCCAGGGCAAATCCTGACAAGAGAAAGAAATAAAGGGCATTCAAATAAGAAGAGAGGAAGTCAAACTATCCCTGTCTGCAGACACATGATTCTGTATCTAGAAAACCCCATAGTCTCAGCCCAAAAGCTCCTTCAGCTGATAAACAACTTCGGCAGTCTCAGGAAATAAAATCAATGTACAAAAATCACTAGCATTCCTATACATCAACAATAGTCAAGCCAAGAGCCGAATCGGGAAGGCAATCCCATTCACAATTTTCACAAAAGAGTAAAACATCTAGGAATACAGCTGACCAGGAAGGTGAAAGATCTCTACAATGAGAACTACAAAATACTGCTCAGAGGTTGCAGTGAGCTGAGATCGCACTACTGCACTCCAGCCTGGGCGACAGAGTGAGACTCCTTCTGAAAAACAAACAAACAACACTGCTCAAAGAAATCTGAGATAACACCAACAAGTGGAAAAACATTCTATGCTCATAGATAGGAAGAATCAATATCATTAAAATGGCCATACTGTCCAATGCAATTTACAGGTTCAGTGCTATTCCTGTCAAAATACCAATGACCTTCTTCACAGAACTAGAAAAAACTATTTTAAAATTCACATGGAACCAAAAAAGAGCCTGAATAGCCAAGGCAATTCTAAGCAAAAAGAACAATGCTGGAGGCATCATGTTACCTGGTTTCAAACTATATTACAGGGCCACAGTAACCAAAACAGCATGGTACTGGTATAAAAACAGACACACAGACCAATGGAACCGAATAGAGAGCCAAGAAATAAGTCTGCACACCTACAAACATCTGATCTTTGACAAAGCTGACAAAAACAAGCAATGGGAACAGACTCCCTATTCAATAAATGGTACTGGGATAACTGGTTAGCCAGATGCAAACTGAAACTGGACCCCTTCCTTACACCATATACAAAAATCAACTCAAGACAGGTCAGAGACTTAAATGTAAAACCCAAAACTATAAAAACCCCGGAAGACAACATAGGCAATACCATTCTGGACATAGGAATGGGCAAAGATTCCATGACAAAAATGCTGAAAGCAATTGCAACAAAAACAAAAATGGACAAATGGGATCTAATAAAACTAACGAGCTTCTGCGCAGCAGAAGAAGCTGTCAACAGAGTAAACAGACAACCTACAGAATGGGAGAAAATTTTTACAAACTATGCATCTGACAAAGGTCTAATATCCAGCATCTATAAGGAACTTAAATTTATAAGAAGAAAACAACCCCATTAAAATGTGGGCAAAGGACATGAACAGACACGTCTCAAAAGAAGACATACATGTGGCCAACAAGCATATGAAGAAAAGCTCAACATTACTGACTATTAGAGAAATTCCAATCAAAACCATAATGAGATACCATCTCACACCAGTCTGAATGGCTATTACTAAAAAGTCAAAACAGACGCTGGTGAGGTTGTGGAGAAAAAGGAACTCTTATACATTGTTGGTGGAAGTGTAAATTATTTCAGCCATTGTGGAAAGTACAATTCCTCAAAGAGCTAAAAACAGAACTATTAACATACCAAGGGGTATATACCTTTGATATATACCCAAAGGAATATAAATCATTCTATCATAAAGAGACATGCACATTTATGTTCACTGTAGCACTATTCACAATAGCAAAGATACGGAATCAACCTAAATGCTCATCAATGATAGACTGGGTAAAGAAAATGTGGTACATATACACCGTGGAATACTACGCAGCAATAAAAAAAAGAACCAGATCTTGTTTTTTGCTGCACTATACATAGAGCTGGAGGCCATTATCCTTAGCAAACTAACACAGGAACAGGAAACCAAATACCACATGTTCTCACAAGTGGGAGCTAAATGATGAGAACACATGGACACATAGAGGGGGAACAACAGACACTGAGGCCTACCCGAAGGTGAAGGGTGAGATGAAGGAGAGGACAGGAAAAATAATAGATACTAGGCTTAATACCTGGGTGATGAAATAATTGTACAACAAACCTCCATGACACAGTTTACCTATATGACAAACCTGCACATGTACCTCTGAACTTAAAAGTTAAAAAGTAAAATAAAGTTTTTGAGACAGAGTCTCACTCTGCCAGGCTGGAATATGGTGGCACGATCTCAGCTCACTGCAATCTCCACCTCCTGGGCTCAAGTGATTCTCCCACCTCGGTCTCCTGAGTAGCTGGGACTACAGGCGCGTGCCACCACACCCGGCTAATTTTTGTATTTTTAGTAGAGACAGGGTTTCACTGTGATGCCCAGGCTGGTATCGAACTCCTGACTTCAGGTGATACACCTGCCTCCGTCTCCAAAAATGCTGTAATTACAGGTGTGAGCCACTGCACCCAGCCTAAGATAAAATTCTCAAGAATGTTTGAAAAAGGGCATTGCATTTTTCATTTTACACTGTGGATTCTGCACCTGACCGAGGGATCCCTTTGTAGATCTGTGCTCTGCAAGTATTGAGGAAATGCTCTCACCCCTGAGAATGGGAGACTTTGGTGAGAGCTTAGGCCGAGAGAAGGCAGCAAAGGCCTGAGACAGAAGCCCAGGGACCACTCAAATGTGGGGGTGGGGAGTGGAGGGCCAGAGAGTGGGACACCAGCAGGTAAGCCTGAGAATTCGCACAAAGGCTGTGCAGCCTGGGAGCCAGAGTCCCCCTGAGGCCGAAAGGAATTTTTAAAGAACCTAGAAGTAAGTCCTGTGGGGGCCTCTCTGGAAGTGTGAGGAGAGAGGGGGTTAGAACACAGGTGGGTGCTCAAGAAAGGAATGGAGGGTCTTGGAAATGGGAATTCTTTCCCTCTTAGCTACCCTGCTCCTGCCCCTGGCTCTGCCTGGACACCTTCCCTTCCATAGCTCTCTCCAGCTCACCCATGCTGCTCTCAACCCGAAATTCTCATTGCCTGTCCACTGACTCATGACCTATGTGCCACAAAGAGTCTCAGAGGAGGGCCGGGCACAGTGGCTCACGTCTCTAATCCTAGCACTTTGGGAGACTGAGGCGGGCAGATCACCTGAGGTCAGGAGTTTGAGACCAGCCTGGCTAATAGGGTGAAACCCTGTCTCTACTAAAAATACAAAAATTAGCTGGGCATGGTGGCGGGCACCTGTAATCCCAGCTACTTGGGAGGCTGAGGCAGGAGAATTGCTTGAACCCAGGAGGCGAAGGTTGCAGTGAGCCGAGATTGCACCACTTGTCTCCAGCCTGGGTGACAGAGCAAGACTCTGTCTTAAAAAAAAAAAAAAAAAAAAGACTGGGCATGGTGGCTAACGCCTGTAACCCCAGCACTTTGGGAGGCCAAGGCGGTGGATCATGAGGTCAGGAGATCAAGACCATCCTGGCTAACACGGTGAAACCCCATCTCTACTAAAAATATAAAAAAATTAGCCGGGCAGGGTGGCAGGCACCTGTAGTCCCAGCTACTCGGGAGGCTGAGGCAAGAGAATGGCGTGAACCTGGGAGGCAGAGCTTGCAGTGAGCTGAGATCGTACCACTGCACTCCAGCCTAGGTGACAGAGCGAGACTCTGTCTCAAAAAAAAAAGTCTTGAGCAAAAGAGGCATGGTGTGTGAACCTCTTCTCAAAGGCAGACTTCAGAGTCTTAAAAGCCAGAGAATGTGGATGTTATTCTGATGGAACCCCACAGAAAGGGATGGGCAGGGCAGGCTCTTGTTTGCATTTCATTTGCAGGGGGCAATGAGACTCAGAAAAGGAAAGAGTCTTGGCCAGGGATGCACTGTTAACCTGATCCTGGAGCCCACTCCTCAGGCTGCCCAGGTGGGTGGGGAGAGGTGTGAGAAGATGGCACTATCTCGACTTTGCCTTTGACCTTTTGGTAACAGAGGGCTGAGGAAAGCAATTATTAAGGCAATGGACTACAGGAGTTCACTTTATACCACACTCAAGCTGTTGCATAACACATGTATATGCATCTTGTTACCTAACACCTGAACAAGTCAAAATTCCATGATACATCTGGTCCTAAGAGATTGTAGGCGTGTAGATGATATTAGGTGAAGCCGCTTCTTACACCTCATGATGAGGAACCATTCGGATTCCGGGGCTAAGACCTGGGCTCACAACATTTCCCAAAGAATTCCAGTGCTAGGAAGCTTCCCTGGTCTGGATGGCCATTCCCTGGGACCAGCTGTCTGAGAGGAAGTTGGACCTACGCAAGAAGTGTCTCTCAGTCCCCAAGATGCCTTCTGTCCTTTAGGAATCAATGTCATCAACGTGTTTGTGCAAGAATTGCAGCAAAATCCTGGACATATTTTAGGTGGAGGCCTACCATGTCACTGGATTCAGATTGTTATTGCAAATTCCAGCCTGCATTCTTCCTTCTGCTGTGGTGCAAATGCCAGCAGCTACAGAGCCATTTATAGCTGGAGAGCAGTTCCTGCAGCAAACGGCTTACAAGGGCACCATGACCAGGCAGGAGCACCCCAGTATGGTGGCAGAAGGGCAGGCAAGTCCCAGAAAGCAGTCATTTGTGCCACACTATTGCCCTCCCTGTCTTTATTGACCCCACTTGCTAGGACAAACTCTGGGTGCCAGTTTGTGGCCTTGTGTTCTGGGAAGGGGAGGTAGAGGTGACGTTGAGTTGCTCTTCAGTCTTCCTTAGGACGGAGACACCTTTGGTTTCTGTTTTCTAAGCCAGACAGTTATGTAAAGGGAGGTACATATCCATGTATCCACGTCTACCCTACTGTTGCCCTTCTGGTTAATTTTTCAGAAATATACAGTGATTTTCCTTGTACTGAGCACACTTTAATTTGATGATTTGGCCAGAAGCTCTTCACACCTCAGCTGGTTGCCCAGGCCTGGGCCCTGGGAGACTTGGGGGTGCGTTTTCCTTTCTCCCACAGAGGGTCCGCTGGCCTGGATTTATCGAAGCTCTGCCCCCACTTCTTGCGGTGACTGCATCTATCCACCCCCTGGGCTGTGGGACTCTCAGGTGAAAACAGGAGGTAATAATGGGTGGGGGGGGAATAATACAAGTGAAGGAGCCTCATAATCCATGTGCTCTGTGCCACTGTTTTCCCCTTTCACTGAAGAAATTCACCAGCACTATAAGATCTAGCGAGGAGGCCACCTTTCTTGAGCCAAATGCTATCAGCGTGATCTGTACAACAAACTTAGGGGACAAACTTCATCAGACCTCCCTTTTCTATCATGTGAGGCCCCCACATACCAATCAGCAGGAAGCCAAGGGTTTCCTCCCTCCTTAGTGGAGACTTCTGCCATCTCTGAATTGCCCAAGAATCTCCAAGGCTTACAGAGGGTGGTGGGAGATGTCAGTCATCCAATGCCAGGTAGGGAGGAAGCTGGTCTCTTGGGTCCCGCGCCTTGTTACTCCTTTCTGCCTTGGATCCTGTTCAGGCCCAGGACACTTGTGGCTCTAGATCCCTGACAGCCCCACAGAAGCACCCCAGACCTGCCCCCATGGTGACAAGTCAGCAGGGAAGGAGGCTGGCTTTGCAGGGGCCTTTAGCATCAGCTGCTCCTGGGCAGAAATCAGCAAGGCCCTTTACCCTGCTATGGTTCTCGGATTTCAGTGTGCAACAGCATCTGATGCAGGCATTGTCAAACATACAGATTGCTGGGCCAAACCATCACCATGTGGCTTCTCAGGCCTGGGTGGTGGCACGGGGCATCTGCATGGAACAAGGTCTAGACGATGCTCTCCAGGGGTCTGTGGCCACACTCAGAGGAACGTAAGGCCCTGTTGCTGAGCCTGGCCCCAGCCAGGCTGGGTTCAGGTCTTGATTGGGGCCCTGGGCTAGCTCACGAGACCTCCTAACTTTGACTCTTAGAGGGTTGGGATGAGCGGCTCCCCACACCCTTCCATGGTGCCTACTTGACTGGGTCCCTTCCCAGGACCAGGAAAAGCATCTTCCTTCCCCTCAAGTGACTGTGGCCCCTCTTGTGGTCGGGACAGAAGGGTGTTCCCAAGCCTGAGGACACAGCTGCCCTGGCTGTGTCCTGTTGGGCTCCTGCAGGTACTGGCGGCTCCAGGTTCTGTCAGGTCCCTTCTCTTCTGTCAGGTCCCTTGGATGGGGCATGGAGCGCATGCAGGGAGGCCTGGAGCTTGGCAGCTTTGTAGACCCAGCTACTGGCAAGAAGTTCCCCAAGGCCCACACTGTCTGGCTGTTTATCAAGGCACTGGCCAGGCACTGTCCTTGCAGGGTCATGGGGTTCTTAAAACTTAGTAAGGACCAGTCTGGACCCCTCGGTCCTCAGTGTGTGGCCTTCGGCCTTCCTCCTTCCTGTTGCTACTTTCGTGCTAGAAGAAGGGCAGGAGCCGCAGGGTTTGAGTCTGGGAACACAGGTCTCAGGTGCTGGGCAGAGGCTGTGGGGTAGTGGGACTTGGCAGAGATGGCAAAGGACAGATGTGGGTGGACATGGGCTATGGAGAAATCACTTGAACCCTGCAAACCTCAGGGTTCCTCTATTAAATGGGGACAGCATGAGGCAACTGTGACCCAGAGGGCACTTGACTGTCTAGCTTTGCTGCAGGACCGGTTGGCCATGAGCATTCACTTATTTGCTAGTGAAGCTACTAAAATAAAGATTTGATCTCAAGTCTGAGCTTTTGAGCTGCTAATGGGGAGTATGGCAGTGTGGCTGCTGTGAGGGGGAGGGGTCCACCGCCTGATGCCCCTGCCCCGAGGCTGCAGCCCTGGGATGCTCTGGGGTTTCTGTTGGCCTCTGTGTGGGGCTTTAGTGCCCTGGAGAGTGAGAGGAGCCGCCTGTGTGGAGTGGGATAGCCCTCCCCTATGGGGAGGGCATCTAGGAAATGTCAGGGCACAGGGCTCAACACGGTCTGGGCTGGTTGTGTGAGAGAGAAGAGTTAGGCTGTGAAGTGAATTAGGCCTGCCGCCAAACCCCAACTGGGGTCAAGTCCCAGTGACAATCTGTGGGACTTGGAGACAGCTTGTATCTCACGGCTTGAGGGAGGCAGGTTAGGGATGTATCCCTGGCCACTTTTTTTTTTTTTTTGAGACAGAGTCTCGCTCTGTCGCCCAGGCTGGAGTGCAGTGGTGCCCGCCACCTCACCCGGCTAGTTTTTTGTATTTTTTTTTTTTAGTAGAGACGGGGTTTCACCGTGTTAGCCAGGATGGTCTCGATTTCCTGACCTCGTGATCCACCCGTCTCGGCCTCCCAAAGTGCTGGGATTACAGGCTTGACCCACCGCGCCCGGTCCCCTGGCCACTTTTGAGGTGAGGCAGGAGCGCTCAGGCAGGGCAGTCTGCGCAAATACCCCAGGAGCCGCGGGGCGCGTAGAGCCAGTCTGAGCAACTTGCCGGGGGCGGCTCCCTGGGAACCCTTCTCCAAGGCCGCAGGCAGATCGGGCTTGAGCTAGAGAACGGGGCCTGCGCTTAACTCACTGGAGCCTCCCCTGGGTGACCAAGGTTCTTTTCCCACGCCCTGCCCCATAGCTGCTCTCCAGCTGTCCTCTTTGGAAGCTGTCCGGTGTCCGGGAGAGCTCTGGGCCTGGGGTCCAAATACCTGGGTTCAGTCTCCTGTGGTTCCCTGGCGTGGGCCTCCCTCCTCTGAACCATGAGGGGTTTGGACAGGGGTTACGAAGCCCTTCCTACCTGCCCGTCCGTCCCTCAGGGGCCGCTGCAGTCTCAGCCTCCTGACTCTTGGCTGCTCTGCCTCTGGGCACTTTTCTTGGCCAGGCGTGGGGCTGGTACCTCTGGTGTCCACGTCTGTTCACGCAAGCAGGTGCCTCCTAGCTCTTGGAAGTCATAGCGGAAGGCGGGCTTGAACCGTCGGGTGGGGGTGGGGGTAGGGGGTTTCACCCTCTGGAGTCGTCAGAGGTGTCGGGAGAACTGGGTGGTCAGAGTGGGGAAGTTCTCTTGGGCGGGGTCACTAGGAGCCCTAAGGCAGCACTGCTGGGGAGAGTGGGACCTCAAGAGGCTCTCGGGGGCGTGGTGGGGTTGGATCTGAGGCTGAGGCTGAGGTGAGGCCAGCGACAAGAGAACAGTGGGCGAGCCAGTGGCCAGAAGGGCTGGGGGATGAAGTGAGGTGCAGGGAGGGGGACCCGCCGGGCTTCCAGGCGGAGACCGTGACCGCAGGGAATGGCTGTGTGAGGCCAAGGTGTGGGTGGGACGGCATCGGCCTAGATGTCTTCCTCAGTCCAACTTAGGTACGAGGGAGCTACAGAATGAGGAGCAGCAGACACGCTGTTCCTCTACCCCAACTTCCAACTATGCCACTGAGTCCTGGGCACCTGCGGCCTGCTAGATGGCATCCATGACAGCCCAGGGGATACAGAGAGGAACTCGCCACACCTCCAGCCAGCTAGAGCCTAGCAAACCGCTACAACCTCCCGCTCCTGCCAATATCCCTCTTGACACAACCCGATTGGTTCCACATCCACCCTCCCCCGTGGCCTTGTGCCTGAGGTCTGGCCCCATTGGAGGGTCCCGTTCTCCCCTGTTCAGTGACTGGCTAAGGCTTAGCTCAGCCATGTAGTTGTGCCCAATCAGACGCTGAGGACGGGCAGATCGGCGGCTTCTGGGAAGGGCACAGTCACAGTGCTGGGAAGAGGCTGTCTGGCTCCGCGGCCCGGCAGGCGGCAAGTGATTCGGTGGCTTGACGTTCCGGGCATCCAGGACCCACTGGTTCACAACCAACTGCATTCATGCGACTGACTCCCAAAGCCGGGCTCTGGGGAATGGGGGGACACCAAGAGCTGGTGCCAAGGGCGCCATTTCAACTTTCTCCTTTCCCAGCAAACACAGGCACCCAGGCTGAAACAGAGTAAAGATCCTGGGGTCTCAAGACTCAGGCCTATATTGGTGGCTGCCATTCACTGACATTTCAAAACATGAGCCTGTTCTAGAAACTGTCCATCAAACACTGAACAACCACTGAATAACAAGGCCCTGGAGTGGCTCATCCCATGTAAGGGCAGGGGCAAAACTCACTGACGCGTGTCCACACATCAAAACAGGATGGGCTCGCAGGACCAACACAAACACCCATGAAGGGGCAGACAGGGAGAGTCGGGACCTCCAAAGACAAGTGGTGCTTGAGCTGGCTTGAGGAGGCTGCCCCCTCTCTGAGGTGGGGGAGGGATCAAGGTGCCTGACTCCTGAGCTGAGGGAAACAGGCCTCTGCCAACCAGGAAGCACGGCTGCCCTCCCTGCTCTTCACCTTCTCCGGGTGGGCCAGGGCATCTGCTGCTGTCCGAGTGGAGGTGCCCACGGGTCTGCAGCATCTTGGCTACAGCAGGATAGCCAGTGCTGGTGGGAAGGGCTGTATACGTGGGCAGCACATGGCATGCTTGTGCCTGTGAATGCAGGGCAGTCCATGGACACAGCTAGGGAGGTGGGCACCACCACTGGGCAAGGAGGGCCCTTTTCTCTGCAAGCCCAAGCCCAGGCAAGGGCACCAGGAGTGGCTGCTGGCCCTTGGCTTGGCACCATAGGTACACCCTGCATTTGAAAGCCCTGGTGTCCCTGTAGGCAGGCACCACCAGCAGCAGCCGTTCTCAAAAATGGCCCAGTCTTCAGCTACAAGCTTTGGTGCCTGGCCTCCAGCCAAGCCCCTCCCCCTGGGCTCCTGATCTCACTGCTCCACCTTCAGTGACCTCACCCATGCTTGTTTCAGAACAGGGAAGCCCATTGCAGTCCCCATGTGGGCAACAGGAGTCAGAGAGGTTGCCTTTAACAGCTCAGTTACTATTGTTTATGTTGATAAAGGGTCTGTTAACATATTGCAAAAGAGAACCAGGAAAGAGGTCCAGCGTGGGAAGCACTGTCTTACCGTACCCCGCTCTCAACTGAGGCTCCTGTGATGAGCACAGTGGGTACACACCCCATCCCCAACCTGTCCACAGGTCCCTGGGCCATGGTGGGGCCAGGAGTGACACTGCTGTGAGGGGAACATGGAGAGCTGGTGGCTCACTCATGGTGAGAGGCTCAAGGGTGGCAGTGGCTTTGCAGCAAAGTTGGCAGCTGGAGCAGTGTGTGGGGCCTGGGAAGGAACAGACAGGGTGGGGCTGGGGGAACTGCCAGGAACTGCCAAGGATCCTGAGCTGGGCCACTGCAAAACTGAGACGGGTGCTTGTCACATGGGAGCTACTTCATTTGGCTAAGCATTGGGTCTGGGTTCAGGAGCCACGATGCTGCCCCGAGTACCCATCCCCCACCACCGTGGTGGGTGTGGCACAGACACAGGCCTCTGCCAACAGGGCAGCTGGGCACACCGGGCTCTCAGGTTGCCTTCTCCTTCCCGCTTTCCTTTGGTTCCTCTTTCAGGTTCTCAGTCACGAGCTTCATTTGCTGTTAAGAGAAAATAGGACACCAGGTGAGCCACAGAAGCCTAAGGAGTGGCACCTAAGTAGTGGCAGAGGTCTCTGCTCTCTATGGAAGCCTGGCCAGCGCCTTTGACCCCAGGGAAGTGGTGACTCTGATGCTGCCTGCAGCTTCCAGCAAGTCCCTGGGTCTGACTCTGAGGAGATGGCAGACGGTTGGTGTGGTGGAAATGCAATGTCACACTGTGTGAGCCCAGACCAGCAGGGATTTTAAGGACACTGAAATGAGAAGCAGCTGGCATCTCCTCCCTGGATGGCCAGGATGAGAGGAATAGGGGGACAGGGCCTGAGAGAGGACGGGGCATAGGCTTGGGACCAAGTGCTTGCTTTGCCCCTGTGCACTGAGCGACCCTGGCAGGTTGACCTCGCTGAGCCGGAGTTTCCAAATCTGCAGTGAGTGCAAGAATGCATATTTTGCAGGGTGGCTGCAAGTATTGTTGTCCACGAAGTTCCTGGCACAGAACAGATGCCCCAAATCATCAGATGTTTCTCACCAGCCTTTTGTCCCTAGTACAGCCACAGGACTTGCCCTCACCCCTCTGCCCCCATCCTCACTGGGAACAACCCATTAAGTCTCCGTGAGGGTGACATCGAGATAGAGGCGCCCTCCTGGAGGGCAGGATAGGAGACTTCCAGGGAGGTGTCAGAAGGGAGTGCCTGTGCCCACAAGCCAGGCAGCGGTGTGAGGGGCAGTTCTGCTGCTCCTACCTTCCCCTACCCCAGCCCCGAAGCTCCCAGACACTTCAGTTTTGTGGCTAGAAAACACCACTGCAGTTCTGCCCTATTTGTTGAATAAATGAATAACTATAATACTGTGGAAGTTGGCTTCAAACAGATTTTCGATAACAGTGATTCACTTATGGAAAAACAAAAGTCTTGAGTGCAAACACGGCTGGTGCCCCCAGTACCTGGCTACTCATCTTGAGAGCCCCGAGGGCCACACAGGGCTGGAAGCAATACCGTGCTCCCTGTGGCTTTCAGTGGGAGAAGCCGCTTTCATAGGCTGTCTATCACAAGCCCTTGTCTGCTGCTTTAACTTACCCTTCTAAGGATCCTTTAGCTCTGCAGTACCTCAGGGAGGCGCTCTCAACTCCTGACCATTCTCCTGTTTTCTGAGCCTGGCCTGTCTCCCATGGGGCAGCTCAGTGATGGCTCCTGGAAGCTCAGCCCTCTGCATTTGGCTTGGGGAGGGGACTGGCTGGCCCTTTCTTATCCATGTCGAAGCAGGGCTTAGGAGATGACTTTTGATAAGAAAGGGGGCTACGGAGAGTCAAGGTGACCAGGTTATCAGCAGTGGGGGTGAGAGGGTTCTTTCTGCAGGGGCCACAGCATTTCAGCAGGCCTGGAGTAGGGGGTAGACACAGGAGTTAACACGGGCCCAGGGACATGCCCCGTCCAAATGACCCACCACTGTAAGATTTCTATAACCTTCATCCTGCCAGGGGATAGAGATCGTTTGATTAATAGTTCACAAACCTAGAGAGGCTGAACTGCCAGGCCCTGTAAAAGTCTCCCCAGAGTTTTTTGCATCTGCTAACCTCTTTCATGACTAACATTTCAGGTCTTCCCACAAGCCCATGCTGTTAACTCCAGATATAAAATATCACCATAAATAAAAACTATAATATTTCAGCCCAGGTTCATGGCAGACTCTTCTACCTGTTATCATTTAATACTTATACGACTTTTAAAATGTCTTTTTTTTTTTTTTAAAGAGGGTCTCACTCTATTGCCCAGGCTGGAGTGCAGAGGCGTGATCACACTGCAGCCTCGAACTCCTGGGCTCAAGGGATCCTCCTGCCTCAGCTTCCCAAGTAGCTGGGACGACAGGCATGAGCCACTGTGCCCAGGAAATTTAACTAAACTAAAACAGTAATGAAGACAGAACATTCCCCAGCTTGTCACAGAACCTTGCAGCCACATTTCCCTGGCATTCCACATGGGGAAGAAAATAAAAATGGGAGCATTTGAGGCTCCTTTCAAGGCAGGTGTGGCTGGAAGCCCCGTGAGGTCAGGCACAGAAGCATCCAGCAGCTCTCTGGGAGGGGCCCTGCTCCACAGCAGCCAGGGTGGATGGGCCTTCTCCTCCGAATGACCAAACCCAATGTGACTTTTGTCTCACTTCCTGGGGCTGCTTCTGGGGTGCCCCCCACTTGTCCTTATAACTGATGTGCCCATGAGGGGCTTCTTCAGGGCCACAGCCCCTTCTCTCAGGCCCAGGGTTGGGGGCTTCACCCAAGTTCGGGGAAGGAACTCAGAACTCACTCGACTGGGCTCCTCCTACCTGCAGTGCCTGCCTTGCTCAGGGCAGCACCTAAGAGCGTGAGGATGTCCGCGAGGTTACAAGGTCATCTGAGGTTACAAGGTCATCTGCGCTGAACTGCACTGCTGGTGGCAAAGGTAGAAAGAATGGCCAGGGACCCTCCAGTCCTCCCTTGCCTCAGGCCAGGCAGGAGCCATTTGCACATTTCTGCTCTTTCCTTCACCTGCCCTGGAGCAAGGCTTCTTTTAAAGCCATGAATGATCAAGCCTCACTGGAGTTCTGTGATCCCCAAGTTGGGCCAGGGCCATGGGATGACTCAAGCCGAACTTGGCAGCCAGGAGAGCAGGAGGGGACAGGAAGGCTGTGCTCTCAGGGCCTCTACAGGGCAGTGGCAGACCAGGTGATTTCCTTCCAAGGGCACTGTCCCTCCCACGGCCATGGTATGGAGGGGCGCTCAACTCAACTCCCTGGGTTGCCTGTGCCCACAATCTCCAGCTGGGAGACCCTAAGCCAATGGCAGAACCAGAAATTAAAACCTGCAGCTAAAGTCCAAAGAAAAACCCAAGTGATTTGGAGGAAATGAGCTGCAACAGCCTGCTTTGCTGAGACAAGTTAAGTTGTCATGAAGTCAGTGGCTGACACCCACACCTTTTCTGTGTAAATGGGGCAGGCCTCTACCTCCCTTGGCTGCAAATGGAGTCAGAGCCACAGATACTCATTACTGGCTCACTGGCCCTAAGATAGCTTCTCTTAGGTAAACTAATGGCTATCTACCACTCCTGAGTCTGTAACCCTCAGTATGGGGTCATGCGACTTACAACAAGAATATCTCATTTGTCTTCCCTGTAGTGACTGTGATGCAAACCTGCCCTCCTGGTGAAGAGGAGGCTGAGCCCTAATCACAGTCCTGGTCCAAGAGCACTTCCCACACCCTCCCCGATGGGGAAGTGGGAGCACTGGCAGAAGTGACGTCAGGATCACAACATTTATGATTAGGAAGGAAACTTGAAGAACAGTCAGTCTCATGGCCACTTAAGAATCCTGAGACCTGGTTAAATGCAGGCCCTACAGTGGGCCCCAGACTCGAATTTTTAACGAGCCCTTGAGTTTTTCCACTGGCTATCCCAGGCTTGCAAATCTCTGATTTGTTGTCGGTCACCTTTCACACACAAGCAAGCTTGGGCCACAAGGGGTGAAACAGGTTTCTCCCAGGCCATACTGCAGGCGCTGGCTGAGTGGGCTGGGACAGTGCCTAGGCACCAGGCTGCCTCTGGCAGCTCAGCTCTTTGGCTTCTTCTCCTTAACAAACCTGGCTGGAGGGTGGGTGGGGTGGGAGTGAGCAACATTATCCCCTTAAAAAAAACCTGGCTTCTTTGGGGATCCTTAAATTAAAACCTTCATAAAAATATAAGCAAGATAATAGAGCTGACAACTTCTCCAAAAAAGTATCAAAATGGAGAGAGAATGGAATTTTCCCCTAACTTGTGACTCATTAAAACACCCATGCTCCAAATTATTCTTTAAAAAGCACTAATTTTTTGCATCATGATTACTAATGATTATAATAGGAACCCAGTCATTAAGTGTGTTGGCCAAATGCACAGCTTGACCTGAGGAAGACTGTGTGACTGGATCCCCTTTTCTCTTTGGAGAAGTACAGAAAACTTTCTGAGAACTGCAACGCTTCCCACAGACCTGGAATGGCCACGGTGGACTCCATAGACTTGTGATAACCACGGTGGACACCATGAACCTGAAATGGCCCCTTCTCCCTCCCAGCCTTGTAGCAGAGACTCCGTCTGGCTGAGCCCACAATAAACTTTAGGATCCTTCTATTCATAGCATTCAGGGAATCACTACCATTTGATTACATCTCCTGCTCAATTTGAAACCTACTAGCAACTACTCCATTACCCCTTCTCACCCCTGTCCCCCTCCCAAACCACGACCTACAGAAGGAATCTGTCTGGGGAGCCCTTGACTGAAGGATAGAAAATCCCATGTGTCACCAGTTACTGTTCACCAGTGGCCTCACCGTTCGTGTCCTCTGAGTGCAGGGTGCAGTGGCTGGGATGGAGCCAGGCTGGTGGCCACATAGGGTGTCTGGGAATGGAGTTCTCAGGCCAGTTCAGCCCAGCAGCAGCACCTGGCTCCCCTGAGCCACCCTAGCCTTAGGTGTGCAGGCCTGAGAACAGAGCATCATGATTACTCACTCCTACTCCCCCACCCAAAATCTGATTTAATGCACCTAAGTGTGGCCTGGGCACAGGGACTTTTCAAAGCTTCCCAAGTGATTCTAACATGCAGGTGAGGCGGAGAGCCACTGCCTGAAACGAAGCCACCCTCCAAGTCTCCCTGAGAAGGGAATGGCAGGGAAGAAGGGAGGATCAACTTCGAGCCTCCTCCACTCAGGCTGTGCACACACCCCTTATTCACGCCTTGCAACCACAAGCACCGGCTTCTCTACAGGTGTCACTGACATGGCCCTGGGGACTCAGAAGGCTACACAGCTTATTGAGGACATACAACTAGAGTCAGGGCAAAAATCAAGCCTGACAATTCAGACAAAAAAGGAGAGCGGGGCTTCTGAAGCACCTATTTTCACAAAGACTTTATTCGTTATCTCTATTGGAAAGTTTACTTCAAACAGTGTTCTGAAAATATCATCATACAATGATTAAAAAGTCCAAGGCTGTCTGGGCTTGGTGATGCCATAAGGCTCTAACCAGCCACAACAGCAGTGAGTAGAGGGGCAAGAAGGTGCCTGCAGCAGCCCACCAGGCAGTCCTGGAGGGAGTTACACCCACCTCTCCCTCTGACTGTTGCTTCATTTTAATACTTGACAAAATGTAAAAATGTAAGACTTGCGGGCAACCACAAGTGCCAGTGCTCCACCTCCTACCTCCCAACCCAGCCAGTCTTTCTCCCAGTTGTCCCCATCTCAGGAAGCAGTGCCACCACCAGCCAGCATCTCAGACCGTGGAACTTTGGCCATCTCTGCGGATGCCTGCTCCCCCGGTCCAGCCCCTCTACCTGTCACACACCCACTGCTCCTGCCTCCCTCCTCAAGGCTGTGCCCCTGCCTGCACTGAGACTGCACCCCAGACCGTCCCACTCTTGTCCCAAGGCTGCCCAAGCAGGGTTTTAAATGGAGGGCTGTATATGCCACTCCAAGGTCCCCACCACGCTGGGGACTGCAGTTCATCCCTTCTTGTCTCTCATCCTCATACCCTGCTGCCCTGCACTCCAGCCTTGGTTCTGCTCCAGCCACCAGCTCCCTCCACCCAGGCTTGCCTGCCCTGCCTGAGCTTTGCTGGCAACTCCTTTCTGCCACTCAGTCCTCAGCCTGTCTCTTCCTCATCCCTCTATTTCCTCCTCCCCGTCACCATCCCATTCCTCTATTTCCATTCCTGCACTCCTCTCATTACCATCTGGTTTATTCATTGTTTATTTGCAGATTTTTTTTCTGTCTTAAATGTTGTATCCTTCCTGGTATGTGGTATCCAGAGAGCAGGGCCATGACTAGACCCCAGGGCCTATGACAGTGCCTGGCACTGAGTTGATGCTCCATGAAAACTGGAAGAGGGACCAGCTTGCAGCCTGCAGTAGCAGCCAGAGAAATTCTAATTTAGCCAGTAACCTCAGTGTAATTCTGATGAACTTGTAAAGCCTCTTTTTTCATGTGTATGAAAGAGAAAAGCCTCTTTTCTCACGTAACACATACTCAAGTTCTTGAAGTCAGCATCACGCTATGGCCCACGAATTGGCCAGTCCCATATATGGGATCACAGAAAACACACCAGTAGCATGGGCTTTATGTCAGAAGCACCGGGTTTCAGGGTTCCCAACAGCTACCTGCCCTGGTAACAGTACAGATTTGGGTCCCAGCCTAAGGTTTTGACTCAGAAGCTGGGTGAGGGGTGGGTGGCAGAAATCATGGCTAGCAAGCTCAAGCTAGGTGAGGGTCAGGGGTGGGGGTGGCGGGGAAGTGTGACAGAAATCATGGTTAGCAAGCTCAGATGTGGCTCTGGTGAAGGGTAAGGTGATCTGCAGTTACAGCTGTGTGGGAGAAGGACAGTGCCAAATTACCAGCTTGGTCCCAGCTAGAAACAAAGACTCCTCCAAGAAAATCAAATCCCCACTCCAGAAAGGCTCCCGCTCACGCAACAGGAGACGTATGAGGGAGTCTATGACACAGTCCGTTAACTGCATGAGCTGACCGTGGGGTGGGTGGATGTCAGTTCAAAAAGGGGAAACAAAGGTGTAATGTCTGTTTCTCAAATGATCTTTTGAGCCCTGTTTTCTCTGCACATCTGGGTTTCAGAGCAAAATTTCCCAAAACAGAAGTTAAAGGACTTTGAAAGGAGATATTTTGAGACTGCAAATTACTTCCCATGGAGAGTGAGGAGCCCACAGAAGCCAGAGGTTGGCTTTCCAGCCATCCCCAGGCACACACTTATTCTGACGCTTCCGGAACAGGGAGCTAGTCATGTCTGATTAACTACAGCCACCTCCCAAATCTGGGCTGTCGGACTCCTCACACACCTGCCAATGCTACAGGTCATGAGGTTCCACAGGTGGCCAGAAAGAGCTGGATGCTAACACAAAATGACCAAGCAAAACGGACCAACCTCCCTGGGTCTAGGAAAAGTCGTCAGGGGCAGCGAGCCCTCACCAGGGCTGCTCATCCCCTCTGTCCTTTCATGTTCTATCAGTGGGCACTGGTATTTTCTCCAAGTTATGAATACTCCAAATATACATGAAATCACCTAGTAACTAATCCAACAGACCCTTCTGCATAACCCCCAGGCTGCAGCACGGAGTGGACGCACCCATCTAGATGGTTCCTGCAGGCTGTAGGGCTCAGGCCCTGGGTCTGGGTATCAGTCCTATGCTTCCTAGGATTCCCTGTGCCAGGTTCATGCCAATCTTGGCCACTTACCTCCCCATTTCCTGCATTTCTAATCGCTCTTGTACAGCAACACCTCTTTTTTACCTCCTTTGTTGATATGACTTTTAATGTCTGCTATATTACCTGTGTATAATTTAAATTTATAGTGACCAACACTTACATCACACTGCATGCCAGGCACTGTTCTAAACGCTATGCACATTTGATTTACTCCTCATAACCACCCTATGAGAGACATACCATTATCATTTTAAAGAAAAAACAGAGGCACAGAAAGGTTGAGAAACTTGCACCAGGTTATATAGCAGGTTTTAGCCCAGGCCGTCTGGCTCCAGAGCTGGCTCCTAACCTGCAGGCTGCCCTGCCCCTGCCCTGATGTCGGATCTAGACGTTTCATTTCTGTACTATAATAATATCACCCAACTGTCCACCGGAGTCACCTGTGCTTTGAGATTCAGATTCAACTGGATCACACTTCCAATCCACGAGGTCTTGCAAGTATCTCTGAATTATTGGTGTGAATCCAATTTTGTCTTGTTACACCTGGCTCAGATTTTTTCTGCTAAATCTCTGAAACCATGGCAGCCTGGCTCCAGATACACTAGGTTAACCTTATCTTGATCTATATGCACACATTTCAGCAAGATATTAAAGAGTGTTTAAAACTTTAAGAATCAGCCGGGCATGCTGGCTCACGCCTATAATCCTAGCACTTTGGGAGGCCGAGGTGGGCAGATGACTTGAAGTCAGGAGTTCAAGACCAGCCTAGCCAACATAGTGAAACCCTGTCTCTACTAAAAACACAAAAATTAGCCGGGCGTGGTGGAAGGTACCTGTAATCCCAGCTACTTGGGAGGCTGAGGCAGGAGAATCACATGAACCCGGGAGGCAGAGGTTGCAGTGAGCTGAGATTGTACCACTGCACTCCAGCCTGGGTGACACAGTGAAACTCCGTCTCAAAAAAACAAACAAAAAAAACTTCAAGAATCATTTTTTTGGGTGGGTGCAGTGGCTCACGCTGGTGATCCCAGCACTTTGGGAGGCCAAGGCAGGTGGATCACCTGAGGTCACGAGTTTGAGACCAGCCTGGCCAACATGGTGAAACCCTGTCTCTACTAAAAATACAAAAAAAAAAAAAACCCAAAAAACAAAAAACCGCCGGGTGTGGTGGTGGGTGCCCGTAATCCCAGCTACTTGGGAGGCTAGTGCAGCAGAATCACTTGAACCCAAGAGTTAGAGGTGGCAGTGAGCCAAGAACGCACCATTACTTTCCAGCTTGGGTGACAAGAGTGAAACTCCATCTCACAAAAAAAGAATCAACTTTTAAAAAATATCCAGAAGTCCTTGATGATTTTTTTTTTTAAAGAAAGGCTTCCAACAGGAACAAGAACAAGAAAATGTGGAAACCACAGTGAGACAGTTGGCAAAATCACAAATGCTCAAGCAGCTGAAACTCAGATGCAGAGGCACTTCCTTTACACAAAAATGATTTAGACTAGGTCTCCTACTCTCCTAGCTAAAAGAGGCAGGTGAATCCTTGAAATCACAACTTCCTCAGAATCTTCAGGCAGGACTCCCTGGACTCCAGAGCCAGAGAGAGCAACAGCACAGTTTATTCCCCTCTTGCCCATGGCAAGCCACAGGAGCCTGGGGGAGAAGGGTGTTTTCCTAGAACAGAAGCTCCTTGAGGGATGGATTTAATGCCGTATAATATTTTTTGTTTGTTTATTTTTGTTTGTTTTTACAACTTTGTCACATTCAATATTTTTAATAAATAAAAAACAGGCATATGCTTTAAATATTATCCAACTTATTACCAACTGCACCCCATTAAAACGTGTGACCTGGAGGAAAGAGAATGGAAGGAGTCCCTTGGTGGTTCAGTGCTGTGTGTGCCCCAGATGTGTTCTGATGGCCTCTTGTCACCATCTGGCTGGGATGGAGAGCTGCTGAAGAGCACCGCCAACAAAGAGCATGGCAGGACTAGAAACCTCAATCTGCAAGGGACTGCAGTTTACTAAACACATAAAAGGGAGCAGAAACATTAATCAATTATTCAGGAACAAGAAAGGTTAAAATAAGCCATGTCTCCTCCACTGGATGAAGAGAAAAAGCTGGCAACAGATGTTGCTTAAAAGGCTGAATTGAATGGACGGTTTTTTGAAACATCCTGATACGAGCATGGAGAACAGTGGGCTGGGGGTGTACTGCGGACATCGACCAAGGGTCCTAGAGCAGTGGCCTGAGGCTGAGATGGGGGCAGTATTTTGACACTTGTAAAGTAGAGGTATAATTGTAAATAAAAAGAATCAAAGTCCCTAACATCAAAAGCAAACTATGACTAATCTTAAGGAAATAATATAAATATTTACAAAAGCTACAATTACTTCTGGAACGACCATCAACTATGTGTATTATGGCAACATAGGTAAGAGGGCAACAAAGAGTGAGGAAGACATGGGAGTGATGTTCCCAGATGGGAGGACCAAAAAGACAATGAAGGTGACACCAATTCGGAGAAAGGGGGAAATTTTCATATTTTTTAGTATTCAAATAGTAATGTAAAAATAACATGTAACCAGTTTGCCTCCAAATCATAGGGCAAAGAATGAAGTTTCTTTTTAAAATAACTTTGGCATGGCTTCTGTCTAGTTTCACTGTAACTAGATCTACAGCTGTGATGTTATTTTGCAAACAGAAATGCAAAGAGGAGATCTTCCACCCAGGTTCTGCTGTAAGATGGCGGTGAGCTGTTTCAGAAGCCAGCGAGATCTACAATCTTCTTGCGTATTATCCTCGGCCCCATGACACTGACACATTCAGTGATGTTACTGGGACATTGTCCCAATTGTTCAGGTCATCTAGATGACCAAGAGCATCTGATCTGGAGGAGATATTTCTTGGACAAGACTTACATAGCATCACTTCTTTTTTAAAACAATATTTAAATTACTTTTTTTTGAGACAGGGTTTCACTCTGTCACCCAGGCTGAAGTGGAGTGTGGTGGCGCAATCACAGTTCACTGCAGCCTGGACCTCCCAGGCTCAGGTGATCCTCCCACCTCAGCCTCCTGAGTAGCTGGGAGGCTGGAGTGTGCCACCACACCCAGCTCATTTTTTGTATATTTTGTAGAGATGGGTTTTCACCATGTTGCTCAGGCTTGTCTTAAACTCCTGGTTCAAGTGATCTGTCTACCTTGGCCTCCCAAAGCACTGGGATTACAGGTGTAAGCCCCCGCACAAGGCCCACAGCATCACTTTTTCAGGAAGGTGTTCCCTCCTCCTTGCCTGGGAGGAAGGGTGCCAAGTCCTTCAGGAATAACTACTTTCCTGTCTGGAAGCCCTTGGAGCCAAGGAGGGCAGCAGCATTGCTCTTTCACAAGCCAGAGAGTCCCCTATGTTGCCACACAGGTCACCTGGGGCCCTTGAGAGATGAGATCCAGAGAGGTTGTGACCATCCAAGGCCAAGATGACCATCTAGCCAGCCCTCATCTTTGATCTGCAGGTTCCATGTTGATAGCTAGAGAGCCAGGGCTCAGGTTCAGGCCGGGAGAGGAGGTGTGGCCAGGCCAGCAGACACCAAGCACAAGTGGCTGCTCCAAAGAAACCCTCCGCAGGTTCCTTCAGTGAAAGCCATGGCTAGGTGACATTTACAGATCCAGGAACTGAAACCTTGACAGTTTGGTTAGATCAAGGCATGACACAAAAGTTTAAAAGCCCAAAGAATAGAAATAAGCACTCTCAAAATCAAAGAGTCTCTAAAAGGACCCTGAGCTGGGTGGCTTAGTGGTGGCGGTGGCCATCTAAGATGCCTTGGTGGTCAGAGGTAATCCAGTGTCCAGCCTCCCACTGGAGTCCCGACTCATGGAGTATGAGGGGACACAATTTCACTGTGGCATGAGAAAGAAACTCAGTTTAGAAAGTTAAAGGATGAGGTAAGAGCCCACTAAATGAAATGTAGGAGACAGTCCACTGCCCACATCAGTTTCAACACAACTTAGTAAATGTTAGTGTTAACTATAAAGGGAGAACAACTTTAATCTAAGAAAACACTGCCAGTGGCCACAAGGAAAGTGAAAGTGGGATGAGTAGGAGCAGCTGCCAAAGGGTGAGCTCCTTCTCTGCCCAGAGAAGCTCTGCACCCACTTTCTGCACACCTGGGAAGGTAAAGGAGGCACCCAGGCATCAAAGGACCCCTGGTGGTGGCAGAGGGGATTGGTTCCATTCTTCAGAAACACCAAGTCCATCACCAAGGTGAAAACAGATCCTTATAAAATGCAGCCACAACTGCAGGCCACAGAGAAAGTATAAATGTTTCCCATCAGCTTTATAATCTTTCCCAGGGCAGTTTTCCCCACATCTGAACACTGTATAGCCCTTTGATAAATGCAAATATCTATATCCTCTATAATGTCATTTAAAATTTCAATATTACTACTATGAATAAAACAAAATTGATAATTACAACATTATGATTTTTTAAATTCTATATCCCCTCACTGCACAAAAGATTACCATGTACCCTTCCCCCAAGAGCAGGGCCCTGTTGCTGGCCAGTTGAGAAGGGCTACCCCTGGGTGCTGATGGCTGTGAGTCGTCAGAATTGCAGGCACTAGGCACCCCTTCTATAGAACCTGGGTGAAGCTAGAGCCATGGATGGTTGACTTGACTATGCTTGATTTTTGTGTAGGAACAACACAGTAAGTGTTAGGCAGGGATTCTAGCTTTATTCACTTGACATCATTTTCCCTCAGAAAAGTTAATTTTTACTCATTCCCACCTATAAACCTCAGCAAGCAGGATTAATTACTGCTTCTCCCCAACACCTTTCATTTCACTTTAATTTTCCATTACCTATAGCCCTTCCTGAGTGGCAGTCCCTGTAACCAATACTGATCACTAAATACAGGTTGATGAAAATGTCACTGAACACTCCTCACTGCTATGCTACAGGATCTTGAGCACACACGGCAGCCAGTCAGTATTTTCACAAATCTAGAACTCAAGTGACACAATGCTGTCCCAGTTGGTGACAAAAGGCCATCAAAACACATCCGGGGCACACACAGCATGAACCACCAAGGGACTGTCTTTCCATTCTTTTTCCTCCAGGTTACACATTTTAATGGGGTACAGTTAATAATAAACTGGATAATATTTAAAGCATATGCCTTTTTTTATTAAAAATATTGAATGTGCTTTTGCAATTGGAGAACTTAGAAGCAGTGAGGAGTGAGCCCTGAACTTGAAAATGGCGAACAGAAGGAAGGACTAACCTGCAGCTTCCACTCGGGCAAACAGAGCAGCGCGTGGAGACCCACATCATGAACTTTTGCTCCAAGAACTACTGTAGGAACATACCAGGAAAGCCAAGAGAATCCACAGACCCTTTGAAGGAGGTGGACTGCCGCCGCAGGCTCTGTGGGACAGCCAGGAACTAAGTCGGCTTGCTTTCTCGGCTGGGAGGCATGTAGCCCGGGGAAAGTTCTCAGCCCCAGAAATAAACTCAGCGCTGTTGTGGGTGCATGGTGGGACGGAGACTGGCCTTTTGGACTGTGGGCTGCATGGGAGCTGGGTAAGGCCTGTGGCTGCTGGCTTTCCCCAACTTTCCTGATGACCTGTGTAATACAGCAGAGGCAAGGTTGTTTTACACCCCTAAAAGATCACACTAGCTCACCAGCAATGGATCCAAACCAAGATCAAATCTCTGAACTGCTAGAAAAAGAATTCAGAAGGTTGACTATTAAGCCAATCAAGAAGGCACCAGAGAAAGATGAAGTCCAACTTAAAGACATTTAAAAAAAAATGATGCAGGATATGAATGGAAAAATCTCCAGTGAAATAGATAGCATAAATAAAAAACCATCACAACTTCTGGAAATTAAGGACGTACTTAGAGAATTGCAAAATGCACTGGAAGTCTCAGCAACAGAATTGAACCAACAGAAGAAAGAATTTCAGAGCTCAAAGACAAGGCTTTCAAATTAACCCCATCTGACAAGGACAAAGAAAAAGAATAAAAATAAATAAATAAATAACAAAGCCTCCAAGAAATCTGGGATTATGTTAAATGACCAAACCTAAGAATAATTGGTGTTCTCAAGGGAGAAGAGAAATCTAAAAGTTTGGAAAATATATTTGAGGGAATAATTGAGGAAAACTTCTCCAAAATTGATAGAAATCTAACATCCAAATACAAGAAGCTCAAAGAACACCTGGGAAATACATCACAAAAAGATTATCACTTAGGGACGTAGTCATCAGGTTAGTAAGGTCAAGATGAAGGAAAGAATCTTAAGAGCTGTGAGGCAAATGCATCAGGTAACCTATAAAGGAACCATCAGATTAACAGCAGATTTCTCATCAGAAATTCTACAAGCTAGAAGGGATTGGGGTCCTATCTTTAGCCTCCTTAAACAAAACAATTAGCCAAGAATTTTGTATCTACCGAAACTAAGCTTCATAAATGAAGGAAAGATAGTCTTTTTCAGATAAACAAAAGCTGAGAGAATTCGCCACTACCAAGCCAACACTACAAAAACTGCTAAAAGGAGCTCTAAATCTTGAAATAAATCCTCAAAATACATCAAAATAGAACCTCCTTAAAGTATAAATCTCACAGGACCTAAAAAACACCACCACAATGAAAAAAACAAGGCATTCAGGCAACAAATAGCAAGATGAATAGAAGAGTACCTCACATCTCAATACTAATTGCATTAATCCATTCTCACACTGCTCTGAAGAAGTGCCCAAGACTGGATAATTTACAAAGGAAAGAAGTTTAATTAACTCACATTTCTCCACGGCTGGGGAGGCCTTAGGAAACATACAATCATGGGGGAAGGGGAAGCAAACACGTCCTTCTTCACATGGTGGCAGGAGAGAGAAATGCCGAGCAAAGGGGAACAAGCCCCTTATAAAACCATCAGATCTCATGAGAACTCACCTGCCACCATAAGAAGAACAGCATGAGGGTAACTGCCCCCATGATAAAAACAGCTCCCACTGGGCCCTCCCATGACACATGGGGATTATGGAAACTACAATTCAAGACGAGATCTGGGCCAGGACACAGTCAACCCATGTCACTAATGTTGAATGTAAATGGCTAAATACTTCACTTAAAAGATACAGAATGGCAGAAGGGATAAGAATTCACCAACCAAGTATCTGCTGCCTTCAGGAGACTCACCTGACAAATAAGGACTCAAAGAACTCACATAAACTTAAGGTGAAGGGGTGGACAAAGATATTCAATGAAAATAGACACCGAAAGCAAGCAGGAGTAGCTAGTCTTATATCAGACAAAACAAACTTTAAAACAATAGCAGTTAAAAAGGACAAACAGGGACATGATATAATGATAAAAGAAATAGTCCAACCAGAAAATATCACAATCTTAAATATATATGTACCTGACACTAGATCTCCCAAATTCATAAAACAATTACTCCTAGACCTAAGAAATGAAATAGACAGCAACAAAATAATAGTGGGGGACTTCAGTACTCCACTGACAGCACTAAACAGGTCATTAAGACAGGAAGTCAACAAAGAAACAACGGACTTAAACTATACCCTAGAACAAATGGACTTAATGGATATTTACGGAACCTTCTACTCAACAACTGCAGAATATACATTCTACTCATGAGTACATGGAACATTCTCCAAGACAGACCATACAACGGGCCACAGAACAAGTCTCAACAAATTTAAGAAAATTGAAATTATGGCAAGTACTATCTCAGACCACAGTGGAATAAAACTGGAAATCAACTCCAAAAGAAACCCTTGAAACCATGCAAATACATGGAAATTAAATAGCCTGCTCCTGAATGATCATTGGGTTAACAATGAAATCAAGATGGAAATTAAACAATTCTTTGAACTGAATAATAGTGACACCACCTATCAAAACCTCTGGGATACAGCAAAGGTGGTGCAGATACAGCAAAGGTGGTGCTAAGAAGAAAGTTCACAGCACAAAATGCCTATGTCAAAAAGTCTGAAAGAGCACAAAAAGACAATCTAAGGTCACATCTCAAGAAGCTAGACAAACAAGAACAAACCAAACCAAAACCCAACAGAAGAAACCAAATAACCAAGATCAGGGCAGAACTAAATGAAATAAACAAACAAATAAAAATACAAGAGATAAATGAAACAAAAAGCTGGTTCTTTGAAAAGATAGACTAATAGTGAGATTAAGAAAAGAGAAGATCCAAATAAGCTTAATTAGAAATCAAACGGGAGATATTACAAACGATACCACAGAAATACAAAAGATCATTCAGGCTACTATGAACACCTTTATGTGCATAAACTAGGAAACCTAGAGGAGACAGATAAATTCCTGGAAATATACAACCCTCCTAGTTTAAACAAGGGAGAAATAGAAACTCTGAACAGATCAATAACAAGCAGTGATATTGAAATGGTAATTAAAAAGTTACCAACAAAAAAAGAATCCAGGACCAGATGGATTCACAGCTGAATTCTATCAGACATTCAAAGAACTGGTAACAATCCTACTGACATTATTCCAAAAGATAGAGAAGGAGGGAATCCTCCCTAAATCATTCTATGAAGCCAGTATCACCCTAATACCAAAACCAGGAAAGGACATAAAAAAAGAAAACTACAGACCAATATCCTTGAACACAGATGCAAAAATTGTCAACAAAATAGTAGCTAACAGAATACAACAGCATATCAAAAAGATAATCCATGGTTGGGTGCAGTGGCTCACGCCTGTAATCCCAGCACTTTGAGAGGCCGAGGCGGGTGGATCACGAGGTCAGGAGATCAAGACCATCCTGGGTAACACAGTGAAACCCTGTCTCTACTAAAAATACAAAAAAATTAGCTGGGCGTGGTGGTGGGCACCTGTAGTCCCAGCTACTTGGGAGGCTGAGACAGGAGAATGGCGTGAACATGGGAGGCAGAGCTTGCAGTGAGCCGAGATCGCACCACTGCACTCAAGCCTGGGCTACAGAGCGAGACTCCATCCCAAAAAAAAAAAAAAAAGAAAAAAAGATAATCCACCATGATCAAGTGGGTTCCATACCAGGGATGCAGGGATGGTTTAACATCTGCAAGTCAATAAATGTGATATACCACATAAATCAAATAAAAAACAAAAATCCCTGGTTTCATACCTGGGATGCAGGGATGATTTAACATCCGCAAGTCACTAAATGTGATACACCACATAAACAGAATTAAAAACAAAAATCAAATGATCATCTCAATAGATGCAGAAGAAGCATTTGACAAAATCCAGCATCGCTTTATGATTAAAACCCTCAGCAAAATCAGCATAGAAGGGACATACCCTAAGGTAATAAAAGCCATCCATGACAAACCACAGTCAACATTTTACTGAACAGGGAAAAAAGCTGAAGGCATTCCCCCTGGAACAAGACAAGGAGGCCCACTTTCACTATTTCTATTCAAAATAGTACTGGAAGTCCTAGCCAGAGCAATCAGACAAGAGAAAGAAACAAAGGGCATCCAAATCGGTAAACAGGAAATCAAACTGCTGCTGTTTGCTGATGACATGATCATATACCTAAAAAACCCTAAAGACTCATCCAAAAAGTTCCTAGAACTGGTACATGAATTCAGAAAAGTTTCCAGATACAAAATTAATGTACACAAATCAGTAGCCCTGCTATATACCAACAGCGACCAAGCTGAGAATCAAATACAGAACTCAACCCCTTTTAAAATAGCTTCAAAAAAAAAAAAAAAAGAAAAAAAAAAGCATAATATTTAGGAATATACCTAACCAAGGAGGTGAAAGACCTCTACAAGGAAAACTACAAAACACTGCTGAAATAAATCACAGATGACACAAACAAATGGAAACACATCCTGTGTTCATGTATGGGTAGAATCAATATTGTGAAAATGACCATACCACCAAAAGCAATCTACAAATTCAGTGCAGTTCCCATCAAAATACTACCATCATTCTTTACAGAACTACAAAAAAAAAAAAAAAAAAAAATCCTAAAATTCATATGGAACCAAAAAAGAGCCTGCATAGCCAAAGCAAGACTAAGCAAAAAGAACAAATCTTGAGGCATACATTACCCGACTGCAAACTATATGATAAGGCCACAGTCACCAAAACAGCATGGTACCGGCATAAAAAAAAGCATATAGACCAATCATATAGAATAGGGAACCCAGAAATAAAGCCAAATACTTACAGTGAACTGATTTTCGACAAAGCAAACAAAAACATAAAGCGGGAAAGGACACCTTATTCAACAAATGGTGGTGGGATAATTGGCTAGCCACATGTAGAAGAATGAGACTGGATCCTCATCTCTCACTTTACACAAAAATCAACTCAAGATTAATCAAATACTTAAATCTAAGACCTGAAACCATAAAGATTCTAGAAGATAACATCAGAAAAACCCTTCTAGACACTGGCTTAGGCAAAGACTTCATGACCAAGAACCCAAAAGCAAATGCAACAAAAATAAAGATAAATAGATGGGACTTAATTAAATTAAAAAGCTTCTGCACAGCAAAATAAATAATCAGCAGAGTTAACAGACAACCCACTGAGTGGGAGAAAATCTTCACAATCTATATATACAACCAACAAAGGACTAATATCCAGAATCTACAAAGAAATCAGCAAGAAAAAAAAAATCCCATCAAAAAGTAGGCTAAGGACATGAATAGACAATTCTCAAAATAAGATATAAAAATGGACAACAAGCATAAGAAAAAATGCTCATGGCCGGGCGCGGTGGCTCAAGCCTGTAATCCCAGTACTTTGGGAGGCCGAGACGGGCGGATCACGAGGTCAGGAGATCGAGACCATCCTGGCTAACACGGTGAAACCCCGTCTCTACTAAAAAATACAAAAAACTAGCTGGGCGAGGTGGCGGGCGCCTGTAGTCCCAGCTACTTGGGAGGCTGAGGCAGGAGAATGGCGTAAACCCGGGAGGCGGAGCTTGCAGTGAGCTGAGATCTGGCCACTGCATCCCAGCCTGGGCGACAGAGCGAGACTCCGTCTCAAAAAAAAAAAAAAGAAAAAAATGCTCAACATCACTAATGATCAGGGAAATGCAAATCAAAACCACAATGCAATACCTCCTATAAGAATGGCCATAATCAAAAAATAAAAAGTAATAAATGTTGGCATGGATACAGTGAAAAGGTAACACTTTTACACTGTTGGTGGGAATGTAAACTAGTACAACCATTATAGAAAAGAGTGTGGAGATTCCTTAAATAACTAAAAATAGACCTACCCTGATCCAGCAATCCCAATACTAGGCATCTCCCCAGAGGAAAATAAATTATTATACGAAAAAGATACTTGTACATGCATGTTTACAGCAGCACAATTTGCAACTGCATAAATATGGAACCAGCCCAAATGCCCATCAACCAACGAGTAGATAAAGAAAATGTGGTGTATATATCATGGAATACTACTCAGCCACAAAAAGAAATGAAATAATGGCATCTGCAGCAACCTGGATGGAACTGGAGACCACTGGAGACATCAGCTGAGGTAACTCAGGAATGGAAAACCAAACATCTCATGTCCTCCCTCATAAGTGGGAGTTAAACTATGAGGAGGCAAAGGTATAAGAATGATACAGTGGACTTTGGGGACACAGGAGAAAGGATGGGAGGGGAGTGAGGGATAAAAGACCACACGCTGGGTACAGTGCACAGTGCTCAGGTGATGGGTGCACTAAAATCTCAGTAATTACCACTAAAGAACTTCTTCATGTAACCAAACACCACTTGTTCCCCAAAAACATATTGAAATAAAAAAAATTAAATGTGACAAAGTTCTAAAACAAACAAAACAACCAACCAAACAAAAAATATTATACAACATTAAATTCATCCCTCAAAGAGCTTCTGTTCTAGGAAGACACCTTCTCCCCCAGGCTCCTGCGGCTTGCCATGGACAAGGGAGCTCTCTCTGGCTCTGGAGTCCAGGGAGTCCTGCCTGAGGATTCTGAGGAAGTTGTGATTTCAAGGATTCGCCTGCTTCTTTCTAGCTAGGAGAGTAGAAGACCTGGTTTAAATCATTTTTGTTTGAAGGAAGTGCCTTTGCTTCTGGCTGATGGCCACTCCTCTCTTCCTGAAAGCAATCGGAGATAAAATACTTTAAAAAGAAAGAAGGAAGGAAGAAAGGCGGGAGAGGAGCAAGGAAGCAAAAGAGAAAGCAAGAAGGAAAGAAGAAGGAAGGGAAATAAAGAGGAAGAAAGGAGGAAAGGGGAAGGGAAAGGAAAGGGAAGGAAGGAAAGATATCTTGAGAACTCAGGGAGTCTTGGCTTTGCACATGGAGCCAGCAATACCAGATCTGAGAAACTTAAATGTTCCCTCACAATAGAGAAAAAGGAGATGCCACTGTGGGCTGGGTCTCTGCAGGTGGCCTCATTCTCATGAAAAGGTTTATCTTCCTTGGTAGGGATTCAGGTTGCTGCACGGTGTCTGAGAAACAGGCTTTTTCAAAGTTGTGTGTAGGTGTGTACATGTGTGTACGTGGGTGTCCAAATCAGCTACCTCTGGGAAGGAGGCAGAGAGAACGAGCAGGGGTCACGCCTGGGCTGCGCTGACAGCTCCTCAGTCCCAGCAACCCATGTGCATCCCTGGACTCTACAGGTGGTCCTGCTGAGGGAAAGGGGGTTAAACCTGGAGAAAGCCGCCTATGAGTAAGGGTGGGGCTTTCCTAGGGGCAGGACTGAAACCTAGGATCTCCACTGGGAGGACAGAGGGCCAGTCTCGAAATGGGGAAGAGAATTGGGAACTTGAGAGTGCCCTGATGTGGTTGTTTTCTTCACTGGACTCTGGGACCCGTCATACAGTCATATGTCTCTTAGTAACAGGACGCATTCTGAGAACTGTATTGTCAGGCAATTTTGTTGCACTGTGAACATCACAGAATGTACTTATATGGACCTAGGTGACACAGCATACTACACTCCTACACTACAGGGTGTAGCCCACTGCTGCTAGGCTGCGAATCTGCACAGCATGTTACTGTACTGAACGCTATAGGCAACTGTAACCCCATGGGAAGTATGTGTGTATCTAAACACAGAAAAGTACAGTAATAATCACTGGGACCACCATCATACATGTGGTCCATCAGTGACCAAAACGTCGTCACACAGTGCGTGACTGCACTTTGTGCCCAGCTTTAAGGTCTCCCTTCCAGCTATAATTGCCCCTGATCACTCCCATGCCTCCAGCCTCATCTTGGGGTGCTGGGTGGCAGGGAGAGCTTGAGGAGGGCGGGAGGGAGAGCACTGTCAGGTGGAGGTGATGGCTGAGATTTCTAGACCATGGTTTGTGGCAGAGGCCCTACATGCATCTGGGAGCAGTCTGTAGCTGGGGCTAAGTGAGGAGTAGACATGAGATCCCCTTTCCATCTTTCCCCAGATATTCCAAAGAAAGGTCTGTGAAGAGAGAGGGCAGCTTCTGGGGCGACATGAGGCATCACTGAATACCATAAACACTGTGGCTCTCCGCGGAAGCCATTTCAGGATCAACAGAGGTGTCAACGGCTCACTTCCAAGTGGCTGGTACTGGGCACTGCCCCTTCTGGGGGGAGCTCCTCTGCTGAGGGAGTCCACAGGTGGCAGGACAGCCCCTTTCCTCTGATGGTTTGGTGCACCTGCCCTAGCAGAACTCCCCGAGTGGCTGAGTTCTGTGGTCCACCCTGTGCTGGGCTTGTACCCCCAGCGAGAGGCTTCCTGTGGAGATCTGAGACTTGGTTTACATATACTGAGGGACATGTCTGTGTTTTTCCAACTTTTTTTTTTTCCTGACAATCCTAAATTGGATATTCACCTTTCTTAGAGGAATAGGTTATAATGGCATATACAAAGAAATACGTGCAGGAAGGCAGGGTACCGCTTTATCTGTGAAAGGTAAATGACTATTTCACAAACATGTGCACTCTAGGTTTTTGAGAGCAAAGAAATGAAAGACCCTGGTGTGATCAAAACACAGGGCCTGGATGCAGAAATTGGGGCATTTGTGACTAACAACCCCTGTGTACAGCCTTATCAAACCATACCAGGTTCCTCCTGACTGTGCAAGTGCTTCAGGAGAGAGCTGGCCTGTGGTGTGTGTGCCGGCACTGGTGGGCTGAGATAGGGTTTTGAGAACTGCAGTGATCAGAGTTTCACAGGAATCAACCATGAACTCAGCCCCTGTCGGCAGCCAGCATTATGCACACACCCCAGCTGGCTATGAACAGCGGCGCTCCCAGGGTGACAGGGTGTGGCCCTGGGAGATGGCATGTGCGAATGCATGGCCTTATCCCTGTGTTCTGTTCCTGACCACATTCCAAAGGCTCTTTTGTGTTCTTACAAAGATAATGGAAATATAACCGCAGCTAGTTTCTTACTCTCTATGCAATATCATAGGCTCACACTTTGATCACCTAATGGATATCAAAAAGTTCTGATTTTTCCTAGGCTCTGAGGAAACTAAGAAAAACCTTAAGTACATGGGTGAAATTGGAACGTTTTTGGTTCTTTAGGTAAGACCAATATTACCAAAGTTAGATGTTACTGAAAAAAACCAATGTTTATGAATTCACAAAGAGAATAAAAGCTAGAACCTAAAATATTATGGTTCAATCTACACAGCACATTCAGAAGAGTATGCAAAATACTAAGAGAAGTAGTAAAACACATTTCAAAAAGTCACTATGGAAAGAAGCTAGTCCCAAATACTACCTAGATGCCAATTCCCCGTTTCGATTCACTGCTTCTAAGTCTAAAGATATAGCTGTACTGTATACTGAGAGCAGCAATGGCTTCCTTCTGTTTCCTTCACACAAACCTTTTCAGAAGCTGGAAAGTTCTATAAGGATGGCATCTAGCGCATGTGACTGGTACTCTTTGGAAGGGAGATCACAGTCACAGTTTAGGTTAAACTGCTGGCCAGCATGATCCTGCCTAAACCATATGGCTGCAGACAAATGAACAAAAGTTGTGAAGTCTAGAGTGTGTTAGAACTCTACCTCCTTGCTTTGCTTTTCAGAAACATGAGCTGATCCACTCAATAGGTGTTGAAGTAAATATGCCTTCAAATATTTAGTCCTTCCTCTAACATTACTAGTGCTTTCTTATATGAAGCCAAGAACAGCAGAGAGCACAAGAGATAAGCTGTTTGCTAACAGGAAATCCCTTGGTAAAAGTTATAAAATATAGATGATTTGAGCCTGTTACCCTGAAAGACCTGCAAGCCATTTTGTTAAAAGCACATGAAATAAATGTTTCAGGAGCTCATGGTCAGCTTTCAGTAGGTGATTCTGTGTCACCTAGCAAAGCCCACAGCTGATTCACAGTTAACTTGGATGGATCTAGAAGAAGAAAGCAAACCAATATTTCCATAAGTCATTTCAGAGAAGTCAAACAAACAAGCTTGCATCAAACAAATAATCATGCAACTGTACTGGGTTGTGTTTATTTTATTGCCCTTTGAACCAAGCATTCCAGATAAGTATGTAGCAAAGCACATGGATAAGTGTTCTTACTTATGTAAGCCTGATTAAAAGGGCATGAAAACCAATGGAAAGGAAGATTAAAACATCCACAATGACTTAACACAATAAGCTCAAGGATAAAAACTACCATTCTTATTTTCACAAAGGAACTGGTATCAGTATCAACACTTCCTCAGTGTCCTCGGAAAAGCCAGTCACTCCCATGTGTGTTCCGGGCTGGGAGGAAGTGATGGCTGACCACAGAGGAAAGCACGTACTAGAGGAAATGGAACGAAACAAAACAAAACAAAACAGTGGGGTGAGTCAGAGCCTAAAGGCCTTGACTCAATGAGAGACAACTCTTTCCAAACAAAACCTTCATCAGGTACAAATGTGCATCACCAACAGTCATATGCAAGAAAGGAACTCTGCCAACAGTTTTTAAAGTCCTGGCCTCCAGGGAAAGTTCTTCATTCTTAGGGAAGCAGGGTCTCACACAAACCCCACCTATGCTATTTAAAATGTGCTGAGGAATGTGCCGTCCCTGGGAGAGTGTGGGAGACACCCAATCTTCCAGCCACCAAACTGACCACCTAGACTGGACCTTGAGCCCACCACCTCTGGGTCTCCTCTCCCACTTCTCTACAGCTCCTCCCCTGCTCCTTCCCCACTGTCCTTCTGGCCAGGAACCTTAGTGCAGAGCCACTGTGCAGGCTGTGCAGGCAGCTCTGGGAAAATCACAGATGCCTTTCTTGGCTCTCACTCTCAACCTCTGTGCCCAGCACACTGAACAGTAGCAAGTTTCTAGTTTCAGGGTCCTCCCGTTTGAGAGTTCTTTGGCTTTGCACAGACCCATGCATTTCTATCACTCTGAAGGCACAGTGCATGTGCCACATCTTAAATGAAGCCTCTGTAGCCCGCCACAGGTAGGACTGATGTGCTCCACTCTGCGCTCCCACTGGGCTGCACCCCATAAGCAGAGGACCCAGTGTGGGAGCTGACATTACCCTGTTTGTTGGGCTCCCTGTATCTGAGATGTGGCACAAAATTGGGGGTGAGCCAGAAGACTTATGAGGAGGACTTACGCAAAGTAACCACAAACACATCTTTGAGGGGCTCTTCTGCCCTTGGCTTCAAAATTAGACTCAAAAATGCAACTGGCAATTTCAGATGCTCTATGAAGACAACTTTATGAGTAGAATGAGTGTATTCTCATGCAGTGTGTTCCCAACCTTGCTGATCGGTAATCAGAATGGATCTAAGGATAAAAATAAGTTTCTCAGGTCCCATTTGTAATTCTCATATAGTAGGTCTGGGGAGGAGTATAAGAATTTCTTTTTCAAAATTTTAACTTTGACATTATCTCAAACTTACGGAAAAAAACATAAGCATAGTAAAAAGGAGTCCTGAATACCCTCAGTCAGATTTACCAATGGCTGACATTCACCCCATTTGCTTGATCACTCTCTCTGCAGCATGTTTTCTGAATGATCTGAGGGTAAAGCTGCAGACATTATGCCCTTTTACACCCACTCATGTCAGCATATATTTCTAAAACAAGGACTACAGGAGAATGTTCCCTAAATGATTCTGAAAGGTGAAGTGATAATCAGTTTCCTAGTTTATCAAACTTCTCAAACTGTATTAAAATGATAAAATTCAGAAAATATCAAAAACAGATGGGAAGTTCTAAAGTGTTACTGCAGAACAATAAAACTGCAACTGATTATTCTGAGGAAAAAAAAACATATAAGGATGAATGCATGAATTCTTTTGTTCATGAAACAAAAATTATTTCCATGAGTTAGAACAGAACAGAACACCACCACATAAAGAAGTATTCAACTTTGCTGAATTTAGGGTTTGTTGTAGGCAGCCTCTAAATGGCCCCAAGGATCCCTGGGCCTCCTGGGATTCACTCCCTTGTGGAATCCCCTACCCTCGAGTGTGGGTTGCACCTAGTGACTCATTTCTAACCAACAGAATACAGTAAAAGTGACAGGCTCACTTCTGAGTTTACAGAGGCTATGGTTTCCATCTTGGGTGCACCTTCGCTCATTTGCTAGCTGTGATGGAAGCCATGTTGTGGGTGGCCCTGAGGAGAGGTGGTGAGGAACTGGTATCTCCGGCCAGCAGCCAGGGGAGTGAGCCTGGAAATGGATCCTCCCTAAGATGAGCCTTGAGATGCCTGCAGCCTTGGCCATCACCTTGACTGTGGCCTTGAGAGAGATCCTGACTCAGAGGCACTGAAGTAAGCCATGTGTAGATTCAAAGAAACTGTGAGACAGCAAATGTTTGTCATAAGCTGTGAAGTCTGGAGGTAATTTGTTACCTAGCAATAGATAATATGGGATGGGTGAGATCTACCTAGATCTAAGATACTCTAGTATCACAAACACTCATTTTAAGTAAAACTACGCCTGATTT
Source organism: Chlorocebus sabaeus (assembly GCF_047675955.1). Lineage (NCBI taxonomy): Eukaryota > Metazoa > Chordata > Mammalia > Primates > Cercopithecidae > Chlorocebus > Chlorocebus sabaeus. The sequence continues at coordinate 96,477,740 of NC_132925.1, read as the reverse complement.
TATGGAGCTTCTGGTCAGTGAAGTAATAAAGGAGCACAGGGTCCTCACCAGAGAGGAAGGTGGGCCCCTCTCCTTCCAGTCTCCTGATTATTTAACTTCTCTCAACTGAATCTTTCTCACTGACTTAAAATATATTTTATTGTTAAAATACAAGTGCATCATTTAAAAAAAAAATCAAATCAAGCAGTATAAAAATACTGTGAAAAAAATGTTTACCCACACTTTTATTCCCCAGTTCCCCATCTTAGCGGCAATTTTCTTGATCATTCTTTCAGTGTGTGTGGTTTAAAAAAATAAATAGCAGTGTAGGATACCTCCGGAACACCTACCCTCTTGTTTTTAATACAAAGAATGGCAATAATATATCCTGTTCTGCATCTTGCAAAATCAGTCTGATAAATCGTGGAGATGATCCTGTATCAGGAACTGTAGAAAGCTCTTTTTATTTAGAATGGCTGCAATAATTCCATTGTATGGACAAGAGAATTCATTTAACCAGTCCCCTGAACCAGGCTACTTAGGTTGTTTTTAAACCATTGCTGCTCACACACACGTGTTTATCCCCTTATATATATGTGAGTAAATCTAGGGGACAAATTCCTAGAATTTGGCTATTGCCCACTGGCTATTAAACAAACACACTAGTTTATCTTATTAAACCTACAAACAAAGCTCTCTTCTCCACTCCTCATCCCTACTCACCCTTCAGTCGACATTCTATTTCTCTCCTCTCTTTTCCAGCTACATGCGTTTAAGTTGTCTATCCCGGTTGCTTTTTCAACTCTAGCTCCCCAAACCACCCCACATTGGCTCCTGGCCCTTTTCATCCACTAAAATAGCTCCCTCTAGGGTCACCCATGACTGCCATATTGTTAAATCCAAGGGGGCATTTCCTGGTCCTCATTTTGCTTAGTGCAACTGAGGAACTGAATTTTTAATCTGATTTAATTTGAACTAATTTAAATCCAAATAGGCACAGATGGCCAGAGGCTACTGTGGACAGTGAGGCTCTATGTGCTCTCCCTGAGGGAGACCACGCACACCCATGGCCTCAGCCACATCTACATGCAGATCATGCACACGTCTTTATTCCAGCCCAGACTTTCCTCTGAACTCTACAATGACATAACCAATGCCTACCTCACATTTCCCTTGGATGTTAATAAATTAACAACACTGAATTCAAGATCATCTTCCCAAGCAAGACTATCCTCCCATCTAGTGAAGTGCACAGCCATTCACCCCAGAGCACAGGTCTGGAGCCTCGGAAAACCAAGATTGGTTTTGGTTGACTTGATCTCCTAATCATTTCTTAAATTTGTCTACTTCTCTACATTTTGACCACCTTCACATAAATCCATCACAGAAACTGCTTGAACAACCTTCTTACTGGTTTATTTATACCCTCTCTGGCCACATCCCCATTCTGTCTTTTCTGATATAACCTAAACATAAATCTAAAGATGATACACCTATGCTCAAGCCCCTTTGGTGGCTTCCTGGGCTTTTGGGATAAAGGCAACAGCCCTGTGTGCGAGGCTCATTCTTGCAAATCCCCGGCCAACTCTCCACAGCCCTCCTCTCTTTCCCTCCAGCCACACTGGTCTCCATGCCTCCTGCAGTTACCATGGACAGATATTTTCATTTCTTTTTTATTCATTTCCCAATTTTCAACATTGCCTTTTTGTAACTCTGGGATGTTACAAAAGGTGATGTTGGGAAGCAAGCAAGCAAAACCCTCCTGTTACCCACACCGCGAAGTTTCCCCTTTCCAATCTTCTCCAGTGCTCAGAGACTTTGGTCTCTCTCTTTATCCCCAGCCCCTCCATTTCCAGATCTTGGCCTTTTCCAGAGTAAGGCAATGCCACCTCAAGCCCCCCTCTACCTGCTGCCCAGCTCCTAATTTTTCTGCCCTATACATAAGCCTAGGAACTGAGCTAGGAGAGAATGAACACCCCTGGGAGTGGGAAAAGGCTGTGAACACTCACAGGGTATCATAACTACTTTTTCTGTCACTTTATTTGCATGAGAATTGGGGGAAGTTTAGGTGGCTGGTAGGCCTGATAAGTGTTGGCAGATATGCTTTCTCATCTTGGAAATCCATGCTAATGAGACAACATCCTTCCTGCTTGGCCTCCCTGGAAGAGGGGCCTTAGACGTTATCCCCCTCTGGTCCCTACCCCCAGGCATCGCCACCTCTCATGGTCAGCAGCACGTTTCCTCTGACCTGCCTATGATCTCTCCTTCTTGTACTAAGGCCTGGCAGGCAGCCACCCCTTGAAAAGTCCAGCTCTATCCTCTATGGGAAAACCTTCCTGTCATAAATATACCACCAGTAGCTTTGTATTTTTCTTTTTCCCTTGTGTCAAATTCTCCTACCCTCACCTTTTGATTCTAAGCCTCTTCAGGATATTTGTTTTCCTGGCTCCCTTCCTGAATTTTTTCCATCCTGCACAAGAATTTTTAATCTCCTCTAAAGAGTTAGAGCCTAGGTCTTCTCTTCCAGTAAGAAGATCTAGAATTTATAGGAAAAAGTTAAAATGACAACGACAACCCCCTTACACTTGCATTTAGTCTTCCCATTTTACAGAATCACTTCCCATGGTAGTGAAGAAAACCAAGCAGCCTATCTTGGCACAACTGAAAAATGCAACAGTGGTTAGGAGAAGGCCACCTGGTGCTGCCCCGCATGGAGGGTGGGGGTGCACTTTGAACCCCTGATCTCTAATTCTCAGTGTTCCCATTTACAGATGTAGTAACTGATCCTACCACTAATAAGCTTAGGTCTTAGGGTAAAAATCCAGGGAGTGCTGCTTGGCTCAAAACCACTTTTCTTCCCAATTGCCTAAATTTGCATATCTTCTGGCATTCAAGAGAGGTCCACTCTTATGTGGCTTTTGGTAAAAAGTTCTCTTATTTTAGGAAACTATGATTTTGCTGGACTCTTTTGCTGCTTGGCTTTTTCTCCTAGAGAAGAAAGGGTATGAGGTGAGGGGGACTGAGGTGAGAGGGAAGAGGGTGGGTGGTTGAATTCTCTAATACAGTTCATTTCCAGCCCAGAAAGGGTAATAATCAGTGTTATTATCAGGTAATAATCAGGGTAATTATCAGTTTTTTAACAATCAGAGGCCCCTAGGACAGTTTTCTAGCTTTTCTTTTAGCTGTCTCATATACATGACAAGATTTGGAAGGGCAGAAGTTTTAAATTTCGATGAAGTGTCATTTATTGATTTGTTCTTTTATAGATCATACTTTAGGAACTGTAGCTGAGAAATCTTTCCCTAATGTAAGGTCTCAAATACTTCATCTTTTTTTTTCTGGAAGATTCAGAATTTTAGATTTTACATATTCATGTATAAACCATTTTGGTATGATATGTGAGTCCATGTTCATTTTTTTGCACATGAATATCCAATTGTTCCAGAACTGTCTATTGAAAAGACTATTCTCTACTGCATGGTCTTTGCACTTTTGTCAAAAACCAGTAGTACATATATGTGTGAGGTTATTACCGAACTCTATTCTGCTCTGTTAATCTACACTATTCCCCCCTTTATAATAAGCTCTGAAATCAGGTAGTCTTCCAATTTTGTTCTTCTTTTTAAAAGTTTTGGCTATTCTAGGTCTTTTGCATTTCCACATGAATTTTAGAAGCAGGTTCATCAACTTCTACAAAAAAAGCCTACTTAGATTCTTATTGAGATTACACTGAATCTATAGAAGAGGGGTTGGCAAAATATTATTAAAAGGCTGGACAGTAAATATTTGAGGCTTTTGGGCCATATAGTCTCTGTCACAATGACTCAACTTTCCCACTGGGGTGCAAAAGCAGCCACAGACAACCTGCAAATGACGACCTCTAGTGCTTTCTGCAGATCCATCAGATTTTCTACACGGATGATCATGTCATTCATGAATAGACAGTTTTACTTCTACCTTTCTTTTTTTTTTTTTTTTTTGAGACGGAGTCTCACTGTGTCGCCCAGGCTGGAGTGCAGTGGCTGGATCTCAGCTCACTGCAAGCTCCGCCTCCCGGGTTCATGCCATTCTCCTGCCTCAGCCTCCCAAGTAGCTGGGACTACAGGCGCCCGCCACCTCGCCCGGCTAGTTTTTTGTATTTTTTAGTAGAGACGGGGTTTCACCGTGTTAGCCAGGATGGTCTCGATCTTCTGACCTCGTGATCCGCCCGTCTCGGCCTCCCAAAGTGCTGGGATTACAGGCTTGAGCCACCGCGCCCGGCCTACTTCTACCTTTCTATTCTGAATGCCTTTTATTTGTTAATTTTTTTTTTTTTTTTGCTTGATTGCACTGGCCAGAACCTTTGGCATAATGTTGAAAAGAAGTGGTAGGAATAGACACCCTTTTGTTGTTCCTTCTTTCATCCCTTTTATTGTTCTTCTTTCATCACTAAGTATGACACCAGTTTTAGACTTTTCATAGATATCCTTCATCAGGTTGAGGAAATTCTCAATTGCTGGATGATGTGCCATAGTTCACTAAAGCTCTTTTCATTTTTACAATTATTTTTTTTCTGCACTTCATGTTTGATATAAGTTTTTTTTTTTTTTTTTTTTGAGACGGAGTCTCGCTCTGTCACCCAGGCTGGAGTACAGTGGTGCAATCTCGGCTCAATGTAAGCTCTGCCTCCCGAGTCCACGTCATTCTCCTGCCTCAGTCTCCTGAGCAGCTGGGACTATGGGCACCCGCCACCACGCCCGGCTAAGTTTTTGTATTTTTAGTATAGATGGGGTTTCACCATGTTAGCCAGGATGGTCTTGATCTCCTGACCTCGTGATCCATCCCCCTCGGCCTCCCAAAGTGCTGGGATTACAGGTGTGAGCCACCACGCCTGGCCCACGTTTGGTAAGTTTTATTGATTTTTATTATTATTATTATTTTTTCCAGAGACAGGGCCTTGCTCTGTCTTCCAAGCTGGAATACAGAAGCACAATCATAGCTCACTGTAGCCTCAAACTCCTGAGCTCCTCGTGCCTTCACCTCCTGAATAAGTAGGACTACAGGTGTGCACCACCACGCCAGGCCATTTATTGCTGTGTCTTTAAGTTTACTATTTTTTTTTCTTCTGCAACGTCTAATCTGCAGCTAATCCCATCCAGTGTATTTTTTTGTCTCAGGCATTGTAGTTTTTTTTTTTTTTTTTTTTTTTTTTGACATGGAGTTTCACTCTTGTTGCCCATGCTGGAGTGCAAAGGCCTGATCTTGGCTCACTGCAACCTCCGTCTCCCCGGTTCAAGCGATTCTACTGCCTCAACCTCCCAAGTAGCTGGGATTACAGGCATGTGCCACCACGCCCAGCTGATTTTATATTTTTAGTAGAGATGGGGTTTCACCATGTTGGTCAGGCTGGTCTTGAACTCTTGACCTGAGGTGATCCACCCGCCTTGGCCTCCCAAAATGCTGGGATTACAGGTGTAAGCCACCCTGCCCGGCCCTGTAGTTTTTATCTTTAGAAGTCAAGTGTACATCTTTTAAAAGTATTTGCAAGTCTCTGTATAGTTTTTAAACATATGGAATACAGTTTTAATAACTGTATTAACGCCCTTGCTTGCTAATTCTGACAAGTATTTCAGCTTTGGGTCAGTTCTAATTGATCATGATTCTCCTCATCATGGGGACAGGGGGCATGTATTTATACTCCTGGGCTTTGTTCTAGGATGCAGTTAACTTAGAAACAGTTCAATCCTCTTGGGTCTTGTTTTTATTTGTTAGGTGGGGTTTAGAGCAGATCTCAGTCCAGAACTTATTATTCCCTACTAACAGGGCAACATCTTTCTGAGTATTTTACTCCACACCTCGTGCATTCTGATTTTTCTAATCAGGCTCGTAGGAATAGCACTGTTCCCTCTGAGCCTCAGAGAGTTTCCTCAAATGCACATGCTCTGCTGAATAGTAAATGGAGCCCTCAGCAGATCTCTGGGGTTATCTCACCATGCAGCTCTGCTGTCTCTGGTACTCTGTCCTGTGAACTCTGGCTGCTGTGGCCTCCCCAGACTCTGTCTCTCAGTGGGGCAAACTGGGGCGACTAGAACTCAAATAGTCTCTTTTCTATCTCTATCTCTCAGAGATTACTGTCCTTCATTGCCTGATGTCCACTGTTAGAAAAACATTGATTCATGTATTTTGTCTGTTTTGGGGGGTTGTTTCTGGTATGAAGGGGTTTGGTCCCTGTTACTCCATCTTGACAGGAAGCAGGAGTTCCTTCATTTACTTTTTGATCTTCAAAACTGTATGATATTTAAATCCAGGTTTTACAGATTCAGAAACTGGGATTCATGGACAAAGATTACCTTGGTCAAAGCCATATGGTAAATAAAAAGAAGAGGACTCTGGACTCCACAGTTGTCTCCCATATAATAAGGTATGGAGAGGGTTGTTTAGAACAAATAACAACAAACATGGATATGGCAACTTAACAAGGACTCTTAAGACTTGGCTAGTGGATTTAACTTTCAAAAATTGCTTTCATGTCCATTTTATCTATTGTGGGATTTTGTACATGACATAGATTAACGTAAAGCAGATTAAATTAAAGTTTTAGATTAATGTGAAGATTAATGTAAAGTTTTGATAAATTTGTAGGTAACAAAAAGTTTGTCATTAAAACTTTTTAAATAAAGTAACATATCTCTTTGTAAAAATTCAAATAATACAGGCATTACAGAGAATAATGAAATAAAGAGCGAATTTCCCTTTCACATTCTAACCTTGGTCTCCTTCCTCATAGGTAACTTCTGGGAAGAGTTTGGTATTTATTCTTATTTTATTCATTCACCAGGCAAATATTGACTTGGCACACATGGGTCAGTAACTGTTGCAGAACCTGCAAAGACAGAGACAGTCCCTGTTTTGGGGGAGCTTGCCTGCTTGTTACAATACTAATTTGATCTTCAATATAGTTGAGTGTGGAATCAAGCCACAAGCCAGATGGGCTAAATTCTAGTTCTGCCTCTTTGAAATAGCATGTCCCTGAGAATTTCCTAATCTCTGTGCCTCAGTTACCTTATCTGTAAAATGGGGATAATAGTATCTATCTCATAGAGCTTTCTGAGGAAGGGTCTCACTCTGCCACCCAGGCTGGAGTGAAGTAGCTCCATCTTGGCTCACTGCAACCTCTGCCTCCTGGGTGATGTGAGGTCTCCCACCTCAGTCTCCCAGGTAGCTGAATTACAGGTGTGCGACACCACACCCAGCTAATTTTTGTATTTTTAGTAGAGATGGGGTTTTGCCATGTTGCCCAGACTGGTCTTGAACTTCTGGACTCAAGTGATTCACTCACTCACCTCAAACTTCCAAAGTGCTGGGATTATAGGCGTAAGCCACCATGCCTGGACAGATAGTTCTTAAAAGGATGAAACTGATTTACAAGCGAAACACGTAGAACAGTGTCTGAAGAGTTGCAAATACTCACTAAATGTTAGCTGTTATTATTATTATACAGCCTTGCCCATTCTATTATGAGTCATTTCTAATGAATCTATTTTGACAATCATGCTTTTAGTTGCCAGTAACGCCTTTTTGTTCTCTGATAACTTCTTTTTCCTGTCGGCCTTTCATAATTTATGAATGCAATACTTTTTCAAATCTTTGCAAAGGTTTTTATTAGAATATTATCATTTTACTTTGCTGTTTCCTTGTGGGTCAGATTTTCATCATGGTGTCTGTCTGTCTCTATTGGTGCTCTTCAAATATCTGATGACCCTTGGTGGTTTCTCCACATTTTAGAAAGGGCTACATGGTTTCTGGTGGTCTACTTGCATTTGGGAAAGAAGGACCAGGTGACAAAAATGAGTAGCCTCCAGAGGTTTCCTCAGTCTTTGTCCCATCTTTTTTCATCTTGCCCTCCCATCTGAATGGGGACAGGGGGCTCTGTGTACGTAGACTGCATGTAACAGTGAATGTTTTTATTCAGGACATATGAGCAAGTGGCAGGCAAATCATCTGCAGGCCTCATGAAGACTCACATCAGAAGAGCCCCAAGGGCACAGATGCAGCATCTTTCCTCCCTGGGTACCACAGCCTTTCCTTGCATCCCCTTCTTATGGGTCATGGAAGTCCAGAATAACTTGGAGATCCCTCATGGTTCCAAAGCTCCTTCCCTAAGCTCCCACCCCAGTTTTCCTCATTTTGGGGAAGTTAATGAACTGCCCAGATGCCGGCCTGCTCCTGTTTCATTCCTGGCTGGAATGTCCTCCAACAGAGGGAGTGCTCTCACAATAGCTGGCTGTATCTGAAGGGGACTGCGGCTTCTCTGCTCTGGTTCTCTGTCAACCCTTTCCTATTCTGCTATTTTACAAAAATTTCTCAAAACTATTTTTTGGTTAGCTGATGGCACTCTTTCATTTTCCGACATTTTTAATAGATGTATGCTTTTATGTTTCCTTTTGTTTAAATATGGTTTTTGAAGAGGCAGAGGCTAGTGGGGTATGCTCAAGTTAGGAAGTCCTACTAGATGATAATAAGTGTTAGGGATGTCTGACCCCCCTTCCCCATATAATGTCCACTAGGTCACTCCCAGAGATAGAATGCAGAACTGGACGAATCAGCAGGCCATCCAGCAATACTGGATGAAAGCCAGCTGGCTACATAGAGAAAGTCGGCTGGCTGGGAAGCATGGGAAAGTCCTCTGGCTTTCTGGGTCTCACTTCCGAACTGTGAAATACTGTGTCTTCAGAAGATCTTTTCTGATTGGGCATGGTGGCTCATACCTATATTCCCAACACTTTGGGAAGCTGAGCAGGAGAATCGCTTGAGCCCAGGAATTCAAAACCAGCCTGGGCAACATGGCTAAACCCTGTCTCTACAAAAGAAAAGCAAAAACAAAAGCAAACAAAACTAGCCAGGCATGGTGGCGCACACCTGTAGTCCCAACTACTTGGGAAGCTGAGGTGGGAGGATCACTTGGGCCTGGGAGTCTAAGGCTGCAGTGAGCCCTGATGGTGCCATTGAACTCCAGCCTGGGAGAGTGAGACCCTGTCTCAAAATAATAAACAAATAAATAAAATGACCTCTTCTGACTGTGGAGTAGCATGGTTGTATGTAAGGCTGGGGCACAGGCACAGTGAGATGAGGATGAGGGATTGAGGGATGCTGTAAGCCACAGGTCAAGTAGGAACGTACTTCGTCAAGACACAAGCCTACAGTCTGCCATGGACTTTAGTCTGCCTTTATCTGTTTCCTGGAAGAAAAGTATACATGTGTATGTATTTCCAGTAACTAGTCAGTACTTGGTAGTAGTACATTTTAAAAAGCTATATTGAGAGACTTTGCTTTTTCCTTTAAAGCATTAATACTCTTGGCCCCCAGCTTTTTGTTTTGTTTGATTTTTATTTCCTGTATCTTTTTTCCCAAGTAAGACAGAACGGCCACAGCATTTATGAAGGACGTGCTAGGGTGATGTACCAGAAACCAGCAGCAAACTCACACTTCTCATCATGTGAACACTCATGATCCAAAGGAGTACACAGTTCATTTTAAAAAACAAAATAAAAAACTCAAAAATTATCTTGCAGGCTGAAGTTCTGTTATTAAATCACTCTGTGTAAAGATACATTAAATTTTTTAAAAGGGGGGGAACTCCATAAAAATATGCTACAAAGACACTTCAAGAATCGCTTCGTTAACGGGCTTCTACTTATGCTTAGATTCTCTTATTAATTTTGATCTAGCTGCTCACACAGAGTTTTAATTTCTTCGGTCATTTCACAGACCAGCGGTTTCATGGTTCAATTTGTTTCAGGCAAAATGAGCTATTACAAAATATCCCGAGGTATTCTCGAGTTGGAAAAATTAATGAGTTAAAATTGGGACAATTCTACATGATTGCTTCTTTTGTTCTAATCATAGAATGGAGCACTTTCCATATTTAAATAAGTTCTGTGATAGGATAATAGATACAATAAATAAGATAAATATAAATATCTTCCCATATCTGCTCACTTTCCCCTTGCATTCTTTGGAGCATCCAAAACCAATCACATTTTTAGATCCACGTTTAACTGAGTTTACTCTGTGGTCAATTAAATGCCGGGCTCAGGCACATGGTATCTTCCTTTCTTGGTAGTCACTCAAGGGAGCGGGTGCCACCCTCTGCATTTTCCTGATGACGTGGTACAGCTCTGAGGGTCCCACACCCAGGTTATAAGGAGGTGCTTTAAGCACAGTCCGGCTTGGGTACAGAGTCTTTAACACTCCCAGTGGGCTCTTCCTTCAATCCAGAGGCTGACAAACCTTGGTGACAACAGCTGGCCCCTGGCATGCCTGCTTACTCACTAGTTTTCCTCAAATCAAATGCACAAACACAAACAAAAAATTTAATTATCGTAAATCTATAAAGTATTACTCTTCCCATTAAAAATCAAAAAAAAAATTCATGAAGACTTGAAGTTGGAAAGAATGGCACCCTCAGCCCCTGCGCATGAGCTCCTTTAACAAGTGGGCATGGCTAACAGAGCTTGCTTCACATCACAGGCCCTCTGGATCTCATCTTCCACCCTCACCCTCAGACAGGATCACCTGCCTAGATGTGGTATTTATCATTCCCATGTTTCCTTCCCCTTCACGTATTATGCCTAAACGATACATAATATTACTTTGCATATTTTAAAACATTATGTTCATGGTAGAGTTGCCTGCCCAGGGCTCCAGGGTGATCTGGCCACAGACATGCTGGGGTGCTGATTCCCATGTCCTGTGGGTTACCTCCCCAGCAGCCCTTATCCCTGTGTGCTGTAGAAATACCATCACCTGGCTACAGGCTGAAGGAATCCTGGTCTTTTCCCAGGTCATCCCTTCTTCTCTGTCCTTGGTCCTCAGAGGTACCACACTGGCTCTTTTCAAAATGGCACCCTGCCCCACCAGCGACCCTTAGCCAGCCCAAGGTGAGCGCTCAGGATATGTGATTATATTTACGTGCTTTCCCTTCAAGCTGATTTTTAAAAACATGCCTTAGTGTCCCTATTACAAACAATTAAACATGGACCACTGAAGTGGGCAGTAGATGCTCTAAAACAAATAAACAGACTACCAAGACTGTACCATGGTCTGTTGAGGATTTCAGCTCTGCTTCAGGCAAAATACAGGAACATTTTATCAGGAAGCATCACGCTGTGGCTGGTATTTGTTTCGTCTTAAGGCAAAATGACGTCTTCTACCCCATCCCAGAAGCAAACACACTTTGCTCTGCCCTCCCACAGCAGGGCCTCAGAGCCTCAAATGCATCCTTCTCAGTGCTCAAGTCAGCTGTTAGATTACGGCTGTTCCAACCCCAAACACTGGACCTCACAAATAATGAGTGCTCAATGCAGGTAGAATCCTACACAGGGTACAGTCACAGTTCCCAAGCTATGCCCAGAGGCACCCCTGGGAACTGCAGCAAACGCACAGAGGTGCCACCGATATTTTAAGTTTTTGAGAGCAACACAGCAAAACTTGACATCTGTCAGAGAGTAGCAGAACCCATAATTAGCCTTTCTCCTTTCTCCACACTGGAAGCTTTGGGTCTAATACCTAGTGAAGTGAAACTTACTGAGGGAAAATGGTTTGGACAGGAGGAACAAGAGAAAGATCATCTGGGCACATGGGGAAGTGGGGGGCTGGGCTGGGCCCATGTGGGTCCAACAGCAAGAGCTCAGGGCAGCAGGAGAGGACTGGCTACTCCGAGTCTATGGGAAAGAGAAAGGCAAATGTGGCCTATCACCAAATAGGGCTGGAGCAGGCGAAAGCTGTGGAGCTGATGGATGGGACAACCCTGTGCCCCTGAAGATGGGAAGAAGTATTTTCCTGTACTTAACACCCTGACCTTATTCCAAATTCAAGGCAAATGGAATAGTAATATTTTAGATTAGCCACACTTTATTTTAAATAGGCTTGGTCAGCTTACCTATAAGCTTAATTACAAATATCACCTGATTGCTACTGGAACCTGTAATTTTCATTCCAAATGAATGATTTATAACAGAATCTTTCACCTTAATAAACATTCAGAGTACCTGTGGTAGACACACCCTAGGGTAAGTCCTAGGCCCTGCTCCCCCCACCACACAATGATTCCCATATCCTGGTAACCATACCTTGTATAACACCCTCCCCTCCTGGAGTATAGCAGGAGCTGGGACTTGCTTCTCATCAACAGCATGTAGAAAAGGGGATGGTCACTCCCATGATAGGTTATGTTATATGACAAGGGTGAAGAGATGTTTTCAGATGTAATTAAGGTCCCTATTCAGCTGACTTTTAAGTTAACCAAAAAGGAGATTATCCATAGTAAGCCGACTTAATAAACAAGCAGCCATTTAAAAGAGGGCCTCGGATGTCCGTGAGGCCAGAGACTCTGAGCAGAGACACTCTGTATAGGTGGCTTTGTATAAGTAAGTGTCATGCTGCGAGAGGGCCTATGGAGAGGGATACATGGCAAGAAACTGTAGGTGGCCTCCAGGAGCTAAGAGCAGCCTCTGGACAACAACCAGCAAGAAAATGCTGAACACAGCCTAAAGGCCACAAGGAGATGAATTCCACTAACATCCTCAGAGAGCTTAAAGCAGAACTTTCTCCAGTGAAGCCTCTGATGAGACCAAACACCCAGCTGATATCTTGGATTGCAGCCTGCTAAGACCCTGAGCAGGGGACCCAGTTAAGCTGTGTTGGAACTCTGGATCCACAGAAACTGCAAAATAACAAATGTGGACTATTTTAACCCATCATATTTGTGGTAATTTGTTACAGAGCAACAGAAATCTAATACAGCAGCCAAGTGTGATGGCTCATCCCTGTAATCCCAGCATTTTATGAGGCTGAGGTGGGAGAATAGCTTGAGCCCAGGAGTTTGAGACAGCCTAGGCAACATAAAAAGACTCCATCTCTACCACAAAAAAAAAAAAAAAATTAGCTGGGCATGGTGGTGTGCACCTGTGGTCTCAGGTACTCAGGAGGCTAAGATGGAAAGATCATTTGAACCCAGGAAGTTGAGGCTGCAATGAGCCACTGCATTCCATCTTGGGTGACAGAGCAAGAATCTGTTCCATAAAAATAATAATAAAAAAAAAAACCAGAAAGGAAAAGAAAAAAAGCAAAACTAATATAGTGCCAATCTAGAAATTATTTATGCTACATTCTTAGTGTATACATGAAACATGATGAACACGTGAAATAGCTGAGCAGAAATTAGTTACAAAACTTTTTAATTTCAATTAAACACAAATTTAGAAAATGTTTAAGATCTGCACCATAATTTTCATTGGCAAGTTGATCTAACATGTCCTTTTAATCTTAAACAAATCCAAATTCCTGCGTGTGTGTTGCCTCGCTTTTCTGGCAAATTACTCCTAGTTGTTCAGGATTTTGGTGACTTTTAAGAAATGCTACCCTTTGATAAACTGTAAACACCTGAGTCCCAAGCAATCCTACCTGGAGGAATTCTGGGGCAAGAGGGTATTACATTTTAATTAGAGGAAGGACCCATGGATTCCTAAAGCAGTCCACGGGGAAAAGGGTAGAAGTGATGTGACAATAGCCACTTGGGCCAGAAGTCCCACTGACCATCCATGAACTTACTGTGTTGTGACTTTGAAGACTCAAAGCTTTCTGTTAATTTATGAGAAACTGGCAAATTATTCAACTGTAGTTTTCTCCTTTTCTTTTTTTCTTTTTCTTTTTTTTTTTTTTTTTTTTTTTGAGACAGGGTCTCACTCCATCACCCAGGCTGGAGTACAGTGGCGCGATCTCAGCTCCCTGCAGCCATGCTCTGCCAGGTTCAAGTGATCCTCCCACCTCAGCTGGGACCACAGGAGTGCGCTATCTCACCCGGCTAATTTTTGTATTTTTTGTAGAGACAAGGTCTCCCTCCCCATGTTGCCCAGGCTAGTCTTGAACTCCTCGGCTCAAGTGATCTACCCACCTCAGCCTCCCAAAGTGCTGGTATTAGAGACATGAGCCACTGCACCCAGCCTGTAGTTTTTTCCAAATAGCTAAAATGTCAACCTAAAATATATACTTATCATTGCCTAATTATTGACAAATGAATCTCATATTGCTAGATCTTCCTCTGCTCCTTTGCCAAAAGTAATTACCTACTTCTTTGAACCTGAAAAGAAAAACAATTTTCCTTTAATTTACTCCAAGTTGCATAGTAGTTAAGGTGAAATAATTATTTTAACCATTCTTGAAAGTATACTGTGAAAAGGAAGGGGAAAAAAAAGAAAGAAATCATCACCCCAGAGCTGGGCCCTATCAGTATGAAAGCAGGCTAACCACAGACCGCTACCGTGATGGACGTAAACATGTCCACAATTCCCAGTTCTAGAATGGCAGCTCCCAGGGCAGCGGGAATAATCCCATCTGCATGGCAACCACTCCATGCCATCTTCCGGCACCTCGGGAACAGGCCTCCGGAATGACGCCAGCCTCTGCTCCTGCGGGGCTGTATCTTGAGCAGACTGCACATCATCCATGCTGAGTCACAGCCTTCACAGCAGTCAGGGGAGACATCAAAAGCATAGGACGTGCAACTGTTCTCACTCACCACATTCAGCTCATTTACAAAACATCGGGCTATAAATATCATGACGACATTTTTTAGAGGCGCATTTTCAAGTGTTGTGAGCCAATACTGAAATAGGGGCAAAAAAGAAGCCATCATCACCTATTTACTGATTCTAATTTTGAAACAACAGTCACATTCTTATTCTGCTAAAGTATGAGCACATGGAGAACTGCCTTCTGTACGCATATGACTGACAGAAACACCAGTTATGAATGGCTTACATGATGAATTGCATGCCACCAATTCATGACAAAGCATGCAGAACTCACTATAAAGCAAACTGCTGCTTTCTACCCTAGTTACCCACAGAGCTGGGCTGTTTCCTTTTAGAAAGTCAAAATTAGTTCACAACTCTACAGCAGAAAAGATGACATGAGCACTAAGTTCCATTTACGACATTCCAAACTCCCTCTCCATCTTTGGAAATGGGCATTTTTACACAACAGCGCCAGCTGATCATATGACTGCCAACTGAACACCTGAGAAAGTCACTGGGTTATTCCTTGTCCATTTAGTGATGAGAATACCAAAGCAAAAGTTACCAGACTTGCCCAGGCTTGCATGGCTTTTCTGTGACAGCATGCAGACTGGAATTCAGACCTCAGATTCATGAACTCCCTGAATGCTGGTTAAACTCCCTTGACTTAAGGAGACTGCCAAATTGATCGGAAGTGCTCTAACTCCAAATATGTTTCTCTCCCTAACCTGTACTTCTCTGACTCCCAGGGACAGGCAAGACCTATCCCTTAGAATCTTTCCCTAGGATAACAGGGCTGCCTCAAGCAGCAGTGCATGTATCACCTTCTTTGGAAGTGTAGATGCAAATATGGGATCACCAGGTCAAGGAGAATGATGTCACTTTAGTGCACACCCACCACAAGCTCAGTACTAAGATAACACAGAGAAGAAACACTCTGGTTGTAGCCCAGAGATTACAATGCAGCATGACAGTACCAACAAAGGACAGCCTCACCATGGTGGTGATCCATAAGGTGAGTCTTTAAAAGGAGGAGAAATTGTCCAGGAGGACAAGTGGACAATAGGGAACCAGCAAGGTGAAGAGAATGTGCAAAGGTAAAAGAACACAGGGTGTTCTAGGAACAGGGTACAGTTCCAGTGGCCAAAGCCCATGTGGGGCTTTGCAGGGGCATTAGGCTGCAGGCATAGCCACATGGAGGGGCTGGGGTTTCTCTTCAGTCATGTGGAGCTGTTAAAAATTTTGAGCAGGACCATAACATGGAGTCATATTTGTATTTGGGATAGTAAGCTGTGGCAGCAAAAGGAAAACTGGAGTGGAGCGAGGAGAGAGTGGAGGTAGGGAGGTCATTCAGAGGTTTGTGGTAGGAGTCCAGGGAGGAAAGGATGAGAGTACATCAACATACTCCTAAGAAAGCCTCATTCAAAAAATACTGGTGGTCTAGATATCATGTGGAGTCCTAAGTTAGGCATTTGAATTCTTAACCCTGACAAAGAAAATCCAAAAATACAGCTTGTTACCAGAATTAGCAGTTCTTGGTCATAGAGAGTTCTCAAATGATGTAAAAGAAGAATTTCAAATCTTTTAAAAGCATATTTATTAAAATATTAATTAATCTTAGAGATTTAAGTTATATTATACATCCTTAAGATAATTTCTGTAATTTTTAAAGTACAAAATGAAAATAAGGACATAAGGGAAACCAGCAGTATACACTGTGATTTTGAAAATGGGTTTTTCAACTTAGGGCTTGCTCTTGTATTTCACTTCCCGATCTGCTCCTTTCATACTGCCTTACATTTTACTTACTGCCCAGTTTAAAATACACAAAAGATGCATAAAGATTGTCTGATGAATGAAGAAGCCAAGCCTGCAATCTGAAACCTGGGAGGCCTCGGTGTTCTCTGACTTCACTGAACAGACTGCAGTGCATGCCCTGCACTGAGCTCAGGATAGGATCACTCTCCTGCCAACTTTTTACTTTTACTTTCTGGCTGGTGATGCGAGGATACAGGACTACGGTGTAAAAGTGTTTACCTTGGCCAGGCACAGTGGCTCACATCTGTAATCCCAGCACTTTGGGAGACTCACATGGGTGGAACACTTGAGGTCAGGAGTTCGAGATCAGCTTGGCCAACATGGTGAAATCCCATCTCTACTAAAAATACAAAAGATCAGCCTGGGTGTGGTGGCGTGCGCCTGTAGTCCCAGCTACTTGGGAGGCTGAGGTGGGAGAAGAGCTTGAACCCGGGAGAAAGAGGTTGCAGTGGGTCAAGATTGTGCCACTGCACTCCAGCCTGGGCAACAGAAACCCTGTCTCAAAAAGTGCTGTACCTCTAGATATTTTCTGACTAGTCACGACATCTGTGCAACACCAGTATTTTCCTGCTTTCAGGGTACCTTAACCATGAACAGTACCTAAAGTTAATTTAACACACACATTATCACTACCACTGCTACCACCACTGCCTAATAAAAAATCCAGCATTCATGGAGTAGAAATGAAAATGAAGGACTATGAAGCTGTGCTGTTAGGAAATAAAAGGAAGTGTCTGGGCACAGGGGCTCATGTCTGTAATCCCAGCACTTTGGTAGACAGAGGCGGGTGGATCAGTGGAGTCCAGGTGTTCAAGACCAGCCTGGGCAACATGGCGAAACCCAGTCTCTAGAAAATAGAGACAAATTAGTCAGGCATGGCATGCATCTTTTGTCCCAGCTACTTGTGGGGCTGAGGTAGTAGGATCACTTGAGCCTGGGAAGCGGAGGTTGCAGTGAGCCAAGACTGCACCACTGTACTCTAGCCTGGGTGACAGAACGACCCTGTTTCAATAAAAAATAAGAACAGAAAAAGAAAGAAGAAACAAAAGGAAGCACTATTGTTACTCCTCTGTAGCCAAGGGTCTATGTCTTTCAGAATCTTGTTTATCCAGATATAAAATACAGTTCATGTTACTTACAGTTAATTACTGCAAGGAACCGGAATGAATTTTTACCAGTTACTTTTAATAAACAATAAAAGAACAACTGCAACCAACCATAAGCATATGCATATTCCATGACTAAACTGCAGTCAACCCATCTGGGGTTAATGTTGTGTTAACAAAATATAGAGTGAAGAAAAGCATCATCAAAGCTAAGGGTCTACGCAAGTGTTTTAAGAGGATTTGACTTTTTATGACTTTTTATATTACATTTGAATATTGTTCTTTCTTTTTTCAGCAGTATTGTTCCTGAAGACCCAAACTTTAAGAAAACTGTAAGGAGGATGTAAGTGATTTGAGTCCTTCATTTGTGTTAAATGAGAAGTTTGGACTGTTTCTTCCCACTGAAATGGGATATCATGCCAATCGCTTTGGAAAATGAATGATAAAACATATTACATTTTGTGAGATTACCTTTTACTTCCCTTACAAAATCTTCCATATTTAACATAAGATGACAGAAAGGTAAAACAAGAGAACAAGAATTTTGTACAAGTTTTGTTTAACTGTATTTTACTAAGAAGTTGTTGCAAAAATTTCTCTATGTGATTTTATTTATTTTATTTATTTTTTAGAGACAGAGTCTCTCTGTGTCACCCAGGCTGGAGTACAGTGGTGCAGTTATAGCTCACTGCATCCTTGAATTCCTGGGCTTAAGAGATCCTCTTGCCTCAGCCTCCAAGTAGCTGGGACTACAGGTATGCACTACCAAGCCTGGCTTCTATGTGATTTTAAATGTCCTATTACTGCCATTTAAAAAGTTTGTTTTAAAATATTATATTGGTCTTGCTGGCCCTGTAGCTGATTCTGCGAGGCAATACTATTTGAATTTCATTACCTAGATTGCAATGGAACCTTTTATGACTACAATATTATGAGTTTTCTGTGTTTATATTTTCTTAAAAAATAAGACATTCCAAGTCTGCAGCATAATAAACTATTTTGATGTGCTCTTAAAAGCCATAAGAACACACAGATATACCTTTTCAACCAGGGTGCAATTTATGTAACTAGCAAGAAGTTAACATTACCAAGTCCATTCCAACTTACTCAGCTGTAGGGTACGTAACTGAACACTCAGAAAATCCATGCTAGGCTCAAGGCATTTAGTTGCATGAGAAAATATACTTTGAATACAGTGCAGTATTTATGAATAAGATTTTCTGTGAATGTTTTCAGATGGAGAATATGATTCTAAGTGGTCTGAAGTATAACTTTTGTCTGATAATTCCTGAATAAATGACTGCAGTTCTGATAGCATGGCAAGCAGAAGATAGCACCTTCCTCACGGGCTTGCCTATAAGAAAAGTTCCATAATAGCAGAATGACAAGGTCCTTCAGCAAATCCCTGGTATGTGTACACTTTTTTGGTGCACTGAAAATCAAATTATTACTTCCATAATTATGTCTACAGCCTTAGGCGTTACCCATTTTGATTTGCTAGTGTACATAAATGTAGAGACACTGTGGGGAACTGGTCATGGAAAACTGGACATGCACAAATACAGTATGATTAAAGAAGTTAATCAAGAATTTACTGGAAGCTACACTAAGAATCAGAGCAAGGCACAACCCACTCTGGTATCATAGCTAATATCATCTTTATGGTCCATAATTTTCCTGTAAGAGAAACTTGCCTCCCCATTTTCTTTACGGCCCTTCAAAAGCAAATCATCTGATTTTGACAACTATTTTGCAGCTGAGGGCTAATTATTCTTTGAGAGACATAGTAAATGGGTACTCGATGGAAGCAGATGAAGAGAGATTTAATCCTTCAGAAGCCCAAGAGAATATGAGGAGAGTTGAGCTCAATTCTGAATAGACACTATATTTTTCTTTGGTTCTTTGTCCTTTAATCAAATCAATGGAAATGAAGCTGAAGTGCCTCTCAGAGCCGGGCTGGCAGGAGTCCTTCCACAGGGCTCCTGTGGTGCTGCTTCTCTCTCTGGAGTGATGCCACTGTCATGGTGCTTAGAACAGTGGAAAATTCATACTTTAGCTACAAACAAGCAGATGGCTTCAACTCCAATAGAGGGCCATTTGAAAATGCCTCAGCCTGTATTTTGGGGCTCAGGAACAACTGCATTTTGGAGCTACTGTTTTGCAGAGAAATCAGTTTCAGGCGGATTAGCTGTGTGCTAACCAACCATTTCTTTCTGAGACTGCCACTGTGTTAGGATGTAATTAACTCAAAAAGACTTAGTCTTTTCTCTCTCTCTACAGTTACGCTGTTTGATTTGAGCTCCCTGCATCTGTGGATAGGATAGGGCCTAAGCATCACAAAGGGGAAGTTTTAAAAAAACATATTTTTATATATTTTAATATAAATATATATATTTATATACAAATATTTGTATTTAAAGATATAAAATATATATTTGTATTTTATATTTTATATATTTGTATATAAATTTTATATTTTTAAAATATATACATATATTTTATATATTTGTATTTAAATATTTTATATATTTGTATTTAAATATATTTTATATATATATATTTTAAACTGACAAGTCCAAATAATAAGGGTATCTGGATAGTTATAAATGGACATCTGATGACTCAAATAAGATTCCTGAAGCTAGGGATAGAAAACAACCAGGTCTTCAATCAAAAGTGAAAATCAAACCCCCTCTGCCCTCTCCTACGATGATGCTATCTTGGTACCACTTGACCACCCTCTAACCAAGCACACAGGGCTTGACAGGAGTGTGCGGGGCAGTGGGACAAAGTGTTGGTATCAGAGACAGATCAGGAATGCGGATGCAGTCGGTTTGAGGAGTGGAAAAGGAGGGGACTAGAGATAACTGCCAAGACTTGTGGCTGTTGACCATCCCAGGTGCCCACTCTGAGGGTGGCTGAACACACCGTTGCCTGCACTGCACCGGGCCAGCTGCCCTGGCGCGTTCTCACACTTCCTCTCCCAACCCCACAAAGCTGTTCCCATTCCAGAGTGCGCCCTGGCACTTCCGAAGCAACTGCTCATCTCCATAGGTAGGGCTGCCTAAATCTTTGACATCACTTCTCGTTCACAGTCATTCTTTTTTAATCAAATGAAACAAACTAACTCTGTATTCCCTGCCTTGTTTGAACAATGGAAAGTATGTGTGCTGTGATCTCAAAAATATCTTCTCTATGGTAGAGCAATATAAGAGCCTGTACTTGGAGATAAAACAATCTCGATGTGGCCAGGCACAGTGGCTCACGCCTGTAATCCCAGCACTTTGCGGGAGGCTGAGACAGGAGGATCACTTGAGGTCAGGAGTTGGAGACCAGCCTGGCCAACATGGTGAAACCCCGTCTCTACTAAAAATACAAAAATTAGTCAGGTGTGGTGGCACATGCCTATAGTTCCAGCTACTCAGGAGGCCAGGGCAGGAGAATCACATGAACCCAGGAGGCGGAGGTTGCAGTAAGCCACGATCATCCCACCTGCACTCAAGCCTGGGCGACAAAGCAAGACTCCATTAAAAAAAAAAAAAAAAAAAAAAAAAAAACCCACAAAAAACAAAAAACAATCTCTACGTGGAAGAGACAGTTCTGCTTCTCAAAGCTCTGTCATCCTCCACTCTCTCTTCCTGTTTCTTCTCACCCTACTTTTTACTTCTCTCTGCCTATGTCTACGGAAGAGGCCACAGGAGAGAACAGACAGAAGTTCTCTCTTCCCTAGGCTGCATTTACTTTTTGATTCCAGTTCTGATTTATTTCAAATCAACTGCTCAATGTATTCTGGCACCAAAAGGGTAGATTTATCTTTTAAGCTTGAGCCCCAAAAGAGATATCCAACAGGAGCCTCATAATTTTTGTTAGAAGGCCACTGCTCAGTGACCTGACACCACTCTTCATTTCCAGAAATTCATTCAAAATCCAAATTAGTTTTGGCTAATTAGCCTTCAAAACGACCTGTTTCTGGTTAAAATACAGTGGGATAGCAAATATTTTTAAGGAATCACAGGTTTGGGAGGGATCTGAGACTGCTTCTTGCCAGAAAGCAGGTAAATTTCCAAAGAAAGTGGTTTCTTCTTTTCTGGAAGATCTCTAAGAATGGAGTATTAAAACCAGCCATCTCCAAGCATGGAAATATTTTATATCCCGATGGTCCATAATTTCTTTGTTATACTCAATTAAGAATTTTGTGTTACTTATACCCATGTGCTCTGTTCATTCTGCATCTTCCTAATTGGTATGATGGAAAAGCCACAGACTTAGAGTCACTGACCTGGGCCTAACTCTACTTCCTCACCCTGTATGGTTGTTCCTGTCATTGTGCCTTTTTTTGTTTGTTTGCTTTTGAGACAGGGTCTCACTCTGTGACCCAGGCTGGAGTGCAGTGGCATGATCTCAGCTCATTGCGACCTCTGCCTCCTGGGTTCAAGAGATTATCATGACTGAACCTCCTGAGTAGCTGGGATTACAGGCATGCACCCCCACACACGGCTCATTATTTTGTATTTTTAGTAGAAACGGGGTTTCACCATGCTGGCCAGGCTGGTCTTGAACTCCTGGCCTCAAGTGATCTGCCCGCTTTGGTCTCCCAAAGTACTGGAATTACAAGCGTAAGCCATCGTGCCCGGCTGTGCCCATTTTACAGAGGAAGAAACTGAGGCCCAGAGAGGTTTGGTAACTTGCCCAAGGTTACTTAGTAATGGTGAAAGCTGGGATTTTAAAGACATGTATATCTGATTCCAACAGCCATTTTATCAACACCAAGACACGCAAAACACCCACCCTGCTCCTGGTGGATTTTGATTATGTCCTCAGCAAACCAAAATGCTTCACTTAAAGGCTAATGTTTTAGTACAGACTGTGAATTAAAATGACAGTTCTTATTTTTTCTTTCTTTCTTTCTTTCTTTTCTTTTTTTTTTTTAGAGATGGAGTCTTGCTCTGTTACCCACGCTGGAGTGCTATGGCCCAATCTCAGCTCACTGCAACCTCCACCTCCTGGGTTCAAGCGATTCTCCTGCCTCAGCCTCCCAAGTAGCTGGGATTACAGGTACGCACCACCATGCCTAGCTAATTTTTGTATTTTTAGTAGAGATGGGGTTTCACCATGTTGGCCAGGCTGGTCACGAACTCCTGACCTCAAGAGATCTGCCTGCTTTGGCCTCCCAAAGTGCTGGGATTACAGGCATGAGCCACCGTGCCTGGCCAAAAAATGACAATTCTTTAGAGAGTTTCCCTGGTTATAACTGTGAAATCACACATCATTCTCATAGAAGTGATTTGTGGACAGATATCCTGGATAAAGTTTAAATAACCTAGGCTGATGTTGTTAAAGATGGTTTTCCACAACAGACACTTTAAAAAGTGAACTCATTAGTCCAAGAAGTTAAAAAAAAAAAAAAGTCAACCTGGATTTATTCTATCTCTAATCAAAACAATATTTCTCACATATGAAAGTAGAGGGGTTGGAGTTGTATCTTCCAGACATTTGGCAGTTCATTTTCTCTTATGCCTGTGACTAAAACCAGACTTGCAAATTTAAAATATGCCTATCTTTTTTCAAAAATATTCAAACAAAAAGTGTCTACAAATCTATGCATACACTAATTAAAGCAACTTGGATGAAGAACTGGGGAGAATCCTGAGATCCAATTATTTTCCTAATAACAAATAATATAAGATTCTTTCCAAACTGGTTTGGGAGAGAGATCAAATGGTTAGTTATACTCTTGATAACAGTTAGTTGGCAGATAATAACTGCCTTGTAGATTCTATCTAAAAGAATAGCCATCAAAAATAAAAATACAAAACTCAAAAATTTATGGAGGAAAAATTTACTTGTTCTCAACCATATTTTTATTAATAGGAAAATACAACATTAAACAGAATTCTGAAAAGAAAAGGAAGAGAAGATGTATTTGTCAACTAAAATTCACAGTTCAGTGGCATTTTAGCAGGTCTGATATTTTGCCTTTTGCTCTCCCACTACTTACTTGTGAGGCCTTGTTCATATAATTTTATCTCATTTGTAAATGGAATTACCAAGGACATCTGGTTAAACACCCAGAAAACACGACATAGTCAGAACCCAATACTAAATCTGATTTAGTATTGGTTATCCTGAAAATCCACAGGATCCCCCATCCAAGTTTAGAGATTATTGTCAATCATCAACCATCCTGGGGAGGAAAGTCCATTTGGTCTATGCAATGGATCAAAAGATGAGTTATTTCAAACATCCATTCTGTGTACCTAACAATCACCTCATTAACTTATTTATGCCAACAAAAACCCCTCTGGTGTCATTTCCAATTTCAATGGGATTTTAAAAGGAAGGTAAACTCTAATTTAGAAGCTATGTGTCCAACACTGTGCTAGGCACCTTCACACAGTGATACAGGAGTTAAGAAGAAATTACTTAGGCAGATAGTGAGGGTACAGAAGTCCTTGGTAAGGTTTTCCTTTTAATGAAAAGCAGCTCAAGAGCAGCCTGTAAAGCTGAGCTGCAGACAAAGACAAGCAAGCTGGGAGCTTGCACGGGTAAACGCCAGAAGGAAAGAACTACCTGGGACTAGACATGTTCAAAATGGTGGCTCCATCTTCCCTTCTCTGCCAACCACATGTGTAGTAAGAAGGAGACAAGACGGCGCTGGCCAAGGGGAAAGTTCATATGCATAATAAGATTAGGGTGGGGCCATCAGCCTTCCCCACGGCTATGCAATTGTCACACCTGACTGAACCAATCTGTGAGCCCTACCTAAATCAGACACTGCCTCCTCAAGCCAGACGATAAAGTCCTGCGCATCCACTGCCGGCTGGCCTTTTCCTCTCGGAAGTCCCCTCTCTTTTACTAGAGAGAGAGTTGTTTTCCTTTCTCTTTCTTCCTGTTTTCCTTTCTCTTTCTTTCTCTTTCTTCTGCCTATTAAACCTCCACTCCTAAACGTGTGTGTTCGTGTCCTAAATTTTCTTGGTGCCAGACGATGAACCCGAGGTATTTACCCCACACAATGTAGCCACTTCAACAGTGCTTTTATTTAAAGTCAAACATAAACTGCTATGTTGCGACCTGACAGGTCTATTCTTATAGGCTGTGTGAAGATTAACAAAGATAATGGATTGCTAGTACTCTATGAACAGCAAAATTAAATAAATGTTAGATATTATTTTATTTCAGGTCACATGGAGGTTCAATTCCATACATTCCCATTGAAATTGGAAATGGCACCAGAAGGGTTTTTGTTTCACCAAGCTCCCTCCCTCAGCTCTAAGCTTACAGTCTATGGTCTAAAGAGGCTTCGAGGATGGTTCGATAACAGCAATGATATCAAAGTCCAAAGAACTGTCTTGGATGTTAAACTGGAGGTACTAAGGTGGTAAAGAATTGTAAGGAAGGCTGGGAGTAGCCGCTTACGCCTGTAATCCCAACACTTTGGGAGGCGGCGGACGGATCACGAGGTCAGGAGTTCAAGACCGGCCTGGCCAACATGGGGAAACTCCATCTCTACTAAAAATACAAAAATTAGCTGGGCGTGGTGGCGGGCACCTGTAATCCCAGCTGCTCGGGAGGCTGAGGCAGGAGAACCATCTGAACCCGGGGGGCAGAGGTTGCAGTGACCCGAGATAGTGCTACTGTACTCCAGCCTGGGCGACAGGGTGAGACTCTTTCTCAAAACAAAAAACCAAACTAAAACAGACAGACAAACAACTGGAAGGAAAACTTAGCCAAAGGGCTAGATCTTTATTGGCTGTAACTTAGGCAGGGAGAGGTAGCCAAGAGAACATGAGACTTTAGGCCAGAGACCTGGGTGTGCAGCATGGGCTTTTTCAAGGTGCTGAAGGTCTGATTTTAGACAAATCACATATCCTTCTTAGTGACCAATTTCCTTTTCTTTTTCCATTTTATTATACAAAAGTAGAAAGAATAATGAACCCCCACTTACTTATCACCTGGCTTGAACAATGATCAACTCATAACCAAACAGTTCATTTGTCACCCAGCCTCCATTCCTGGATTGTTGATGCGTTGGTTATCTATTATTGTGTAACAAATTATCCCAAAACTTAGTGGTTTAGAACAAGCATTTATCATCTCACACTTCCTGTGCATCAGGAATTTGGAAGCAGCTGGGTGGCTCTGGCTCAGTCTCTCATAGCTATAGTCAGGATGTAGGCAGGAACTGCAGTCATTCAAAGGATTAGCTAAGGCTAAAGAAGGGAATGGCAATAGGTCCCTAAGACAAAACTGGCCCACAGCCTGTTTGGTAAACAAAGTTTTACTGGAACACAGCTACTCTCTTTCATTTACATATGTCTATGACTGCTTTTGCATTACAGCAGCAGAACTAAATAGCTGTGATAGAGACTGGATGGCCCACATGCCTAAAGTGTTTACTATCTGGCCCTTTACAGAAAAAGTTTGCCAACTTCTAGCCCAGAGAATCTGTTTCCAAGATCACTTGCTCCCATGGTTATTGGCAATAGGCCATGTTCCTAGTCATGTAGGCTTCTACACTGGCTGGCTGAGTGTCCTCACAACATGGAAGCTAGCTTCGCAAGAGGAAGAGTGATTCAAGAGGCAGAAGGCAAAAGCCATCATGTTTTTTAATGACCTGGCCTCAGAAGAAACATAACACCATGTCTGCAGTATTCTACTGATCCACAGACCAATCAAGATACAAAGTGGGAGAGGACTCCACAAGGGCATAAATACTAGGCAGCAGGGATCACTGCAGGCCATCTTAGAAGCTGACAACCACAGCTGGAGATCCATTCCTTAATCTATAAAGTCAGGATTCCCAACAAGATGATTTCTATAGAATTTTTCAACTCTAACATTGGACAGTTACATGATGCAGAGAACTTCTGATATATTTTTGTGTTTCAATCATAGATGTATTCAATTAGTATTTGTTGCAGAATTTTATTTTATTTTTGAGATGGAGTCTTGCTCTGTTGCCCAGGCTGGACTGTGGTCTCGGCTCACTGCAACCTCCGCCTCCTGGGTTCAAGTAATTCTCCTGCCTCAGCCTCCTCAGTAGCTAGGACTACAGCCATGTGTCACCACAGCTGGCTAATTCTTTATATTTTTGTAGAGATGGGGTTTCACCATGTTGGCCAGGCTGGTCTTGAACTCCTGACTTCAAGCAATTCACCCGCCTGGGCCTCCCAAAGTGTTGGGATGACAGGCGTGAGCTACTGTACCCAGCTATTGCTGAACTTTAATACATGTATTTTCATTTTGAGTTTCATATGAGTTAATTATATTACTATTTATGTTCTCATAAGCATTATTTCTTTATGAAGTGATTATTTTCCTTTAGGTAGTATTTCAAAGAGTTCTTAAATCCAAACATTTCTTGTTTTCTACATTCTATTCTTAAGGGAAAGAGACAAATGAGCAAATGTGTTGCTCTTAGGGCTTTACTTTAAAAGTCTAAATTTCCTAGCCTATCAATCACTAATATATTTCAGCCCAATTTCTCTGATCTATGTTCATTACATAATGTAATATTCAGTCATATTCCTGAGACCCCATAGCACTAGAAATCAAGTGAAAAATAATACCGGGCCGGGCACAATGGCTCACGCCTGTAATCCCAACACTTTGAGAGGCTGAGGAGGGTGGATTGCTTGAGCCCAGGAGTTTGAGACTAGCCTGGGCAACATGGTGAAACCCTGTCTCTACAAAAAATACAAAAATTAGTCTGTCATGGTGGCGCACACCTGTAGTCCCAGATACTGGGGAGGCTGAGATGGGAGGATGGCTTGAGCCCAGGAGGCAGAGGTTGCAGGTTGCAGTGAGCTGTGAACATGCCGCTGTACTCCTGCCTGGGCAACAGAGCCAGACTCTGTCTCAAAAAAGAAAAAGAAAAAGAAAAACAAAAACAAAAAGAAAAAGCAAAGGCAAAGAAAAAAGAAAAAGGAAAGGAATGCTGTTTGTTATAGTAAACAAAAAATTTCCTATTTTAGCAATTTACCAATAATTAAAAACAAAAGTTTTTTTTTAAAGTGTGGTTTCCTACACTTTTGGTGTAGGAAAATATATTAAATATTTAATAATAGTTTCCTGAATCTAATACCCAACTGTAACACACAGATGATAATTTCAAAGTCAAAGGATTAGCACTTAATAGAAAAAAGGCACAAAGGGATGGGACTTTGACCCTAATGATGTTCACTTAATGACTCCTTCATTCAATGATTATAAATCTATTATTTCTGAAGTAATCCTGCTTCCAAAAAGCTTGTCTGGTAGTCATAGACCAATATCTTTAAATTCGATGATGCCAACAGCATAATCTTTTAAAAAGAATTGGTCGAGGGCCAAGCACAGTGGCTCACACCTGTAATCCCAGCACTTTGGGAAGCCAAAATGGATGGATCACTTGAGGTCAAGAGTTTGAGACCAGCCTGGCCAACATGGAGAAACTCTGTCTCTGCTAAAAATACAAAAATTACCCGGGCATGGTGGCACACACCTGTAGTCCCAGCTACTCGGGAGGCTGAGGTGGGAGAATCACTTGAATCCAGGAGATGGAAGTTGCAGTGAACTGAGATTGCACCACCACACTCCAGGGTAGATGACAGAGCGAGACTGTCTCAAAGAAAGAACTGGCCAGGGCTGGGAGCGGTGGCTCACACTTGTAATCCCAGCACTTTGGGAGGCCAATGTGGGTGACTTGCTTGAGCTCAGAAGATCTAGACCAGCCTAGGGAACATGGTGAAACCCTGTTTCTACAAAAAATAAAAATAAAAATAATAATTAGCTGGGGATGGTGGTGCACGCCTGTAGTCCCAGCTACTTGGGGGACTGAGGCAGCAAGATCACTTGAGCCTGGGAGGTCGAGGCTGCAGTGAGCATGCATTCCACTGCATTCCAGCCTGGGTGACAAAGTGACACCCTGTCTCAAAAAATAAAGAAAAAAATTGGGCGTGATGGCTCATGCCTATAATCCCAGCACTTTAGGAGGCCCAGGTGGGCAGATCACTTGACTCCAGGAGTTCGAAACCAGCCTGGGCAACATGGCAAGACCCTGTCTCTACTATAAATATACAGAAAAATACAAAATATTAGCCAGGTGTGGTAGCTAACGCTGGTAGTTCCAGCTACTTGGTAGGCTGAGGAAGCAGGATTGTTTGAACCTGGAGGTCAAGGCTGTAGTGAGCTGTGATCTTGCCACTGCACTCCAGCCTGAGTGACAGAATAAGACCATGTCTCAAAAAAAAAAAAAAAAAAATTTCTTGTGGTAAAATACACATAACATAAAATCTACCATCTTAACTACTATCAGGTGTCCAGTAGTATTAAACACATCGCTACCTCCATCTTCATAACTTTTTCATCTAACAGTATAATCTTTTAATTTCCTAAAACATTTAATAAAAAGTAAATAAATGGATGTATAAGTCAATCCTAGGCATTTACCTGCAAAAGGAAGAGCTGCTCTCACATATGTTGACCATCATGGCAATGCAATTATTAATCTAATACAGAATATGAGATTGGAACTCTAACTTTAAAAAAGAATACATCCCTTTTTTGTTGTTGTTGTTTTTTGAGACGGAGTCTTGTTCTGCCACCCAGGCTGCAGTGCAGTGTGCGATCTCGGCTCACTGCAACCTCTGCCTCAACGGTTCAAGCGACTCTCCTGCCTCAGCCTCCTGAGTAGCTGGGATTACAGGTGTGTGCCACCATGCCCGGCTAATTTTTGTATTTTTAGTTGAGATGGGGTTTCACCACGTTGGTGAGGCTGGTCTTGAACTCCTGACCTAGTGGTCCGCCTGCCTCAGCCTCCCAAAGTGCTAGGATTATAGGCGTGAGCCACCACGCCCAGCCTTTTTTGTTGTTTTTAAATATAGTTTTAAGCATTCTGAAATCTCTAGAATTTATTATGAGGCAAGTTTTTTCTTTACCAATGCAAACACATTTGAATGACATCTGTGAACATGGTCCCAAGCACATGGCCATCACTTCTACAGCACAGTGACCCCAAGGCCTTTCTCTGTGGAATGGACTTGTGCTTCCAGGCCCCCTCTTACCACACTGCTTCCAATCTATCAATAGCGTGACTCGAAAAATGCTACATTTTATTCCATTTCACAGCCTATTCGGTAGTTTTCATAAGAAAAAATAAATCTGCTTCTGATTTGGCCGTTTCTTACATCTATGGGGAATATTAAGATATATCAATTTTAAAGTTTGCTTAGAAAATCAATGATATAAGTAGCCATTTACATACATTGTTTACTGAGGAAGACAATGATCAGAAGAGCTGTAGTTTTATTTTACTGTCTGGATGACTCTGTGCACTTTAAAGAAATTTTTCTCTGGTGAAAACAGAAAATACAGGGGGAAAACGTTCACCTATCAGTGGTTAAAGGAGGATTGCTCCAGAGCCTGAATTAGTTTTCTAGCTAACAAGTACAAGTGTAAAAGATAAACTATTTTAGAATTCTTCCTTGCTTGATTTGGGGTTATTTTACAGTCTTGGGGAGCTACTCTTGTTACTGATGTCAATCACAGTCAATATTTTTGGGGAAAAAATAAAAAAAGGATTTGAACTTTATCAAGGCAAGGTATGTGGTCCTTCTAAAGTGTCCACATGTAACTCTTCAGAATGTGTTCTCTTCCCCAGTGATCCCAGAAAGGCACATGACCTGTTTCCATTTCTGCCAGAGTATCTATTTTAAGACTCTTCTTTTTTTGTCCAAGGACATAATTTGTCCTTATTTATTTAATATATTGGCTTGTGAATTACACATGAGTCAACAAACTCAGTTTGATGAAGTGGATATTTATTCAGAGCCTATTGGGCACCAGGCCCTGTGCTGGGTGAGGGGACTCAGCGGTGAGTGAGTTGTCACCTGGTCCTTGGGGACCTCGCAGCTCACAAGGAAGACTGAAACAGAACCAACTATAGTGGGGCAAATGAAAAGAAATGGGTACCAGGCTCCTGTTACTCAATGGGAGGCGGCTTTCTCCAGGAGGTGGGGTCTGTGAAGCTGACAGCAGAGGGCAGGTATACTGGTGGTCAGAGTTACAAAGTAGCAGGGGTGCTTGGGAATCTTGCTATACCCAAAAGGTGCAGAGGAGCCAGTATTTATTCATGCATTCAGTATCTTTAAAGGAGGTTATCATTTTATCAATTGGAGAGAAATTTACTATGCAAAAAATTACCTGCAAATGGCTAACAGACCCTACCCTGGAGAGCTGTTCTGAAGAGACACTGGCACATGCAGAAGGTTTAGAACAGTGCCTGGCTCATGTTCTCACACACTACATGTCAGCTGTTACTACCTCATTGCTATTACAGCCCAGCTGTGTTCAGTCATGAAAATAGGTGGGACTGCCACAAAGGTAGAATTCTGACTCTCCAGGCAAATCTGATGTTACGGTACGATTTTATCCTAGAATCCCTTGTTGAGTTCACCCAGCAACTGCATGAGGTAGTCCTCCTCCTCCCTCATCATCCTCATTCCCCCAGCACACTGCTCCATAATGGGTCTTACTCACATTGCCTTATTCCAGTCTCATTCTGACTTTGCCCCGTTTGAGTGTTGGGGGAACTCTAATACAGGAAGGTCACGTTACTTGCTCTGCAGCTACACAGGGCTGAAACCTCCTTTGCAAAAGTCGTTAACAGTGAGAAAGTTATGACAGTGAAGGGGATCTGATCTAGCCAACTCTATCTTACTTCCAACCTCTAAGCTAGCTGCCCGTGCTCATTCCTAGGCAAAGGCCAAACTAACCTTGGAAGAAATTCAGTTTATAGTTTAACTTTGAATCAAAGATGATAAAAGTCCTCTCCTGAAACAAACTCCTTTCCTGCCTGGGAGCCAGACCACTTTTATAAAACTAACGAATTGGCCACAAGACTTGCAACTTCCCTAGTTACTCTTGCAGATCACATGCAGAACCTAAGATCGGTCTTTTAAGATGTCTTTTCCAGTTTTCACATTTCTGAGGACTGATGGCTCTACCAGATTCACCAGCCAGTCCTGTGGCCCTCACCCAGGAACTGACTCAGCTGAAGAAGACAGCTTTGACTCACTGTGATTTCATTTCTGATCCAATCAGTCAGTACTCCCCACTCCCTGGCCCCCTACCTGCCAAACTATCCTTGAAAAACTCTAGTCTGAATTTTTGGGGAGACTGATTTGAGTAATAATAAAACTCTGCTCTCATGTTCAACCTGCTCTGCATGAATTAAACTAGTTCTCTAGTGCAATTCTCCTGTCTTGATAAATTGGCTCTATCTGAACAGTGGGTGAAATGAACCCTTTGGGCAGTTACAGGGTTGGAAGACAAACCTTCCAACAAAAGAAGAAAGGGAGAGGCAGGCTCAGACAGGTCACCCAAATGACAGATATACCATATACTTTTGTACTTTTTACTGGGCCTAGACCTGACTCGTGGCCCTGGGAAGTAGACCACCCCTTCCTAAGAACTATGGCTCTGGCACTGGTGGCTGGTGGCTTTGTTAGAGGCTAATTCTTTATTTGGATTTAACATTTCATTCTGAACTAGATGTTGGCAGATTGATATGCGATTACCTATTCAATAGTCAAATACTTTGGCACCTTAATTCTAGGCTGAAATTTTACAGTTTCCATTAAAATGCTTATATATTTACTATAACTTTTTTTTTTTTTTTTTAATAGAGATGAGGTGTTGCCATGTTGCCCAGGCTGGTCTCAAGCTATCTGTCTGCCTTGGTCTCCTAAAGTGCTAGGATTACAGACGTGAGCCACTGCACCCAGCCTATATTTACCTTAACTTGACAGCACAAATGGAGCGCTAGGGAAGAAGTTCACATGTTGAAAAAAACCTATCAATTTAAAACTGAATACTTAAATATAGACCAAAAATAAAATCCTAAGCCCCCCAAGTAACAGAATGGACCCCCCTCCCCTGGGCCAAGGGGATCTCAGAGAAACCTGGAACGCTGAATTCTCAGCCATGACAGGGAGGTCGGACAGGCCTCATTATACATCTCCCTTTTGGAATTTAGGTACAAATGACCACCAGCATTAACATTAAAATAGAGATCATTAGACTGTCAAAACAGACCCTTTGTGGCAGTAAGATATCAAATTGCAACCTGACTGCGGTACAGCATCACATGACAGATAGCAGACTCCAAAGGAAATCAAATATTTTACCCCACAATATATTTCTTTGACATATTTTGAAATGGTTCCACAATACTATCTCTTGTGGGGAAAATCTGAATCTGTAGAGAATATCCATTAATACAGCCAGCCAGTCCTTTCCTGTATGTAGGAGAGATGAACCAAAGAGTCTGATGCCTCTTAAGGTCTGAAGAAACACTTACCATGCATTCCCTCTGAAGGGTGCTACCACCTACCCAACGAGAACCTTGGCTTCCACAAACCCCCTTATCTTAATTCAGGCATTTTCTTCTACTGCCTTCAGGTCTTTAGACGAAGCTTGACTCTTTCAACCAATTGCCAATTTGAATCCACCTATGACCTATAAGCCTAGCCCGTCCCTGCCCCCACACCTTTCACATCGCATCAATCTATACCTCACATGTATTTATTTATGTCTTTCTCTATAACTTCTGTCTCCCTAAAATGTATGATTAAGCCAAACTGTAATCTGACTGTCTTGGGCACTTTCTCAGGACTCGAGACTGTTCCCTGGGGCTATGGTCACTCATACTGGCTTAGAGTAAACCTCTTTAAATATCTTACAGAGTTTGGTTTTTCCGTTAACATAACTAAATTTAAATACACTTAACTCTAAAAAACAAAGACACTATTTGATAAAGCCTGGCGGAGTTGGCCTGTCTAGTTAAGGGTCCTACACCTAATTTGAGGCCCCTGAGAGCTATAATTAGTAGTGTCTCCTTAAAGTCCTTCTCTTGTTCATTTAACTGATTCCTGAAGCTGTTTTCTTTCTCAAAGGCTCTAGGCAGCCAGCCCTGCTCCCTGGCTTCTGTTTGTGTTCTGGGCTCCCAGGAGGGCTGGCTGCCCAGAAGCAGGTTAAGTGGATGTTGTCCTTGTGCTCCAGGCCACGGAGTTATCAAATGGTTCCTGCATTAGAATCCTTTCTATTTTTAATTGGATCTTAAAATGACTAAGAGATGAATAAATCAATTTGAAGAGAAATAAAAGGGCATCACTAGGATGATATTTACTGTCTAGAATTCTCTGTAAAGGTTTCAGTCAAATGAAGCCTAATCATTTGAAAATGCCCTTTGCAAAGTAAACTATTTTATTTTCCTCAGTTTGCCTCTCACCTTCAAGTATGTCTAATTTGCCTATATATTTAGAAATACCACATAGCTTCCTATTCGATACCAAAAAAGATCTGTTTTCAGTACATTTCCTTCCCACATTCATTTCGGCAATCCACCACCACTCCTCCTGTCACAAGCTGAGAGGAATAACTGAATCCACAGAGCACGTCTCCAAATGGGATCCTAGGGCCCTGCATTAGAATCACTTGATATGCTGGTTTAAAAAGGAGATTTCTTGGGCCTTCCCACAGACTGGGGAATCTAGTCTTTCATTTTATGAGGGGAAAAAAACACAAAAAAAACAATCAAAAAAACCCTGAGATGCAAAGAGGCCACCTGACTTGTCCACAGGTGGCACAAGGTGGCCCCAAACTTGCTTGTTCTTGGCACTCACCTGGCCATGCTTGGGAATCTATCTTTGCTGGGGAGTGGGGATTGATAAAAGTGAGGTGGAGACACAGGAGGGTTTTTAAAAAATGTAGGTCCTTGGGTCCCACCTTTGATTTAGGGAATAAGAATCTCTAAGGCATAGGGTCTAGGTACATGTGTTTTTCACAAGGTTTACATGTAAAATGCACAATCCTATTTAAGGACTGCCTGATGACTTAAATTTCTCAATCATATTTTGCCCATAAAATAATACTTGAGTTGAAAAGTAGCAATTCAGGTATAAATTAAACATAGTAAGTATCCATAAGGAATAATTTCTACTGATAAGCTTACTATCAATGTCTGGTTAGCAATTCAGGTCTAAATTAAACATCGTAACTATCCATAAGTAATACTTTCTACTGATAAACTTACTATCAATGTCTGGTTACTTAATAGTGAGACTTCACCCAAATGTGTTTTCAATAACTCAATTTCTGATCTGGGCCCACTGACCAGGGTACCTGACGGAAGCTCTCTCTGCTTTTGTTACATGGGAGGAGCCCAGTGAGTTGAGGCTACTTATAGTTACAAAGGAGATAGCTAAATGTCAGGTTAAAGAAAAATGAGAAACATATTCTACATCCTAGAAATGGCACTAGTTCAGCAGGTAAACTGAAGTCATGGCCAGTTAATTTTTTGAGTTTCTGAAAAGTAGGTGACCTTTTGTACCTTCTAGGACCTCCTGGGCAGTGAGACTAAACAGGAATTGTGATTAAAATGTTTGTCTCTCCTGGATGGTGGCACAAACTTGGGTGGCCCATGTAGCAGTGTCAACCATACAGCAAAGCCTTGAGTCAGTGAAAGAGAGTGAGAGGCAGTTGTTATATACAGTATCTTCAGTCCAACTTTTACCCTGAACCTTTTTTTTTTTTTTTTTTTGAGACAGAGTCTGACTCTGTTACCCAGCCTGGAGTGCAGAAGCGTGATCTCGGCTCACTGCAACCTCCGCCTTCCAGATTCAAGCGATTCTTGTGCCTCAGCCTCCCGAGTAGCTGGAATTACAGGCGTGTGCCACCACATCCAGCTAATTTTTGTATTTTTAGTAGAGATGGGGTTTTACCATGTTGGCTGGGCTGGTCTCGAACTCCTGACCTCAACTGATCCACCCGCTTTGGCCTCCCAAAGTGCTGGGATTACAGGTGTGAGCCACTGCACCCAGCCAACCCTGAGCCTTTTATTCTCAGATTGATAATTAAAAGAAAAAAATCTAGTGGAGACAGGGAGGGAGAACACTTCTGGGTTTGCAAGGCCCTAAGAGAGCCTGACAACATTCATCATTGCTGTCTGCCCACTTGATGGATCAGAGACATTAGAGCTGCTCATGTACAAATTTAAAAATCACCCTCAGGGCAAGCTATGTAAGTCCTATTAGAAAGCATTAAATAAGTATACTGAATGGAACCTGTTAGACATCTGTCCCTCCAGAATCACCTTTCCTTACAAGGTGATTTTAACCACAGAATCAGATCTATGTCCTCAGGAGAAAAAAATCTCAAAGAGACATAACATCTTTCAGACTTTTTTCTTCTTTCTAACTAATACAGGTCGAGCATCCCTAATGTGAAAATCTGAAATACTCCAAAATCCCGAAACTTTGTGAACGCCAAAAAAAAAAAAAAAAAAAAAAAAAAAAAAAAAAAAGCTCACTGGAGCAGTTCAGATTTCAGATTTTCCCATTAGGAATGCTCAGCAGTAAATACAATACAAATATTCAAAAATCTGAAACAAAATTCAAAATCTAAAACATTTCTGGTCCTAAGCACTTTGGATAAGGGATACTCAACTTGTATGAGATAGTGTTTTGGTCAGTGTTTCATTTCTCAAAGAAGATGCGTGTGAATAAATCTGGAATTGGGGCTTTGCCACACTGTCAGGTAAAGTGTACCTAAAGATACGGGAATCTAAGAGCTGAGATGACTTGAGAGGTCATTTAGCCATATCCATAGTAAACACGTGTCCATGACACCCTCAATGGCAAATATAACGGTCCTGCATTTGGAGTTTTAGGGAAATGTATTTAGTAACATGAGACATATTAATAATATGTTGAATTTGGTGGTGGTGAGGGAGGTTCATAGGGAACGAGTTCTAATTTCATTCTCTCAATAAAAATCCTTTCCTTTTTAGGCAAACTTTAGTAACATAAATCCTGAGTGATTTTTTCAAAAGCAGATCTTTTTTAAAAAAGCAAATACACGGAATTTTATGGTCTAGACAGACCATAAAATTTATTGTATAGATACACCATGAAATCCTGAGTAACATGAAGCATGGTTCTTCCTTGAC
The DNA here is from genome assembly GCF_047675955.1 of Chlorocebus sabaeus. Lineage (NCBI taxonomy): Eukaryota > Metazoa > Chordata > Mammalia > Primates > Cercopithecidae > Chlorocebus > Chlorocebus sabaeus. The sequence goes on along the minus strand of NC_132925.1, from coordinate 96,441,294 downwards.
CTGGAGTTAAGATGTGTATGCACGAGCCAGGAAGTTGCCTACCCCCATCTACAAAATGTCACCAGAAATGTAATCAATGGAGAAATCTGATTAACTAAAACTCTTCCAGAGACACGGCTATACATTAAACTTTTTTTCTTACATACCTCTTAAAGTTTTTAGATGCTTATGCCCTCTCACACATTTTTAAACTGACACCTAAAATCTTTTAATCATAAATTCAATAGCCGCAAAAATGTAGGCAGTGTGTATGTGTATGCATAAGCATAGACAGATCTTTTTGAAAAAAGCAGGTTACTGGAATTTTATGTGTAGATATACAATAATTTATTTAATCATTCTTCTATTGAGGAATTTAGTTATCTCCAGATTTTTGCTAATAAAAATGTTTCAATGATTAAATTTTGGTACAATTTTCAGATACAACCGTTACCCTAGTAAGATTTGGTTTGTGTTGCAGAGTAATTGAAATTAAATTCAACTGCAATTCTAGAAAGACTGAACCAATTTACACTTCTGTCAGGTATATATAAAAGAATGTCCATTTCCCAAATCCAATGAGGACAGGCTATCATGACATAATCCAATAGAACATGTGAAATGTGGTATTTCACTGGTGTTTAAATTTATATTTCTTTAATTTTGAATGAGGTTGAGCATCTCTTCATATGTTATCCTTTCATTACTGTATTGTCATTTTTTATAGATTTGTGGAAACTTTTTTTGAATTAAAAGATATTGACTTCGTTATATACAAAAATATTTTTCCAGTTTGTCCCATTTATCTTTTGAGTCTGCTTATTTCTGTCATACATAAGTTTTCATTTTTCATGTATTTTATCATTTTTTAAAATGATTTTTGGGTTTTATGTCTTGATTGGGAAGGCATTTCCCACTAAAAGATATACCCAGACTTTTAATAGACTTCTTATGGCTTACATTTTTTACATTTAAATCTGTCAACCTTGAATTTTGTGGTGGTAGGGAAGTTCACAAGGAATGAGTTAAAATAAAGTATAATAATTTTCCCAAACAGCTGTTTGCCATCAAGCTGTGTAACAAAAAATCCTTCTTTTTTCCACTGACATAAAATGCCACTTTTACCACAAATGAAATCCCCAGTTTTATTTGGGTCCATTTATGAACTCAATGCTCTCTATTCCACTGATTTTTCCATTTCTTCACTAATTTAAAATGTATTTAATTATAATTATTGTACTATTCAGAATACATTTTAATATCTGACAGAGTGACAGTCCCAATTTCTTCTTTATCAGAAGTTTCCTTGCTATTCTCGGATGTTTATTTTGATATATTGAATTGGCATTGGATATTTACAAGATTGAATCTTTTGATCCCAGTAATGTTTAAAAACATTTGTCCTATAAGTTATCTATATTGTTTCCATAAATTACCACCTAAGTTTTTACATTTTGGTTCCTTCTGTAAATGTAAATTTTTCATCAAAAATATTTTCTAACTGATTATTTCTTGTGAAAAGAAACACGATTTTAGATAAACTTCGTAACTTGCTTCCTTACCAAATTTTCCTATTTTTAATAATTTTTTAGCTATATAATCCTCTAATTTTCTCTTTTCTTTTCTTTCTTTTTTTTTGAGACAAGGTCTCACTCTGTCACCCAGGTGGGAGTGCAGTGGCGTAATCATGGCTCATTACAGCCTCGACCTCCTAGGCTCAAGCAATTCTCCCAGCTCAGCCTCCCAAGTAGCTGTTACTATAGGCGTGCACCACCACGCCTGGCTAATTTTTGTATTTTTTTGTTGAGACAGGGTTTCACCATGTTGCCCAGGTTGGTCTTAAACTCCTGGGCTCAAGGCATCTACCCACCTCGGCCTCCCAAAGTGCTGGGATTACAGGTGTGAGCCACTGCACCCAGCCTAATCCTCTAATTTTCAAGTAATAAGCTTGCCTCTTCTACTTGAACTTCTCTTCCTCTTATACAACTGCATTGGTTAGTACCTCTAGAAGAATACTAGCTGTCAGTGGTGATGATGGGTTTCCTGCCATTGCTGGGAATGCTCTGGAGTTTCATTATTGGGCATGATGGTGGGTTCTGGTTTAACATATAGACACACTGGCTAGCCCACATGCCAAAAGTGAACCTGCCCAACCTCTAGGAATGCAGGTAACTTAGTCTTGTCACCTACTGTGTGGCAAACACGAGCACAGCTATAGCTAGTTGGCCCAGGTTCATCCTCTTTTCCACATTCTTATCACAAGTCCTCTTTTGGAGTCACCCTGCCTCATCAGGGGCAAGTATTGGTTTGATGTGGGGTTCCCCTGTCTGGTGCACCACCCTTGCAGCCCTCATGCTTTGATCAAAGGGTCATCTTAAGTGGGTCCTCTTCACGTTTTTTCTCCCAACTCCCCAAACATAAGAAAAAATATTCCTATGCAAAGTAGTTTAGAAGCCAAAGAAAGAGTGTCTGTCCAGCAGGTTCTGACCAGAGCTTGTCCCCTCAGATGACAATGCTTTACTGATTCTCTCATTGCTTAAATTCCTATGCAGCACTAAAGATAACAAGTGAGAGATACTCCAGGCGTCTAGGGATCTCCTGTCTACTCCCACTCTCCTACAAGCAGAAAATCATCAAAATGGTCAACTCCAGCATGGCTTTCTTTTTTGTAGTCTCTGGTAGAATATGGAAGTCACTGAGACACAGTTTCTCCTTTCAGGGCAATTTTGCTGCTTCTACACACCTGATCTCATTCTGTCTCGCTCTCTGAAAGCTATTATTCAGGATTTTATTCACTCACTTCTCTTCACTTAATGTTTCAGTAGATGGCAAACCTGGAAGCTTGTGGGGAGCTGCCCCAAGTTGATTCTTAGATGTCTGTCTTGTTCTTTTGCGGAATGCTAGCTCTATTCTTTATTTAATATTGCCTGAATATTTTTGTTTGTTTAGTTTAGTTCTTTAAACCTATTTGTTGCTCATGTTGTTAGGATTTTGGTTTTGTTATGTCATCCTAAACTGGAGTCCTCTGTATTCATTTAAACTGGTAACTTCAAGGCTGAAGAAAATGCTGAGACTGATTCTTCTAAATTATTTCTCCTGTCATTTGCTAAAGTAATACATACATTTTCAGGACAGCTGCTCTTACCTGCTGCTTGAGTGCCTCCAAAGACTCAAATTCCAATCTGGCTAGTTTCACCTGGATATGCCGTGGTTTATCAGGTATGGCAAATGCAAGGATAAACTTTAAAGCCAGGAGTGCGTGCTGAAAACAAGAAAGAGTACATGTTGATGTGATACATCAGACCATATACACAAGAAAATAAATTGATATCTAAGCAACCTAGGTTCCTTTATATTAATCTTGGGTAATTTCTAACTATTGACCTGTGAAGTATCAAAGACCAAGCAGGCTCATGAATTGTACTGAGTCCACCCTGTTGTGGTTCATTCAATAATTTACTGACTTTATTTTAATTCTTTTTTTTTTTTGAGACCGAGTCTCACTCTGTCGCCCAGGCTAGAGGAGTGTGGTGGCACGATCTCGGCTCACTGCAACCTCTGCCTCCCAGGTTCAAGCGATTCTCCTGCCTCAGTCTCCTGAGTAGCTGGGATTACAGGCAGGCACCATCACACCCAACTAATTTTTTTTGTATTTTTTAGTAGAGATGGGGGTTTCACCATGTTCGTCAGGCTGGTCTCAAACTCCTGACCTCAGGTGTTCCACCCACTTCAGCCTCCCAAAGTGCTGGGATTACAGGTGTTGAGCCATCACATCCAGCCAGGTTTATTCTTTTAAAATCAGGTATTCCCATAAACCGATACCATAATGGTACCCTCAGTGTTTTATAGAGAAATGGTTTATTCTGAAGTCTTCCACAAACTCTTTTCTAGCAATGTATCTCAGTATACAATATTTGTAGGCACTCTACTCCCTGCCCAATGTCCCTGTGCTGCACTTCAGTTTGAGTTACATAAAACGTACATATATCTTAAAAACAAGGTGCCATGGATCCTCTAATCCCAATAGCGTTTGGTGCATTTTCTTTTATGACGTGATAATCAATAAAGATTAATTCAATGATTGTAACCTTATGCACGGACATTATAATATGGAAAACTTAAAACCTGGCTATTATTTTTCTTTCTCATACAAGCATCATACAGAAGTCCTCTATAACATAATGATATGAGATGTATAATTAAGCCAATGGTATTGCTTCCATTGGTAATCCCGCTGTTCAGATGTATAGGCTCAACCTACTGATGCTTCTCCAAATCCAGATCATCTTGTGTTCCAGAATCAACACCCACAGAAATCTAAGTGATCAAAAGGATACAGCTGCCTCTGTGGTGACAGCATGAGTTACTAAATATTAAAAGTTGTGATTTTTAAAAGAAATAATTAAAAGGCATTAAGAAAATCAATGAGAGAGATGGAACAGCCTTTGAGAAATGTTGCATTGAATTACTGACAGAAAAAGAACAGCTGAAAAAAATTAAAGGAATTTCTTACTGTGATATTTTCAAAAGGAGGAATGAGGGATAAATAACAAGCAGATATCTCCTGGGAGAAGCATGAACTAGTGAAGGAAATCAGCATGATGCCAGAACAAGCAATAATTTAATCAGAAGACTTGAAAATCAGCAGAACCCCAGGACAGGCCAAGCAGTGCCTGGTATTAACAAGAGACAGAATAGACCAGGGACAGACAGCCTTCATGTAAATGTGACTGCCATGACCAAAGATGACACTGGAAGATACTGATTAAGGGTCTAGAGTAGAAAAACAAGTAGATAATATAGCATGGACCAGATGATACCCTATGTTAAAATTCTGAACTGAATTAATAAAAACCTAGATATAATCTCCAAATAATACATGAATAATTCAGAAAACGCTATGCTGTACCATTATTTCATTCCATTAGAATACTGAGAGATAATTTTATACAAGACAATCTCTTCAGTGGAAATATTAGACAAGAAATAAACAAATTAGTAGATAAAAAGAAACATTCCATGTATTTCAGAGTCTGTGTAGCCTTAAGTTGCCGGAGTCCCACATGACATGACAAAGTCATGGCCCCTTTCCATCTCTCCTAATAAATCTGTACCCATTTCCTCTTCCTCAGAGTCTTGGCAGGAATTACAAAATATGCTGCTGAGGAAGGACATGCTTCCCTTGGATGTTAAGGCATCTGGAAGGTGTATTAACTCTCCTTTGGTAACCAGGACTGGCTATTAGGTAACAGAACAAGGTTGCCCAGATTTTGCTGCTATGGTTTCCACGTAAACTGTTCAAAAAATTATCATGAATTGAAAAAAGTTGATATTGATTAGACAATATTAATCAAAACAGGATGCCATTTTAAACATTTACATAGCAACATGCTTTTATGAGTAATTCTCTATAGTTTATTTTCCAAAAAAATAGCATCTTCACAATGGTTTTCTTTAGATGGTGGCACTATAGGCAGTCTATCTTCACTTTTTAGTGGACATACATTACTTTTATATGGGGGTAAAACTTATATAAAAAAGAACACAGGGATTCCTATAAGTGAATTACATATGCCCTGCCAGGCTCCTAAACTCACCTCGTCCTGACTGCACATTTGCCCAGTAAACAGACAAAACCAGACAATTTGCAGTTCAGAGAATATGGCTTTTAAAACTGAAGTCCAAGAATATAACAAGCTGGGCAAAGTGGGCTGGGTGCAGTGGCTCACACCTGTAATCCCAACACTTTGGGAGGCTGAGGTGGGTGGATCACTTGAAGTCAGGAATTCAAGACCAACCAGCCTGGACAACATGGGGAAACCCCATCTCCACTAGAAATACAAAAATTAGCTAGGCATGGTGGCAGGCACCTGTAATCCCAACTACTTGGGAGGCTGAGGCAGAGGAATTGCTTGCACTTGGAAGGCAGAGGTTTCAGTGAGCTGAGATCATGCTGCTGCACTCCAGCCTGGGAGACAGAGCGAGAGACTCCATCTCAAAAAAAAAAAAAAAAAAAAAAAAAAAAAGGCTGGGAAAAATGATCACTTTGTATTCACTCATTCTGCAAATATGTGGAAAGTACTTATGCAGGGCCAGAGTGCTCAGATGGAAGCCTTCACCAACAACTTCCCAACCTTCTCTAATCTGGCATACTGATTTTCTCCCCACTTTGCTAAACTACCAGAAATTTCACCAATTATAGGTTTATTTGCTTTGATACACATTTTCTATTAAAAGTGAAAGCATCAGTGGGAAGGTTAAGGAGCATCAACCATTCACAGATATTGGTTAATTACTTTAATTAGTTGTTGCTAACAAGTTCTTTCCTGCTCTCCTCCACCCCTACCCCTAACCCCTAGGCAAATAACAATGAATACTTGGGAGTGAGGTGGGAAGACAACACAGCAGGGATAGGATCAGCTCCAACAGCAGGGGTCCTGCTTCAAGGAAGTGGTGTAAAGAGAAGCAGAAAGGAGCCAATATTGTCTCTATGGTCAGGAAAGGATATATTAGACCTTCCTCACCTCCACCCCCTTTCTTAGCAGTTTCTCTTATCCAGGATCCAGAATTCAAGTTGAGCATCATGTTCAGTAAGCTTTTGTGTTGTAGCCTGGAAACTTAAATAACATTTATAGTCTCGTGTTTCAAATGGTCAATTTTTTGGATATTATTTATATTTTCCATACAGCCACTCTGTTTCAAGGCTGGGAACTGCTTTATGCTAACTAATCTGAGAAAGAAAAAAACTGTAAAAAGCATTTTTGTCATTTTTTCTTGTTTAAATAAAAAAAACTTAAGATAAAATAGGAATCTATTCATATTTGAAAAAAAAAACACTCAAAATGAATAGTGGGGTGGAAGGAGCTTGTCTATGAAAAAAGAAGACATTTTATGCACCAGAATTGTGATTCTTCTTTTACAGTAAAACTCACAAAATTATATCCTAAACAAAGTAAAGGAGAAAAACAGTGAAGGTGGAGGAAGGGGAAGGGGAGGAGATGGGCAGAATTTTAAAACTAGTAAATACAAAGAAGTTGGCTCCCCACAACAATATGCCTTAAACAGTGATTATAGGGTGTCTGAGTTGGGAAAGGGAAAAAAAGTAACAGGACCAGAGAAAATTAGCACTCAGAAGCTAAATGTTTTCCAGTGCCAGTGGTAAAGTACTGCCTGCTCTGCTATTAGCACATTGCTCACCTTTGGTCACTGCAGGGTTGTCAAACCCTGGGACTCTCATGCCAGCTGCACAGAGAGCCAGCAGAACTATTTTATTTTGCAAAAACTAGAAAACTTGTGACATGATCCATAGCAGTAGCTGTGTTTTGTAGTAATATGTCTCCAATCCTGTCTCTACTGAAACATAAAATGCAAATTAGAGTTGAATTCTTAGACTTCTGAAAAGCAGATCTGATACCTACAATGGTATGTATGCAGAGTTACCTGTCTCCACTCAGATCCCAGCCACAACTGAACAAAAGGAGTGCCCTGAAAAAGGTATCTTCTGCTGATTACTAGACAAATTACGTGCCAAATGCAAATTAATAAAAGTGATTAATGGAGCAGAGATTGAAAAAAATGTTATGGAATTAGGCTCTTAAGAAAACAACCTCAGGGATTTTCATTTTAAGATGGTAGACCAAGCAGGTACATCTACTTCTTCTACCTCCCAAAGGTCCCCTGAAATGACAGAAAGATATATTCTAAAAGGAACAACACTGGAAAATAAGAGAAGTTGCCAGAACTTCTGAGGATAGGACCAAGGCAAAGGCAGGTACTCCCAAAGGAGCCTCAGAGAAGGGCCATTGTCAGATTTGACCCCACAAAGGACCCCTGGTGAGCCAGGGAGTCTGCACCAAAGTGACTAAAGAACAGCCATCAGAGAAGCTGGGGCCATGGGGGCCATGGGGAGCCTTTCTCATGCCACCTTGAGAGGGAAAGAGAAAGTAGAATGTATACATTCAACTTTCTGTCTTTTCAGAGGACCACCTGAGGGACTAGTTTCTGTCTTTTCTAAATTAGAAGGCATGTGAACTTAAAGGGCATACTTTAAATGCCTAGGGGATGCTGAGAACAATTAAGGGCTTGTCAGCTTGTAGCAGCACCAGAGAACTTGCAGTACTGCACACAGACACCAGAGGCAGCAAGAAATTACAATCTCCTGAAAAAGAAGCTGGCAAGCCTTTCTAATCGGGAAATTAGATGCATAATCCCAGAGAAGACACACTACCAGAAAAGATTTGAGTCTGATTCTCTAACTGGGCTGATTGGTGAAGGCCTTCCTTGTATAAAGCTAGTCTGTAATGACAGAGAGATGGCTGTTTTTCAAATGCCCAAATGCCAGTAAAAAACAAAAGGACATATGAAAAAAAAAAAAAAAAAAAAAAAAGGAAAAATGGCCCAAGCAAAGAAACAGTAATTCTTCAGAAGCTGACCCAAAAGAAATGAAGATCTGTGACTGCCTGACAGAGAATTCAAATAACTATCTTTAAAAAGCTCAGTGGGCTATAAGAGGTCACAGACAACTAAATAAAATGAGGAAAACAATGCATGAACAGAAAGAGAATATATCAGCAATCAAATAGAAACTACAAAAAAGAACCCAACAGAAATTCTGGAGCTGAAGAATAACTGAACTGAACAAGTCACACCTAGGTATGGTGGCTCACACTTGTAATCTCAAGCACTTTGGGAGGCCAAAGTAGAGGATCATTTGAGAACGGGATTTGAGACTGGCCCAAGTAACATAGCAAGACCTCATCTCTACAAAAAAAAAAAAAAAAAAAAATCAAAAACTTAGCTGGGTGTGGTGTTGCATGCCTGTTGTCCCAGCTACTTGGGAGACTGAGGCTGTAGGATTGCTTGAATCCAGAAATTTGAGGCTGGAGTGAGCTATTATCACACCACCATACTCCAGCCTTGTGACACGGATACAGCCTTGTCTGTATAAAAAAAAAAAAATCAGCCAGGCACGGGGCCTTATGCCTGTAATCCCACCACTTTGGGAGGACAAGGCAGGTGGATCACCTGAGGTCAGGAGTTTAAGACCAGCCTGATCAACATGGTGAAATCCCATCTCTACTAAAAATACAAAAAATTTAGCCAGGTGTGGTGGCAGCCACCTGTAATCCCAGCTACTTGGGAAGCTGAGGCAGGAGAATTGCTTGAATCCAAGAGGCAGAAGTTGCAGTGAGCCAAGATAGTACCACTGCACTTTAGCGCGGGCAACAAGAGTGAAACTCTGTCTCAAAAAAAAAAAAAAAATTCACTAGTGAGGTTCAATAGCAGATTTGAACAAGCAGAAAAAAAGAATCAGTGAACTCAGATAGGTCATTGGAAATTATTGAGTCACAGGAACAAAAACAACACAAGAAGAAAAGTGAAGAAAGCTTAATGAAACACCATCAACTGGACCAATTATGCATTATAAGAGTTCCAGAGGAGAAGAGAGAGAAAGAAATGGGAACATAACTTATTTGAGGAAATAATAGCTGGAAATTTCCCAAATCTGAGGAAATGTACATCCAAATTCAAGAAGCTGAAAGGAATCCCACTAAGATGAGCCCAAAGAGGCCTACACCAAGACACATTATAATCAAACTGTCAAAATCAAAGACAAAGAGAGTATCTTGAAAGCAGCAAGAGAAAGGTAACTCATCATGTACAAGGGAATTCCCAGATTATCGGCAGATTTCTCAGGAGAAAGACTGGAGGCCAGAAGAGAACAAGATGACATATTCAAAGTACTGAAAGAAAAACTCCCAACCAAGAATTCTATACCAGGAAAAATCATGCTTCAAAAACGTAGGAGAGAAATAAAGACCTTTGAGATAAGTAAAAGCGGAGGGATTTCATCACTACTACAACTGCCTTACACATAATAGGCATTCCTTCAAGCAGAAGCTCAAGGTAACTAGACAACAACACAACAGCATAAGAAAAATAAACTCTCTAGTAAAGGTAAATATATAGACAAACAAAAAATCCTTTAATAATGTGATGGTGGTATATAAATCACTTTTAATTCTAGTATACACTTTAAAAGATAAAAACATAAAACGAACTACAAAAGAATACTAATAGATGAAAAAATGTAATTTGTGGCCGGGTACTATGCCTATAATTCCAGCACTTTGAGAGGCCTAGGTGGGTGAATCACTGAGCCTCAGGAGTTTGAGACCAGCCTGGGCAATATGGTAAAACCTTGTCTCACAAAAAAAAAAAAATACAAAAATTAGCCAGGCATGGTGGCCCATGCCTATGGTTCAAGCTACTCGGGAGGCTGAGGTGGGCGGATCACCTGAGCCCAGGGAAGTTGTGGTTGCAGTGAGCTGTGATTGTGCCACTCCATTCCAACCTGAGTGACACAGTGAGACCCTGTCTCAAAAAAGAAGTAATGTTCTTTGTGACACTGATAATAAAAAGTGGTGAGGGGAAAATGTAAAGGAGAAGATTTTTTTGCATGCTGCTAAAGTTTTTATCAGTTTCAACTATAAGATATTTTATGTAATCCCCATGGTAACTACAAAGAAAATATCTGTAAAAGATACAAAAAAGAAAATGAGAAAGGAATCAAAGCAAGTTCTTACAAAAAAAAAATCAACAAAATACAAAGGAAGGCAGCAAGACAGAAAAAGTGCAGCAAAGTAATTACAAGACATACTGAAAGCAATAAACAAAATGGCAATTGTAAGTCTGCTCTATCAGTAATTACTTTAAGTGTAAATGGGTTAAACCCCCTGATCAAAAGACGTAGAGTGGCTGAATGGATTTTAAAAAAACAAAAAACAAAAAACAAGATCCAATTACCTGCAGATGTAAAGACATACATATAATGAAAGTTCACGAATGAGGAAAAATGCTCATTTTCATTTACCATAAAAATGGTAACAAAAAGAGAGCCAGAATGACCACACTTACATCAGACAAAACAGACTTTAATTAAAAAGCGGTTATAAGAGACAAAGGAGGATATTATGTAAAAATGAAAGGGTCAATTTACTAAGAAGACATAACAATTATAATTGTATATGCATCTAACATCACAGTACCAAATATATGAAACAAATATTTACAGAATTGAAGGGAGAAATGAACACTAATACAGTACCAGTGGGAGATTTCAATACTGCACTTCAATAATGGATAAAACAATCAGACATAAGATCAATAAGGAAGCAGAGGACTTAACATCACAAACCAATTTAACCTAATAGATATATACAGAACACTCTACCCAGTAACAACAGAATAAACATTCTTTTCAAGTCCATATAAAAGATTTTCCAGTATAGATCATACCTTGGGCCACAAAACAAGCCTTAACAAATTTAAAAAGACTGAAATCATACCAAGTATCATTTCTGACCAAATGGAATGGAACTAGAAATCAAAAGCAAAAGGAAACTGGAAAATTCACAAATTGTGGAAATTAACACACTCTTGAACAACCAATGAGTCAAAGAAGAAATCACAAAGGAAATCAGAAAATATCTTGAAACAAATGAAAACAAAAACACAACACACCAAAACTTATGGGACATAGCAATGACAGTACTAAGAAGGAAGTTTATAGTGGTAAATGCTTACATTATAAAAGAAAGAAAGATCTCAAGTCAATAACTTGACTTTAACCTCAAGAAACTACAAAAAGAACCAACTAAAGTTAGCAGAAGAAAGGAAGTAATAAAGATGAGAGCAAAAATAAAAAAGAGAATACAAAAACAACAGCAAAAAAAAAAAAGTCAACAAAAGTAAGAGTTGGTCTTTTGAAAAGATCAACAAAATTAACAAATCCTTAGCTAGACTAATGAAGAAAAAGACTCATATAGCAAAAATCAGAAATGTAAGAAGAAACATTACAACTGATGCCACGGAAATAAAATATAAGAAACGACTAAGAACAATTATACACCACTAAACTGGACAAACTAGAAATAAATAAATTCCTAGAAACATGCAACCTACCAAAACTGAATCATGAAGAAAAAAAATCTGAACAGAACTATACTAGTAAGGAGATTGAATCGGTAATGAAAAACCTATCAACAAAGAAAAGCCCAGGACCAGAGAGCTTCATGGGTGAATTTCACCAAACATTTAAAGAATTACCAGCAATACATCTCGAATTCTTGCAAAATACTGACAAGAAGGGAATACTTCCAAACTCATCTCATGAGGTCAATATCACTGTGATACCAAAACCAAAGACATAATTAAAAAAGAAAACCATAGTTCAATATCCCTAATCAATACTGATGCAAATTCCTTAACAAAATACTAGCAAACCAAATTCAACAACACATTAAAAAAATTACACAGCATGACCAAGTGGGATTTATTCCTGAACTACAAGGATGGAACAACATATGTAAACCAATCAACATGATACACCACACTAACAGGATGAAGGACAAACCACATTATTTTAATTGATGCAGAAAAAGTATATGAAAAAAATTCAATACCCTTTCACGATAAAAACACTCAACAAACTAGGAGTAGAAAGAAATTATCTTAACATACTAAAGGTTATATATGAAGAAGCCTAGAGCTGACATCATATCAAATGATGGAAAACTGAAAGCTTTCCCTCTAAGATCAGGAACATGGTGACGAATGCTTAGTCTTGCCACTTCTTGTCAACAAAGTACTGGGAGTCCAGTACTTTCTTAATTGTCAGAGCAATTAAGAAAATAAATAAATAAAAATAAATAAAAGGTATCCAAATTGGAAAGTAGTAAAATTATCTCTGTTCGTGGATTACATTATTTTAAATGCAGACAACCCTAATTCTACACACGTACACACACACACCCTCATTAGAACTAATAAATGAACTCAGCAGAATTGTAGACTACAAAAGCAACACAAAAAATCAGCAACATTTCTATATACTAACAATGAACAATTTGAAAAGGAAATTCAGAAATCAATCATTTTTACTATAGCATCAAAAAGAATAAAAATACTAAAATACTTAGGGATAAATGTAACCAAGGAGATGAAAAACATGTACACTGAAATCACAAAACATTGCCACAAGAAATTGAAGACTACACAAATAAATGAAAAGACATTCTGTGTTCATGTGCTGTATCAGAACTCTTAGTATTGTTAAAATGTGTATATCACCCAAAGTGATCTATAGATTCAATGCAATTTCTATCACAAAAGATTCTTAATCTCCAGCAGGGTCAGCAAACTTCTTAAAAGGCCACAGAGTAAATATTTTAGGCTTTGCAGCATACAATCTGTCATCATTACTCAACTCTGCCATTCCTTGCAACATGAAAAGCAGAATATAAAAACAAATGGGTGCGGCTGGGTGCCAATACAGCTTTAATAATAGGTGGCAGGAGGATTTGGTCCTTTGGCTGGGGTTTGCCATCCTTTGGTATAGATTGTATGAAAGACTGAAAACTCTATTTAATTAGTTAATTAACTTACATGTATTTGTTAAAAGATAAGAAAGCATCACAAAATTTGTGTCTCAATAACATAATGACTAGGACTCTTCCCTGGAGTTTAAAAGGAATTCTCTGGCAGTGTCTTCAGGCCCTATGCCCTGGTGGACACCCTGAGAAGACGTCTTCAGGGCAGGGCTACGTCTACGACCCAGCTCACCTTGCTCCACTCCAACCAAGCTCCATTCCTGGTGTGCTGAGCATCCACACAGGGAATGACAGGGAATCGCTAATATCACAAAAGGCCTAGGCCTCTGGGCTGTCTGCATGGGCGACTTCCCAAGATCAGTCAAGTGAACAAGGAGTTGGACTTAAAAGATGTACAGCAAACCCCTGAAGATTTGCTGAAAAATCAACTCACAAAAAGCAGATTAACAGGAGAAAAGATGTGATATGGATTCAGTTAATAAGAACTCAGGGAAGTGATCAGCAGTTAACTGTTTTCTTCTTTGGTAGGTCTGGACCTTACGCAGACAAGGGAACTTTAGAGAATCCGATGCTTTGGGAGAGATGGTATGGGGGAGATCAGAAAGACTTTGAGTTCAGCATGTCAAAGTGCAGTATTTGGGGGTATTGGTTTCTGAGCCTCAATAAAGATTAATAGAAAGCTGGAACCTAAAAGAAGTATACAGGGAAAAAAGGGAAAATGTTAGGAGAGTCAAAAAAATGAGAGAGGGAGAACTGGTCAGTATAAAAGCATGAAAAGTATTTTACTTCTTTCTCTCTGTCTTTCTTTCTCTCTCTCTCTCTCTTTCTCTCTTTCTTTCTTTGATGGAGTCTCACTTTGGAGCCCAGGCTGGAGTACAGTGGCGCAATCTTGGCTCACTGCAGGCTGCACCTCCCGGGTTCACGCCATTCTCCTACCTCTGCCTCCCGAGCAGCTGGGACTACAGGTGCCCGCCACCATGCCTGGCTAATTTTTTGTATTTTTAGTAGAGACGGGGTTTCACCATGTTAGCCAGGATGGTCTCGATCTCCTGACCTTGTGATCTGCCTGACTCGGCCTCCCAAAGTGTTGGGATTACAGGCATGAGCCACCATGCCTGGTCTTTTTTTGTTGTTTTTGTTTGTTTGTTTGTTTTGTTTGTTTGTTTTTAGACAGAGTTTCACTCTTGTTGCCCAGGCTGGAGTTCTATGGCATAGTCTCGGCTCACTGCAACCTCTGCCTCCTGGGTTCCAGCGATTCTCCTGCCTCAACTTCCTGAGTAGCTGGGATTACAGGCATGCACCACCATGTCTGGCTAATTTTTTTGTATTTTAGTAGAGACGGGTTTCATTATGTTGGCCAGGCTGGTCTTGAACTCCTAACCTAAGGTGATCCACCTGCCTTGGCCTCCCAAAGTGCTGGGATTACAGGCGTGAGCCACCACACCCAGCTCCTTCTCTGTTTCATCAGTTAATAGAAAAGGGGATTGGGGGAAATATCAGTTAGACCAAATGAACAGAAAAAAATAATCTAAAGGTTTACAGATAAATTAAATCATGTATCTCATCAGCTCTTCTCTCTTAAAATATAATCTCCATCATAGGGACCTGCTAATCAAGAGGCTTGTTGTAATTGAAGGACACTGGATGATGGGGTTGTCATTCATCACTGGGGTAAGAAAGCTGGCTTTCAAGGCTTTGGCATGCCCTGTGTCACCAAAGAACACATCTTATACAGTTTAAAGCAATTTACATGTGTTAAAGTTTGTATTCCTCTCATTCAGAGCCACATTTCATGCACAATGCAGTTTCTAGAGCAGATTTGATGATGGTAAAAGGAAATAAAATCTGTAAGAGGGTTATGTGTGATATGGACCTTGCTTTGTTTTTTCAACAATTATTTTGATCACTTGACAAGTAAAAAAACCAAGGAACATATAAAAACTGTGTGCCCGGAAATATTCTCTAACTAAGGCCTACAAAGCAAAGTGATATCTTAAGATTATGATTTCATTCTACTATATACTTACTTCATTTACTTTAATTGTATCAAGTGAGAATTTAAGTCACAATGGAGAAATACACATTTATAAACCTTAAACTGAGAGCTATAAGGCAGATGTGGTACCGCAGGGGCCACAGGAGAGTTGGTGGCTCTACAACAGTGCAAGCAGAACATACAATGGACCTCTTGCAGTCGCCTGACACAGTCATGGCGAGGAGGGCAGGGTGCAGGACACGCCAGGTGGCTTAAATATACCGATTCAAAGACAAAGAATGTCGGAGTTAGAATAAAAAGCAAGGCTCAACTATGTTAACTGCAAGAAATCCATCTTAAATAGAGGGATTCAGGTTAAAAGTTAAGACATGCTGGGAGGCCAAGGCGGGCAGATCATGAGGTCAGGAGATTGAGACCATCCTGGCTAACATGGTGAAACCCCATCTCTACTAAAAATACAAAAAATTAGCCAGGTGTGGTGGCGGGCGTCTGTAGTCCCAGCTACTTGGGAGGCTGAGGCAGGAGAATGGTGTGAACCTGGGAGGCAGAGCTTGCAGTGAGCCGAGACTGCGCTACTACACTCCAGCCTGGGCTACAGAGCAAGACTCCATCTCAAAAAAAAAAAAAAAGAAAAAAAAAAATTAAGAGATGCACACATATCTTGGTTTCTAATACCGTTGTCCAAAACAAAGGAACCAGAGCTCCTTGGAAAAATGGCTGAGTCTAGGACCAAGGCAGGAGATATACAAGATGAGTCTTATCAGATAAAAACTAAGGAAATCTGAATAAAGCACGAACTTTAGTTAATAATAACATATGAAAAGTTGTTCACTAATTATAACAAGTGTACCATACCAGTGTTAGATGTTAAAAGCAGGGGAAGCTAGCTATGGAGTATATGGGAACCATTAGTTCCAGCTTGTCAACTCTTCTGTAATCTAAATCTTAAAATTAAAAACTTTTAAAAAGACTTTTATCATACATATGTCTCCCAAAATCACAGGTAAAACAATGAAGAATTAAACTAGGATTCCAAAGAAACCATCTAAAAACAACTCAGCAAAATCTGCTAAACCAGTTATCAGGTTAAGGGTGAATATCCTGAAAATGACCTACATCTCCCAAATCTAAGACCATGTTTCCTTACATTAGAAATATCACTGCCTACAACTGAGGAAATGCATTTTTAAATTTTGATATTTTTTGTTTCTGAGACGGGGTCTCACTCTGTCACCCAGGCTGTGTAGTGGCACTATCTCAGTTCACTATAACCTCTCCTTGCCAGGCTCAAGTGATCTTCCCACCTCAGCCTCCAGAGTACCTGGGACTACACGTGTGCACCACCACATCCGGCTAATATTTGTATTTTTTGTAGAGATGGGGTTTTGCCATGTTGCCCAGGCTGGTCTTGAACTCCTGAGCTCAAGCAATCTTCCCACAGCCTCCCAAAGAGCTAGGATTACAGAACACCAAACCCAGCCTTTATTCTGTCAGGAGCTATCCAAACACTGATGAGAGTAAAGACAAGAAGCCTGGCATAGAGGGAAACATATAGATAACACTGTGTGTAGAATTCTTAGAGTGGGTGATCACTTTCTGACCTCCACTGTCATCAGCTTTGGGGCCCAGGGTTCATGTCCTACATTTCATTGTGCCTTAGGGCCTAACAGAGCATGTAGATTCAGGAAGGAATGCTTCCCATCTTCTACTTCTCAGACTGCATTTAAATCTTGTCGAACTTATCGGCAATAACTTAAGCTTCTCAGGTTTTGCTTTAATGTAACCGTTGATATCTTTGTCAGAGCAAGCGAAGTGGAGAAAATGTATCGACGCAGTGGACACAGAAGAAAGGGGATGAGAAAAGTAAAGCCAATTGGCAAGCCTTTGCTCTGAGAGAGAGTAATTTCACACAATTGAACAGAGAATTTGTAACAAACAAAAAAAGAGCTAAAACATTTTATAACTACATATTTTTTTCAAAGAGAACATTTTTCTGTTCTCCACTGATATATTTTCTTGAAGAAAATACTGGTTTATGGTTTATTACTTGTTATGTTCTTAAGGTATGCTTGAGGCACACTACTGCCAGAAAAGTAAGGAGAAATTTGAACTACTTCTTTGAGAAAGTCAGGTTTTCACTAGGGAGACCCTCTCAGTTACAAAATGACAATAACAATCAATTTTAACAACTCAGGTCTTGCCATACCAAAAACACTCAAGGGAAGATAAATATTCATAGGTAGATAAAAATAATATTTAAGGTTTAACAACAGCAAAAGCGATTCATCCTAGCTATTCTGAATTTGTTATTTAAAAATGTATATACCTATATCTTTTTGAACTATAGTTTGAAGGTAATACAGTCACATGGTCAGGAAAAAAGGTATATAGTGATACCCCTACCCCTGCCCTCATCTTCCCAGTGCCCCCACTGTGCCTCCTGCCCACATGTACAATCAGAATATATTAATATTTTCTCCATTTTTATATAAAAGGAGCATACAGAAATATTGTTCAGCATTTTCCTTTCTTGTATTTCCTAATATTAGAGATCTTTCCATATTAGTACCTAGAGAGCACCCATAATTTACCAGTGATGGACATTTACACTATTTCAAATATTTTTGTTATTAGTAAGGGTGCTGTAATAAATTTCCTCCAACATTTGTCATTTTATGCATAGGCAAGTATATCTGTGGAATACATTCCCAAAGACAGAACTGCTGGGTCAAAGGATACACACAGTTGTAATTTAAGTAGATTCTGTCAAATTGTTCCGTACATGGTATTAAGCAGGCATGTACAATCAGCAGCTGAATATAAGACTACCTGGTCCTCCGCAGCCTTGTCGACCCAAGGTAATATCCCTCTGGTGGATTTCTGCCAATCTGATAAGGTGACAACAGGTGTTTCAGTTTAGTTTCCACTTGCCTATCTTACTCTGAATGACGTTGAGCATCTATTCACACACTTAACAGCCATTTGCATTTTGCTTTTTTTGTAAACTTTCTGTTCATAATGAAAAGCATTTGAGAAGGTTGAGGGATTGGAGAAAGGGGAAGAAAGAAGAAATACACTGATTCCAGTTCAAACAACTCATTTTTTGGCTTAAATTTAAACTATATATTAGAACATGTTAAATTCTAATGAAGTTCTACTATTTTTTATTAAGAGATTTTATTTTTTAAAGCAGTTTTAGTTTTGCAGTAAAACTACACAGAAAGTAGAGAGTTGCTGTATACCCGTCATTCTCCCAGTTTCCCCTATTATTAAGAGCTAACATTTGTATTAGTCATCTGCTACAATTGATGAACCAATACGATACATTATTACTACTAACCAAGGCTCATAGTTTACATTAGGGTTCACTATACAGGTTTTCACGAATGCATTGTTATGGCTCGAATGTTTGTGTCCCCACGAATTCACATGTTGAAGTGCTAACCTCCAATAAGATGGTTTTAGGAGGTAGGGTGCTAGGGAGGTAATTAGGTTTAGATGATGTCATAAGGGTGGAGCGCCAATGATGGCATAGTGCCCAGATAAGAAGTGGAAGAGAGACACTAGAGCTTCCTCTGTCTACCACATGAGAATTCAAGAAGGCCTAAGAATCAAATCCGCCAGCATCTTCATCTTGGACTTCTCAACTTCCAGAAGAATGAAAAATAAATGTCACTTAGGCCACTTGGTCTGGTATTCTGTTATAGCAGCTTGAGCTGAGACATACATCATGTCATGTATCCACCATTACAGTAGCTATCATATATGATAGTTTTACCGCCCTAAAAATCCCCTGTGGTTCACTTATTCATTCCATACTTCCTCCCTTGCATCTCTTCCCTCCCCCTCAACTCCCAGCTGCCACTTATCTTTTTACTGTCTCTATAGTTTTGTCTTTTCTGAAGTGTTATATATTTGGAATCATACAGTATATAGCCTTTTCAGACTGACTTCTTCCACTTAGGAACCGGCATTTAAGGTCCCTCCATGTCTTTTCATGGCTTGATAGCTCATTTCTTCTTCTTAACAGTGATTATTATTCCCTCATATAGATGTACAACAGAATTTTATCCACTCATTTACTGAAGGACATCTTGGTTGCTCCCAAGTTTGGACAATCATGAATAAAGCTGCTATAAACATCCATCTGCAGGTTTGTGTATGGACATAAGTTTTCAACCCATTTGGTTAAATACCAAGGAGCATGGCTGCTAAATTATATGGTAAAAGTATGCTTAGTTTTCTAAGAAACTGCCAAACTGTCCTCCAAAGTGGCTGTACCATTTTGCATTTGCACAGCAATGACTGAGCTATTGGATTGTTTGTTTATGGATTTTTTTTTCTTCTTTTCTTTTTTTTGGAGACAGAGTCTCACTCTGTAACCCAGGCTGGAGTGCAATAGTGTGATCTCGGCTCATTGCAACTTCTGCTTCCCAGGTTCAAGTGATTCTTCTGCCTCAGCCTCCTTAGTAGCTGGGATTACAGGTGCCCGCCACCATGCCACGCCCAACTAATTTTTGTATGTTTAGTAGAGATGGGGTTTCACTGTGTTAGCCAGGATGGTCTCGATCTCCTGACCTCAAGTGATCCACCCACCTTGGTCTCCCAAAATGCTGGGATTACAGGCGTGAGCCACCATGCCTGGCTGGGTTGTTTTCTTATTGCTGAGTTTTAAGAGTTTTTTGTATATTTTGGGTACAAATCCTTTATCATTTACATATTTTGCAAATATTTTCTCCCAGTTTTTGGCTTTTTTCATTCTCTTAAAAGTATCTTTTGCAGAGAAGAAGTTTTTAATTTTGAAGAAGTCTAACTTACAAATTATTTCTTTCATGCTTTTGAACTGAATTTAAAAGGTAATTAATTACCAAACCCTAGAACACCTAGATTTTCTTTTATGCTATCTTCTAGAAGTTTTATAGTTTTGTGTTTTACATTTAGGTTTCTGATCCATTTGGGATTAATTTTTGTTAAAGGTGTAAGGTCCATATCTAGATTCATTTTTTTTTTTTTTTTTTGTATGTGATGTGCAGTTGTTACAGCACCCATGTTGAAAGGACTATCCTTTCTCCATTGAATTGCCTTTGCCAATAGTAGATCTATTTTGGAGTTATTTTGTTCCATTTATTTATTTGTCTATTCTTTCACCAATACCATACTGTCTTCATGACTGTAGCTTTACAGCAAGTCTTGAACTTGCGTAGTGCCAGTCCTCTGACTTTGTTTTTCTTCAGCATTGTGTTGGCTCTTTTGGGTCTTTTGCCACTCCACATAAACAATAGAATCAGTTTGTCAATATCCATAAGATAACCTGGTTGGATTTTGACAGAGATTGTGTTCAATGTATGCATCAAGTTGAGAAGAACTGACATCTTAATAGAGAGTCCTCCCATCCATAAACATGGGATATCTCTCAATTTATTTATATTTTCTCTGATTTCTTTCAGTCAAGTTTAGCATTTTTCTCATCTATATTTGTACATTTTTAGATTTACACCTAAGTATTGCATATTTTTTGGAGCTAACGTAAATGGTGTTATGTTCTTAATTTCAAATTCCAAGTGTTCACTGCTGGTATATGGGTAAGCAGTTGACTTTTATTCTACTAGTTTCTGCCATTGTTTTTAGAATAAAGTAGAAAAATATTTGAATGTTTTTTTCTGGAATAAACTAGAAAAATATGAATGCAATTTACAGCATGAAAAATCAGAGCCCCGAAGGCTGTGAAAAATAATATATCAGCCAGGCACGGTGGCTCATGCCTATAATCCCAGCACTTTGGGAGGGCGAGGTGGGCAGAACACCTGAGGTCAGGAGTTCCAGACCAGCCTGGGAAACATAGTGAGACAGCATCTCTACTAAAAATACAAAAATTAGCCAGGTGTGGTGGCGGACACCTGTAACCCCAGCTACTTGGGAGGCTGAGGCAAGAGACTTGCTTGAACCCAGGAGGTTGCAGTGAGCTGAGATTGCACCACTGCACTCCAGCCTGGACGACAAGAGTGAAATTCCATCTCAAAAAAAGAAGGGGGAAAAAAAAAGAAAAATTACATATCTAGCTTTTCACCTATGCCAGAATTACATGTCTCAGATAATTCCCTGGTTATAAGGAAATCATATGTCAATAACTTTGTCATTTGCAACACACTTTTATAAATCAAGTTATAAACATGAAATAAGATTCCTGAATATAATATTCAAGTCTACATGAACTAAAGCCATAAGAAAGCTACCCTGCACTCTGGAAAATACTGATGAGAACATTCATGTCATCTTTTTGTAATATAATGGATTACAGTTCAAAAAGCACTTCCTTCAAACTTTGGCAGAGTCCTGAAAAACTGCATTTTGGTCATAAGTTCCTTAAGCTTCTAATCCATTCACAGATGAACTTCTATAAATGGGTTAGGTATCTGCGAAGTCCAGGCATTGTTTTCTATTGCTTAGGCTTTATAATATAGCACGATATTTTGTATAGTCATAAGGTTAACGCCAATCTGATTAGAAGAAACTCCCTATTTTCAAAGTATATCACAGCACAAATCTGAAGTTTATAATGTTGAGATTACTGTGAGTCACAGTCCCTAAGCACGTCCTTGCAGGAACTGTTGCTTAAGGAGTTGGACCTTGAGAGAGGCAACACTCAGAGTATAAGGGAACTTTAGAGAATGCTGGGATGTGCTGTCAAGATGTCCCATCAGAACTGATGGAATTATTCTCCCAGCTGCTGCAAGGGCTACTAGAAGACACACCTGAGCTGATGAGAGCCACCTTGACCACACTCGCTCCTTTCTCCTGAGGCTACTGTACCCACTAACTAGTCTATCAGAATGGAAAACAATAACCTGGCCATTCCAGCTTCAGAGCTCCCTATGAAATCAGCTGAGGCTTTGTTGCCCAACTTCTCCCTCTATTCAATCGGCTTCCTTTCCCATTCCTTTCAAGTGTTGATTCTCAAGAGCTTTCTCTAATGAAAGTCCTGCACACTAGTCTCCATCTCAGAGTTTGCTTGCTGGGAAACCTGACCTGTGAAGTAACCAGTTTTAAAATGAGGATTTTAAATCACTTTTTTATGGCTTTGTCTAGGTAGTGGTGGTTAGGGATGAAGGGTGAGGGTTGGGGGTGGGAAGGAGGGTTTGCAAAAGAAATACAAAACAATTTTTTTGCATATAAGGTACAATTTAGCTGAGGAGTCTAAATACACTTATGTAAGACTATAAAGTAATGTAAATGAAGTTTAAAGAAAACACCCAAGAAATTATACATTCAAATAACTGTGGTTCACTTAGCATTGAGTTTGAGAGGCTCTATGCTTACTCTAGCGAAATGGAATTGCAAAGTCACAAAAGATTTTTGGAACTCTTAGATATCTAGTCACAGTGAGTAAGTGAAAATGGCTTTCTGTTGTTGATTTTCTACTCCCAACTATATGAGGCAGTTTGGCTACTGATAAACTCCCAAGATTTAGTATTAAATTATTTTTGGGCTGGACATGGTGGCTCACGTCTGCAATCCCAGTACTTTGGGAGGCTGAGGCGGGCGGATCACCAGGTCAGGAGATCGAGACCATTCTGGCTAATACCGTGAAACCCCATCGCTACTTTAAAAAAAAAAAAAAAAAAAAAAAAAATTGGCTGGGTGTGGTGGTGGGCGCCTGTAGTCCCAGCTACTCAGGAGGCTGAGGCAGGAGAATGGCATGTACCCAGGAGGCAGAGCTTGCAATGAGCGGAGATTGTGCCACTGCACTCCAGCCTGGGAGACAGAGCAAGACTCTGTCTCCAAAAAGGAAAAAATAATATTAGAATTATTTTTGGCTACTCTAAAGTCAAATCCACCCTCAAAGGCTAAAGATTAGTTACTAATAAAATAGGCCATAGAGCAATTCTAACTTTTTTCTTACTTATTTATTTAGTCTTCTTGGATACCAATGTAGATCAATTATAAAAGAATTAGAACACTCTCTAGGCTTGTAAATGTATTCTTGTTTAAAAAACAACAACAACAACAGCTTTATTGATTCACATACCATAGAATTTTCCCAATGAAAGTGTATAATTCAATACCTTTTAGTATATTCAGAGTTTGTGCAACTATCACAATACATTTCAGGACATTTTCCTTGCACCCTCCAAAAAGCCCATGCCCCTTAATGGTCATTTTCCAATCCCTTAAATCCCCTAGGCAACCACCAGTCTACTTTCTGTATTAAAGTAGTTATTCTGGAAATTCCACATAAATGGAATCATATAATATGTGGTCCTTTGTGATGGGTTTCTTTCATTTAGCATAGTGTTTTCAAGTTTCATCCATGCTGTGGCATGGATTACTAGTTCATTTCTTTTTATTGCCTAATAATATTCCATTGTATAAATAAACCACATTTCACTTACCCATTCATCAGCTGATGGAATTTGGATTGTTGCCATTTAAGGCTATCATGAATAATGCTGCTCTGAATATTAATATGCAAATTTTTGTGTAGACATATGTTTGTATTTCACTCGGGTATATACCTAGGAGTGGAATTGCTGGATCACATATTAACTAACTCAATGGTTAACATTTAGTGGAACTGCTAAACCATTTTCCACAGTGGCTGTACCATTTCACATTCCCACCAGCAGTGTACAAGGGTTTCAATTTCTCTAAATCCTCACCAAATCTTATTGTTATTATTTGCCATTTTGTTCATATCTATGCTAATGAGTATAAAATATTATCTTATAGTGGTTTTGATTTGTAGTTCCCTGATGGCTAATGATGTAAATATCTTTCCCTGTGCTTGCTGACCACTTAAAAAATCTTCTTTGTAGAAATGTCTATTTCCATCCTTTGCCCATTTTTTAATTGGGTTAATTGTGAGTTATAATAGTTGTTTATATATTCTAGATACAAGTTCCTTCTCAGATATGTGACTTGCAAATATCTGTAACCTTTCTGTGGCGTCCTTTGAGGCGCAAAATGTTTCAATTTTGATGGAGCCCAGTTTATCTTCTTTTTCTTTTCTTTTTTTTTTTTTTCGATGGAGTCCCGCTCTGTCACCCAGGCTGGAGTGCAGTGGTGCGATCTCAGCTGACTGCAAGCTCTGCCTCTGGGGTTCACGCCATTCTCCTGCCTCAGCCTCCTGGGTAGCTGGGACTACAGGCGCCCGCCACCACGCCCGGCTAATTTTTTGTATTTTTAGTAAAGACGGGGTTTCACCATGTTAGCCAGGATGGTCTCGATCTCCTGACCTTGTGGATCCGCCCGCCTCAGCCTCCCAAAGTGCTGGGATTACAGGCATGAGCCACCGCGCCCAGCCTATCTTCTTTCTCTTTTATTTCTTGTGCTTTTGGTGTCACATCTAAGAACCACTGTTTAATTCAAATTCACAAAGATTTACATCCATGTTTCTTCTTAGGAGTTTTCTAGTCTTGGCTCTTATACTTAGGTCTTTGATCTATTTTGAGTTATTTTTTGCATATAGTGTGGGGTAGGGATCCAATTTCATTCGTTTGCATATGGCTATCCAGTTGTCCCAGCACCAAGTGCTGAAAAGATTATTCTTTCCTCATTCAATTATCTTGACACCCTTGTTGAACACTATATGTGAGAGTTTATTTCTGGCCTCTCAGTTCTATTGCATTGGTCTATAAGTCTGTCCTTATGCCGGTATTACATATTGTATCCTTCTTAAGGTATCCACTTATATGCATTCATTCATCAAATGTTCAGTAGGCAACTACCACATACCAGACACTCTCTAGGTGCTCTAGATTGGAACTAAACTTAAGCATAGCTGGAGTTTACCTTTTTGGAGAAGACATATAATTAAACTATTCATAAGTAACATACATAGCATGTCAGAGAGTGGTATCACTTATGAAACAAAGAAGAGGAAGTTTTGGTAGGAGGACTAAAATGTAAACAGGATAGCCAGGGGAAGGTGACTCTCAATAAAGACCTGAAGGAAGGAAGCTGGGCAGGCTTTCTTCTGGGGAAAAAGCATGTTGGGTCAAGGGAAAGGCAAGTGTAAAGGCCCTGGGGCAGTAGCCTGGCTGTTCAAGGAACACAGAGGAAGGCCTCTGTGTCTGGAATGAGTTGCAAGAATGTGAGAGGAGTTGATGATAAGGGCAGAGAAACAATCATGGGCCTGATTCTAAAAAAAAAAAAAGTCATAGTGAGGACACTGGCTTTTATTTTAAATCAGATTGGAACCTGCTGGAGGTTTCTGGATGGAGGAGTAACGTTATTAACAAAACCACTCTGGCTGCTGTGTTGAGACCAGACAAAAGCAGAAGAGTGGCCCAAGGACGAAGCCCAAGACAGTCTGGCCATCAGAGAGGGAGAGTGGGCAAGAAGCACACACAACAAAACATACACACAAAAAAAGGGAGAGAGGCAGAGAGAAAGGGAGGGGAGGAGATATGGAGGGAGGGAAGGAGGAGGAGACACTAAAGAAGAGTTGCCAAAAGTGATGTAGGGACCTGAAAATCAAGTGAAAACAGTGTTTCCAGGAAAGAGGTGTCAGGTAAGGTGAGGTCTGAGAAAGGACCATGGCATTAGCAAGGTGCTGATCACCAGAGACCTTGAGAAGTGGTGTCTTGGTGGACTAATGATTCAAGATAATATGAAAGAAGAGGAATTGAAGACAGTAAGCATGAACAATTTACCCGAGTTTTGTTTAAAGACAAATGAGGCAGTAATTAGAGGGAAATGTGAGGCCAGGGTGGAAGAAATAATAGCATGTTTATGCACGGATGAGGATGATCCTATAGAAAGGGAAAAAGACAATGCAAGCGAGAGTGAGGGAGTCTTCTGGAGCCTGTGCTGGAGAGATGTGAGAGAATGGGATCCAGCCCCTGAGTGTGGAGGTGTCCCTCATGGGGCACAGATGTAGGCCATCTGCAGTGACAGGAAAAAAAGGGCACAAATACACGGGCACAAATACATGCAGATGTTATAGTCGGCGGGAGTTTTCATGTAGTGCGCCCATTTTCTCAGTGAGGTAGGAAGCAAGGTCATGAGCCAAGAGCAAGGGAGGGAAGGAGGCACTGAAGGACTGAGGGAGGAGAAGGCATGAAACAGTCATGTGGGAGGGCAGGAGAGAGGGCATACGGAAATACACATGCATGCCAAGCAGCACTGAGGGCTATTTGAGGTCACTGATTAGGAATCTAAAGTGAGGCAGGCCACCAGTCAAGGGTATGACTGTGGAGGTGGGAGGCTGAGATCAGAAGGAAAGCAGGTCAGTGGAGGAGAGGTCAAGGATGTCAGCAGCCATGGATGTGGAAGGAGTGACAGGTATGTGTATTAGAGAGGTTCTGCAGAGACAGGGGGTGAGTCAGGCCCTTAAGTCCTTGAGGAATGGGGGCAAATGGGGTAAGCCAGGCTAGGTACTGGAAATCAACTAGTCAGCAGGATAACAGGGCCATCATCCATCTCACAGATCCTTTCTGGGGCCAGCTAATTTAACTGTTCTGACTGGTTGATTATTTCTCCTTTCACCACCCTGAGAACCCTTCTCAAAACTTCACTGGGCTGGGCTGCATGTGTGATCTTTTCCTCAGGGTTTCTGAATGAACTACACTTAAAATTTTTCCAAACACCATCAGTCAAACAAACACTGGTTCCAAACCGGTTTTTTTTTTTTTTCCAACAGATGCTGACCTTAGGTCCTCAGGTGCAAAGATGAATATATAAAGATATATAAAAACAAATTATAATATCCTGTGGTACATGATGCAGTATTTACTTGTTAGAGTAACATACTCCCGCACTGCTACTCTACAGCAAGTTCAATATGCAACAGGAACAAAGACTTGTGTTAACTCTAATTTATGATGCATAGGGATGAAGAAAAGCAAAAAGAATAACATTAAAAAAAATTTAAGTACCTACTACATGATGATGATTTCCTTAAATAGAAATTGACGTGCTACATTTGCCTACTCCCCAGATAACTTGGGCTGGTTCCCTCCCTGGGAACCTGGGCTCAGCAGGTGAACAGGTAAGGCAGTCACCAACACCTGCACAGTCATTAGGAAGAAAGGAAAAGGATGCTACAAAAATAGAATCTGCAGACACTGCAGTTTATAATTAATGATACTTTCAACTGCATTTTTGAGTGTCATCTTTTATACAAAATGTATATATTTTAAAGTTCCAGAGGTTCTATGTTATACTGATGGCACTGTGTTTTGCCTTAAAGATGCTAAAAATCTGCTAAAAACCTGGGCATTTTCTTCACATGTGCTCTGAGGTAAGCTCTTGCACACATCCACAAAGAAGCAAATAGAAGCCTGTGCATTCTTATGTAGCTCTGGTTTTAGAAGCAAAGAGTTGTTTACTGGTAGGAAAACGGATAAGAAAACTTTGGTGTATTCAGAAAATGGATATCTGCATAGCAGTCAGAAGCAATGAACCAAATTCATACATAGCCACGTAGACAGATATTATAAACACTGAGTGAAAAAGAATTAGAGATTCAGAGCCCAAAGTCATGCTCATAAATTACAACACACACAAACACACAATTTAAATGAGTGAAAGGTGGAAGGGAAGGACGTGTATCAAATATGCCACTGGTGCCTACAAAAGGGAGGGCCACAGATGCAGGAATTAATACAATTACAAAGGTGTCTGTGACATGAAGCAAAGAGTAGGATCACTTTAATTTCGTGTACCTGAGGTGGTAGTGGTCATGGGGAAAGTAGATAGCTGTGTTCTTATGAGTGAAACACAGTAAGTACGTTTTTTTCATACTTACAATTTTCTTGTATTTTTTACTTGTAAATCTTGCTCCAGAGCCATCTATAATGTACCATAACAATGCACCCAACAGTGCATTACCATTCTATAACTTGACATGTTTTGGCACAATCATCATTTCAATTTATGAATGGTATATAATAGAAACTAGAATAAAAGTTGCCAAAAACCAAATTAGCTAATGCTAAATCTAATGAAGAATAAAGATTTGATTACGCTTTGAAATAAAGTCAGAGAGAAAAGTAGATAAAAAGACTCCTCTGGAATTGAACTTGACACTGTGATTAGTAACTTAGCACACAAAATGCCTCTTAGCAGATTGCTAAATACACATATCAAAGTTAACCCTGACAGTTAATAACTTATTGCAGAAACATGCTTGTATTAGTCCATTTTCACACTACTATGAAGACCTTCCCTGAGACTGGGTAATTTACAAAGGAAAGAGGTTTAATTGTCTCACAGTTCTGCATGGCTGGGGAGGCTTCAGGAAACTTACAATTGTGGCAGAAGGTGAAGAAGCAGCAAGCACCTTTTTTAGAAGGCAGCAGGAGTGAGCAGGGAGTGAGAGAGGAACTATCAAACACTTATAAAACCACCAGATCTCATGAGAACTCACTCACTATCATGAGAACAACATGGGGGAAACTGCCCCCATGATCCAATCACCTCCCTCCCTGGACACGTGGGGATCACGGGTCCCTCCCTCAATATATGAGAATTACAATTCAAGATGAGATTTGAGTGGGAACACAGAGCCAAACCTCCTTCACTTTAGAATAAATGTATGTTTCCTATAGGTTCCTAATTCATTACATGCTTTTTGTTTGCCATCTCTAAACTACAAATTACTTTCTAAAATAAAATCAACTGCAAGGAGGAGATCAGTACCAGGTGGAAATCAAATTAACTAATGTGTTCTGAGGCGCGGCCACTTGAAATGCGCAGTGCATATATGGAGAGTTCTGCATTGGTGTACCTGGGGCTTGAGGAGCTTGTAGTCCTGATCAACCAAGATGAAGATGCAAGGGCCCTCCCATTCCCCACCCCCTAACCTGTTCCTATTCCTATGGGAGTTTGTGTGGGATCTTGGAATCATCACTTAAATTTCTTTGTCTCCCTTTCATTGACACTGAGCTCTAGGCAACATAGACAGTAGACAACCACACATTGGAAGAGGAGACAGAACTTTCATTTTGTTCCTAGCTTGTTAACCTATAAAAGGGGAGACTACAACATATCCCCACTGTGCTATATATCATCTTTGCCATTTGTAAAACAAAATATTAAAATCCTGAAGACTTGTTATAAATGCTGACCCTGGAGTCCTAGTCAAGAGACCCCTTACAATGGAGACCACTGTGCAACGAGATCCTTTTAGCACCCCACAGATGAATCTCCTTGAAGACAGACACACTTTATAAAAATCTGTTCTAAGCAGAAGTTTAACAAAGAATCCAGGATACCTGTTTTTCCCTTCTTGGAAGGATGTTTCTAGCAATAAGACCATGTTACCCTGCGAAGTTTTAAAATTTAAGCTGAAATAATTTGATTTGCTCCACCAAATTTCCCCACATCCTCCTTTCACTTACCATAACAATAAAATATTCTGAAAATATTTCTACATAGGAAATATTTCTACAAGAATTCTCTTACAGGACGCCATAGACAAGAAATGCAGAGAGCTTTCAATCTCTCATTAGGCTTAAACCTACTTCTTTTCTTTTTTTTTCTTTTTTACTTTAAGTTCTGGGATACATGTACTGAATGTGCAGGTTTGTTACATAGGTATATATGTGCCATGGTGGGTTGCTGCACCTATCAACTTGTTATCTAGGTTTTAAGCTCTGCATACATTAGGGATTTGTCCTAAAGCTCTCCCTCCCCTTTCCCGCTACTCCCTGACAGGCCCTGGTGTGTGATGTTCCTCTCCCTGTGTCCATGTGTTCTCATTGTTCAGCTCCCACTTATGAGTGAGAAGATGCGGTGTTTGGTTTTCTGTTCCTGTGTTAGTTTGCTGAGGATGATGATTAAACCGATTTCTTATATGCCCTTCCAAATCAATGTCTCTACAACAGTGAAACAAAGTCTCTGAGCCCCTTGAATTAAGTGTAACCAAATGGAACATAAATATATGAGAACAGAAAGGCAGCACTGTTTAATGCCATTAGGTGGGCTCTAAAAGCACTAGCTAGCTACATGTATCACTCTCATAGGGTGGCACTTCTCATTTTTTTTTTTCCTGACTAGCTTTCTGTCCAACCACCACCACCCCACCTCCTGCCACTAAGTTGTTTTTATCTTTTGTTCTCTTCTCTCAGTAGCCACAACTCGCTCCAGGATTCAGTGTTGTTGAATGAAAAGGACCAGTCAGTGCTCAGATCCCATTTCTACCTGATGCACTTCCCTAGTAAATGGAGGATAACCAAATTGAGCATCATCCAATTCAGTGAGTAAAACAAGGTGGTATTATCAGAGAGAGGGCAAGGTTTCTACAGATAGAGAGTCTTCTGTGAAGAAGCTAAGGATGAGGGAGGGCTTGCTGGCAATGAAACAAAGTTTTAGAGGGCTCATGGAAATATCTGCCAGGAGAAGAATGGCTTGTGGAGAGGAAGCTCCAAGTGGGCAGTGAGGAGAATGTGGCCAGGAGGTGACATGGCTAAGAGGAATGATGGAGTTGCCAGTTTCTGAGTGGGACCCTCCTGAGGAAGGTACTTCCCACTGGCCCAGAGCTAGTAAGTGCTTCCTGACAGTGCCTGTCTGGAGCTTCTGCTCAGGCCTCCAACCATTCAAGGGGGAAAGTGCTTTTTGTGTCTCAGATGGTAGGAGTTAGTGAGGACTTGACCATGACAGGAGGGACTGAGCTTCAGGCTGGCGGGTTAGTTTTAACACTTCCACCATCGTGGTTGGCCCTGACAGTGGAGCTACTCTTCAGTGGCCCATCCCAGCTGCCCCTGCCCTCCTTCAGGTACACATTCCTGTGAGTGAGGTGAGCCTTGTCTACAGCTCATGATTATTAGGAATTCTAAGTACAAATTTAATTTAATGTGTTTAATTTATTTTATAGCTGTGCAGCTGAGGGATCCATTCCCATTTGTCCATCAGTTTGGAAAAAAAGATGAAAACCATTGAGAATTCTCATATCCACAGTTGGCTGGAGGGCAAAGAAAGTAATCTGGTGTCTCCATGAAAATCTAGAATATACTCATGCTTCCCTCCAGCAACTTCCACCTTTTGTGGAAAAATTCTTACAACATACCAAGAGCATGAACACTAAGCAGAGACACCCACCACAGCATTGTTGTAACACACAGATGCAGAATACAACGTCAGCCAGTATAGGCATGCACAATTACACAATTAGACCACAACCTAACCAGGATACAGAAATCATTTATATAGGGCTTATTTATGCTGCAAGTTATTCTAAGGGCTTTGTATATAATAATTCATTTAGTACTTACAACAATCCTATGACATAGATACTACTGTTATCTCTATTTTAAAAAACAGGCACAGAGAAATTAAACAAGTTACTCAGGGTCACAAACCAGTAAATGGCAGCATGGGATTAGGAATCAGGAAAATTATAAACTATATAAAGAAGTTAAAAAGAATGCTGTACATTGGTTTTGACGGGAGATTGAAGATTTCCATTTATCTCTCATATCCATTTGAAGAGATCATCAAAAGAGCAGCAAAGAAACAAAAAGGCATTCATAATAATGAGGGAAATGGGAAGAAGGCCATCAGCACATAGGAAAAGTCTATAAATTTCTGGAAATCAGAAAATAAATGCAAGAGTATACCATGATAAAACTGAGGGTAGAAAACTGCAGCCTAGAACCCAGATGGAGGCAGGCTTTGGCTATGGAAAAAGTCAACCGGTACAGCAAAAACTTGGAAAGGCTTCATACCTGGACAATACCCTCATAATGGTAGGAACAGTGATACGGAAGCTCATCTCTCCCCATAATCCCATGTGCAAATGGCTGCAGCTAAGTAACTCTCAGATGCATACAGGCATGTGCCACACATGCACACACAAAAGAGATCTTTACTAAACAAATTAAGTGAACTTTCTTGGGGTGGGAGGTAGGAGGACTAAGGGAGCTCAAAACACCTTCCACATTCTGGCACTGGTGGATGGGCAGTGTATTCTGCACCCTCCCCATCTCCCCTTTGTCTTCTATCATAAAGCAAAGCTTTGCCTCTTGGAAAACCTCATCCACATCACGAAGGCCTGAGCCAGCCATGCTATTGGTTAATTCTCAATATGAACAGATAGCCAAGAGTTACCAGACACTTGAGAAAAGTCTTAATAAAGAAAATCAGACAGACACACAGCTATGCACGTATACCCCACAGCAAAAAAGAAGAAAATGAATCCAGATGAAACAGATAATTCTGAAAACAGGAAAGAGGGTTTTTTTAAAAAAAGGACAGTAGCCTCAGGGAGAACTAAGAAAATCTTGTATTCATACAGCAAGAGCAGACACTCACAGAAAAGGAACAATCGAAAGCCAGAAAGAGTTCTTGGAAATTACCACATGATTGTCAAAATGAAAACTTCAATAGAAAAGCTGAGGAATCTAATCTAAGAATCTTTCATACAACAGAACTAAGAAAAGGCTAGAAAAAAAACCCCAGGAAAAACGAAGAAAATCTTAAAAGTGTAAAAATCAGTAAAATAGAAATCAAACAATAGAAGAAAATCAATAAAAACAAACGTTTTTTAAAAAGATCAATAAAATAAACCTCTAGCTAAACTAATTAGGAATAAAAGGGAGACATAATTACCAATATCAGGAATAAAAAAGGAGATATCATTAAATGTTCTATAGAAATTAAAATCATAACAAGAAAATAATGTGAACAACTTTATGCCTGTAAATTTAAAAACTCAGATGACATAAACAAATAAGGAACAAAATTACCAAAACTGACATAGGAAGAAACAGAACATCTGAATAGCTCCCTCTATCTATTAAAGATAATGAATTCATAACAGAAAATCTTCTCAGGCCCAGACAGTTTTATTGGGAAAGTATATAAAACATTTAAGGAATAAATATTATCAATTGATATGGTTTGTCCATATCAAATCTCATATGTGTTCTACCCAAAACTCATCTTGAATTCCCATGTGTTATGGGAGGGACCCAGTGGGAGGTAACTGAATCATGGGAGCAAGTCTTTCCTGTGCTGTTCTCGTGATAGTGAATAAGTCTCACGAGATATGATGGTTTAAAAAAGAGGAGTTCCCTGAGCAAGCTCTCTCTCTTTGCCTGCTGCCGTTCATGTAAGACGTGACTTGCTCTTCCTTGCCTTCCACCATGATCATGAGGCTTCCTCAGCCACATGGAACTGTAAGTTCAATTAAGCCTCCTTCTTTTATAAATTGCCCAATCTCAGGTATGTCTTTATCAACAGCATGAAAATTGACTAATACAGTAAACTGGTACCAGAAGAGTGGGGCGTTGCTGGAAAGATACCCAAAAATGTGGAAGCGATTTTGGAACTGGGTAACAGGCAGAGGTTCAAACAGTTAGGAGGGTTTAGAAGATGACAGGAAAATGTGGGAAAGTTTGGAACTTCCTAGAGACTTGTTGAATGGCTTTGACAAAAGTGCTGATAGTGCTATGAACAATAAGGTCTAGGCTGAGGTGGTCTCAGATGGAGATGAGAAACTTGTTGGGAACTGGAGCAAAGGTGACTCTTGTTATGCTTTAGTAAAGAGACTGGTGGCATTTTGCCCCTGCCCTAGAAATTCATGGAACTTTGAGCTTGAGAGAATTGATTTAGGGTATCTGGTGGAAGAAATTTCTAAGCAGCAAAGCATTCAAGAGGTGACTTGGGTGCTGTTGAACGCATTCAGTTTTTTGTTTGTTTTTTGAGATGGAGGTTTGCTCTTGTCACCCAGGCTAGAGTGCAACAGCGCAATCTTGGCTTACTGCAACCACCACCTTCCGGCTTCAAGTGATTCTCCTGCCCCAGCTTCCTGAGTTGCTGGGATTACAGGCACCCACCACCATGCCTGGCTAATTTTTTATACTTTTAGTAGACACAGAGTTTTGCCACGTTGGTCAGGCTTGTCTCGAACTCCTGACCTCAGGTGATCCACTCACCTTGGCCTCACAAAGTGCTAGGATAACAGGTGTGAGCCACCACACCAAGCCTAGCACTCATTTTTATAAGGGAAGCAGAGTAAAAGTTTGGAAAATTTACAGCCTGACAATGTGATAGAAAAAAAAAATCCCATTTTCTGAGGAGAAATTCAAGCCAGCTGCAGAAATTTGCATAATTTACGAGGAGCTCAATGTTAATTCCCAAGACAATGGTGAAAATGTCTCCAGAGCATGTCAGATGGGAGGCAGCTCCTCCCATCACAGGCTGGGAGGCCTAGGAGGAAAAAGCAGTTTCATGGGCCAGACCCAGGGTCCCCAGGCTGTGTGCAGCCTACAGACTTGGTGCCCTGTGTCTCAGTCACTCCAGCCGTGACTGAAAGGGCCAATGCAGAGCTCAGGCCGTGGCTTCAGAGGGTGCAAGCCCCAAGCCTTGGCAGCTTCCACATGGTGTTGACGCTGTGAGCACACAGCAGTAAAAAATTGAGTTTGGGAGCCTCCACCTACATTTCAGAAGATCTATGGAAATGCCTGGATGTACAGGCAGAAGTCTGCAGCGGGGACAGGGGTCTCATGAAGAAACTCTGCTAGGACAGTGAGGAAGGGAAATGTGGGGTTGGAGCCCCCACAGAGTCTCTACTGGA
Organism: Chlorocebus sabaeus; assembly: GCF_047675955.1. NCBI lineage: Eukaryota > Metazoa > Chordata > Mammalia > Primates > Cercopithecidae > Chlorocebus > Chlorocebus sabaeus. The sequence goes on along the minus strand of NC_132925.1, from coordinate 96,406,409 downwards.
GCACTGTCTAATGGAGCTGTGAAAAGAGGGCCACTGTCCTCCAGATCTGAGAATGGCAGATCCACTGACAGCTTTCACTGTGCACCTGGAAAAGCTGCAAACACTCAACACCAGCCTCTGAAAGCAGCCAGGAGGGAGGCTGTACCCTGCAAAGCCACAGGAGCACAGCTGCTCTTGCATCAGTGTTACCTGGGTATGAGATATAGAGTCAAGGGAGATTTTGCTATGAAGGGAAAATAGCTTGTGGATTGAAAGGATTTATAATTAAAGCTTAAAACATGACCTAGATGCTTATATTATACAACCTCAGGTGCCACAGAAGTGTACTTATGCTCAATGCTAAGTCCCTACCTCTTGCATCGTTACCTGGATGTGAGACGTGGAGTCAAAGGAGATCATTTTGGAGCTTTAAGATTTTACTGCCCTGCTGGATTTTGGACTTGCATGGGGCCTGTAGCCCCTTTGTTTTGGCCAATTTCTCCCATTTGGAATGGCTGTATTTACCCAATGCCTGTACCCCCACTGTATCTAGGAAGTAACTGACCTGCTTTTGACTTTACAGGCCCATAGGTGGAAGAGACTTGTCTTGGATGAGTGGACCGTGGACTTCTGGGTTAATACTGAAATGAGCTAAGACTTTGGGGGACTGTTGGGAAAGCATCATTGGTTTTGAAATGAGAGGACATAAGATGTGGGAGGGGTCAGGCGTAGAATGATATGGTTTGACTGTGTCCTTACCCAAATCTCATCTTGAATTCCCACGTGTTGTGGGAGGGACCCAGTGGGAGGTAACTGAATCATGGGGGCAAGTCTTTCTCATGCTGTTCTTGTGATAGTGAGTAAGTCTCATGAGGAGTTCCCCTGCACAAGCTCTCTCTCTTTGCCTGCTGCCATCCATGTAAGAAGTGACTTGCTCTTCCTTGCCTTCCACCATGATCATGAGGTTTCCTCAGCCATGTTGAAGTGTAAGTCCAATTAAACATCTTTCTTTTGTAAATTGCCCAACCTCTGGTATGTTTTAATCAGCAACCTGAAAATGGACTAATACATCAATCCTACACAGTCTCTCTCAGAGAAAAAAAAGAGGGGACAATTACGAGGACAGTATTATTCTGATACTAAAACCTGACAAAAACATTTCAAGAAAAGAACACCACAGACCAATATCTCTCATTAGTATAGATGTAAACTTCTTTAGCAAAATATTAGAAAATCAAATCCAGCAATCTCTAATAAAATATGACCGAGTGCAATATATTTCAGAAACGCAAGGCTCAGCGTGACTTGGTGGCTCACATCTGTAATCCTAGCACTTCAGGAGGCCAAGGTGGGAATTTGAGACCAACCTGGTCAACACAGCAAGATCCTGTAGCTACAAAAAGTTAAAAAATTAGCCAGGCATGTTGGCACATGCCTATAGTCCCAGCAACTTGGGAGGCTGAGGTGACAGAATCACTTGAGCCCAAGAGGTTGAGGTTGCAGTAAGCCATAGACCCACAGCACTTCAGCCTGGGTGATAGACAGAGACCCCATATTTAAAAAAAAAAAAAATGCAAGTTTGGTTTTACATTAGAAAGTTATTTAATATAATTCAACACAATAACAGAATAAAGGAGAAAAAGGATCCATCATACTGATATATGCAGAAAATTTTTGACAAAATTCAGTAGTCATTCAGGATAAAAAGTCTCAGTAAAACAGAAATAGAGGCAAATTTCCTCAATCTTAAAAAGACATTGAGAAAGAGAGTCACTAACATCATACTTAATGGTAAAAACTTAATTGCTTTTTCCTTAAAATCAGGAACAAAGCAAGAATGACAACCTTTACTAGTTCTATTCAACATTCTACTGAAGGTCTTAACCAGTGCAATCAGGCAAGAAAAGCAGACAAAGAATCTATAGATTATAAATGAAGAAGATAATTTGTGGTCATGTACAGAGTAAATCCTAAGTTTTACCCTACATAAATAAAACTATCATTAATAAGCAAATTTTGCAAAGTTTCAGGATAAAATGTCAACATAAAAAGCAATTTTCTTTCTGTTTGCTGTCATGCCTCACTTAACAATGGATATACACTCTGGGAAAAGTGTCGTTAGATGATTTTGTCATAGTATAAACATCATAGACAGTATTTACACAAACTTAGATGGTACAGTCTACTACACCCCTAGGCCATGTGGTATAGTCCACTGCTCCTAGGACACAAAAATGTACAGCATGTTACTATACTAAATACTGTCCCCAGTTATAACACAATGGTAAATATTTGTGTATCTAAATATATATAAACATAGAAAAGGTACAGTAAAAATATGGTATTGTGAAACCCCGTCTCTACTAAAAATACAAAAAATATCCAGATATGGTGGCAGGCACCTATAATCTCAGCTGCTCGGGAGGCGGAGGCAGGAGAATCGATTTAACCTAGGAGGCAGAGGTTGCAGTGAGCCAAGATCGCACCACTGCACTCCAGCCTGGATAACAGGGCGAGACTCCATCTCAAAAATAAATAAATAAATAAATAAATAAATAATCTTACGAGACCACTGTTGTATGTATGGTTCATTACTGATTGTAATGTTGTTATACAGCACATGATGGTACCAACAATTAAAATTGGAAATGGATATTTAGGGATGAATAAAATATGTACAAATTCTGTCAAATAAGTCTAGAAAATATTGTTGTGAAAAATTAAAGAGGATCTACTACACACCTAGGCCATGTGGTATAGCCCATATGGCCTATAAGAGAGAGAAGACGGGTGATTTCTGCATTTCCAACTGAGGTACTGGGTTCATCTCACTGGGGCTTGTTGGACACTGGGTGTAGGACAGTGGGTGCAGACCACCGAGCATGAGCAGAAGCAGGGCAAGGCATCACCTCACCTGGGAAGCGCAAGGGGTCAGGGAATTCCATTTACTATCCAAGGGAAGCTGTGACAGACAGCACCTGGAAAATCGGGTCACTCCCAACCTAATACTGCACTTTTCCAATGGTCTTAGCAAACAGCACACCAGGAGATTATATCCTGCGCCTGGCTCGGCAGGTCCCACGCCCACGGAGCCTCACTTATTGCTAGCACAGCAGACTGAGATCTAACTACAAGGCATCAGTGAGGCTGGGGGAGGGGCGCCTGCCATTGCTAAGGCTTGAGTAGGTAAACAAAACCGCTGTAAGCTTGAACTGGGTGGAGCCCACCACAGCTCAAGGAGGCCTGCCTGCCTCTGTAGACTCCACTTCTGGGGGCAGGGCATAGCCAAACAAAAGGCAGCAGAAACCTCTGCAGACATAAATGTCCCTGTCTGACAGCTTTGAAGAGAGTAGTGGTTCTCCCAGCACAGAGTTTGAGATCTGAGAACGGACAGACTGCCTCCTCAAGAGGATCCCTGACCCCCGAGTAGCCTAACTGGGAGGCACTAGCCAGTAGGGGCAGACTGACACCTCACACAGCCAGGTATCCCTCTGAGACGAAGCTTCCAGAGGAATGATCAGGCAGCAACATTTGCTGTTCTGCAATATTCGCTGTTCTGCAGACTCCGCTGCTGATACCCAGGCAAACAGTGTCTGTAGTGGACCTCCAGAAAACTCCAACAGACCTGCAGCTGAGGTTCCTGACTGTTAGAAGGAAAACTAACAAACAGAAAGGACATCCACACCAAAACCCCATCTGTACGTCACCATCATCAAAGACCAAAGGGAGGTAAAACCACAAAGATGGGGGAAAAACAGACCAGAAAAGCTGAAAATTCTAAAAATCAGGGCACCTCTCCCCCTCCAAAGGAACGCAGCTCCTCACCAGCAATGGAACAAAGCTGGATGGAGAATGACTTTGACAAGTTGAGAGAATAAAGCTTCAGATGATCAAACTTCTCTGAGCTAAAGGAGGAAGTTCTAACCCATTGCAAAGAAGCTAAAAACCTTGAAAAAAAGATTAGACGAATGGCTAACTAGAATGGGAGAAGTCCTTAAATGACCTGATGGAGCTCAAAACCATGGCATGAGAACTATGTGATGAATGCACAAGCTTCAGTAGCCGATTCGATCAACTGGAAGAAAGGGTATCAGTGATTGAAGATCAAATGAATGAAATGAAGCAAGAAGAGAAATTCAGAGAAGAAAGAGTAAAAAGAAATAAACAAAGCCTCCAAGAAATACAGGACTATGTGAAAAGACCAAATCTACGTCTGATTGGTATACCTGATAGTGACGGGGAGAATTGGGATAAGTTGGAAAACACTCTGCAGTATATTATCTAGAACTTCCCCAACCTAGTGAGGCAGGCCAACATTCAAATTCAGGAAATACAGAGAACACCACAAAGATACTCCTCGAGAAGAGCAACTCCAAGACACATAACTGTCAGATTCACCAAAGTTGAAATGAAGGAAAAAATGTTAAGGGTAGCCATAGAGAAAGGTCGGGTTACCCACAAAGGGAAGCCCATCAGACTAACAGCATATCTCTTGGCAGAAACTCTACAAGCCAGAAGAGAGTAGGGGCCAATATTCAATGTTCTTAAATAAAAGAATTTTCAATCCAGAATTTCATATGAAGCCAAACTAAGCTTCGTAAGTGAAGGAGAAATAAAATCCTTTACAGACAAGCAAATGCTGAGAGATTCTGTCACCACCAGGTCTGCCCTACAAGAGCTCCTAAAGGAAGCACTAAACATGGATAGGAACAACCAGTACCAGCCACTGCAAAAACATGCCAAATTGTAAAGACCATCGATGCTAGGAAGAAACTGCATCAACTAATGAGCAAAATAACCAGCTAACATCATAATGACAGGATCAAATTCACACATAACAATATTAACCTTAAATGTAAATGGGCTAAATGCTCCAATTAAAAGACACAGACTGGCCAATTGGATAAAGAGTCAAGACCCATCGGTGTGTTATATTCAGGAGACCCATCTCATGTGCAGAGACACACACAGGCTCAAAATAAAGGGATGCAGGAAGATCTACCAAGCAAATGGAAAACAAAAAAAGGCAGGGGTTGCAATCCTAGTCTCTGATAAAACAGACTTTAAATCAACAAAGATCAAAAGCGACAAAGAAGGCCATTACATAATAGTAAAGGGATCAATTCAACAAGAAGAGCGAATTATCCTAAATATATATGCACCCAATACAGGAGCACCCAGATTCATAAAGCAAGTCCTTAGAGACCTACAAAGAGACTTAGACTCCCACACAATAATAATGGGAGACTTTAACACCCACTGTCAACATTAGACAGATCAACCAGACAGAAAGTTAACAAGGACATCCAGGAATTGAATTCAGCTCTGCAACAAGTGGACTTAAAAGACATCTACAGAACTCTCCACCCCAACAGAATATACATTCTTCTCAGCACCACATTGCACTTATTCCAAAACTGACCACATAGTTGTAAGTAAAGCACTCCTCAGCAAATGTAAAAGAACAAAAACTACAACAAATTGTCCCTCAGACCACGGTGCAATCAAACTAGAACTCAGGACTAACAAGCTCACTCAAAACTGCTCAACTACATGGAAACTGAACAACCTGCTCCTGAATGACTATTAGGTACATAACGAAACAAAGGCAGAAATAAAGATGTTATTTGAAACCAGTGAGAACAAAGACACAACATATCAGACTCTCCGGGACACATTTAAAGCAGTGTGTAGAGGGAAATTTATAACACTTTTAAATACCCACAAGAGAAAGCAGGAAAGATCTAAAATTGACACCCTAACACCACAATTAAAAGAACTAGAGAAGCAAGAGCAAACACATTCAAAAGCTAGCAGAAGGTAAGAAATAACTAAGATCAGAGCAGAACTGAAGGAGATAGTGACACAAGAACCCTTCAAAAAAAAAATCAATGAATCCAGGAGCTGTTTTTTGAAAAGATCAACAAAATTGATAGACTGCTAGAAAGACTAATAAAGAAGAAAAGTGAGACGAACCAAACAGATGCAATAAAAAATGATAAAGGGGATATCACCACTGATTCCACAGAAATACAAACTACCATCAGAGAATACTATAAACACCTCTACACAAATAAATTAGAAAATCTAGAAGAAATGGATAAATTCCTGGACACATACACCCTTCCAAGACTAAACCAGGAACAAGTTGAATCCCTGAATAGACCAATAGCAGCCTCTGAAATTGAGGCAATAATTAATAGCCTACCAACCAAAAAAAGTCCAGGACCAGACGGATTCACAGCCGAATTCTACCGGAGGTACAAGGAAGAGCTAGTACCATTCCTTCTGAAACTATTCCAATCAGTAGAAAAAGAGGGAATCCTCCCTAACTCATTTTACGAGGCAGCATCATCCTGATACCAAAGCCGGGCAGAGACACAACAAAAAAAGAGAATTTTATACCAATATCCCTGATGAACATCGATGCAAAAATCCTCAATAAAACACTGGCAAACCAAATCCAGCAGCACATCAAAAAGCTTATCCACCGTGATCGAGTTTGCTTCATTCCTGGGATGCAAGGCTGGTTCAACATACGCAAATCAATAAACGTAATCCAGCATATAAACAGAACCAAAGACAAAAACCACATGATTATCTCAATAGATGCAGAAAAGGCCTTTGACAAAATTCAACAGCCCTTCATGCTAAAAACTCTCAATAAATTCGGTGTTGATGGAACATATCTCAAAATAATAAGAGCTATTTATGACAAACCCACAGCCAATATCATACTGAATGGACAAAAACTGGAAGCATTCCCTTTGAAAACTGGCACAAGACAGGAATGCCCTCTCTCACCACTCCTATTCAACATAGTGTTGGAAGTTCTGGCCAGGGCAATCAGGCAGGAGAAAGAAATAAAGGGTATTCAATTAGGAAAAGAGGAAGTCAAATTGTCCCTGTTTGCAGATGACATGACTGTATATTTAGAAAACCCTATCATCTCAGCCCAAAATCTCCGTAAGCTGATAAGCAACTTCAGCAAAGTCTCAGGATACAAAATCAATGTGCAAAAATCACAAGCATCTTATACACCAATAACAGACAAACAGAGAGCCAAATCATGAGTGACCTCCCATTCACAATTGCTTCAAAGAGAATAAAATACCTAGAAATCCAACTTACAAGGGATGTGAAGGACCTCTTCAAGGAGAACTACAAACCACTGCTCAACAAAATAAAAGAGAACACAAACAAATGGAAGAACATTCCATGCTCATGGATAGGAAGAATCAATATCGTGAAAATGGCCATACTGTCCAAGGTAATTTATAGATTCAATGCCATCTCCATCAAGCTACCAATGACTTTCTTCACAGAATTGGAAAAAAACTACTTTAAAGTTCATATGGAACCAAAAGAGAGCCCACATTGCCAAGTCAACCCTAAACCAAAAGAACAAAGCTGGAGGCATCATGCTACCTGACTTCAAACTATACTACAAGGCTACAGTAACCAAAACAGCATGGTATTGGTACTAAAACAGACATATAGACCAATGGAACAGAACAGAGCCCTCAGAAATAATACCATGCATCTACAACCATCTGATCTTTGACAAACCTGACAAAAACAAGAAATGGGGAAAGGATTCCCTATTTAATAAATGATGCTGTGAAAACTGGCTAGCCATATGTAGAAAGCTGAAACTGGATCCCTTCCTTACACCTTATACAAAAATTAATTCAAGATGGATTAAATACTTAAATGTTAGACCTAAAACCATAAAACCCTAGACGAAAACCTAGGCAATACCATTCAGGACACAGGCATGGGCAAGGACTTCATGTCTAAAACACCAAAAGCAATGACAACAAAAGCCAAAATTGACAAATGGGATCTAATTAAACTAAAGAGCTTCTGCACAGCAGAAGAAACTACCATCAGAGTGAACAGGCAACCTACAGAATGGGAGAAAATGTCTGCAATCTACTCATCTGACAAAGGGCTAATATCCAGAACCTACAAAGAACTCAAACAAATTTACAAGAAAAAAAATCCCGTCAAAAAGTGGGCAAAGGATATGAACAGACACTTCTCAAAAGAAGACATTTATGCAGCCAACGACACATGAAAAAATGCTCATCATCACTGGCCATCAGAGAAATGCCAATCTAAACCACAATGAGATACCATCTCACACCAGTTAGAATGGCGATCATTAAACAGTCAGGAAACAACAGGTGCTGGAGAGGATGTGGAGAAATAGGAACACTTTTACTGTTGTTGGTGGGACTGTAAACTAGTTCAAACATTGTGGAAGACAGTGTGGCGATTCCTCAAGGATCTAGAACTAGAAATACCACTTGACCCAGCCATCCCAGTACTGGGTATATACCCAAAGGATTATAAATCATGCTGCTATAAAGACACATGCACACGTATGTTTATTGCGGCACTATTCACAATAGCAAAGACTTGGAACCAGCCCAAATGTCCATCAATGATAGACTGGATTAAGAAAATATGGCACATATACACCATGGAATACTATGAAGCCATAAAAAAGGATGAGTTCATGTCCTTTGTAGCGACATGGATGAAGCTGGAAACCAGCATTCTGAGCAAACTATTGCAAAGACAGAAAACCAAACACCACATGTTCTCACTCATAGGTGGGAACTGAACAATGAGAATACTTGGACACAGGAAGGGGAACATCACACACCAGGGTCTGTCGTGGCGTGGGGGATGGTGGAGGGATAGCATTAGGAGATATACCTAATGTAAATGACGAGTTAATAGGTGCAGCACACAAACATGGCACATGTATACATATGGAACGAACCTGCACATTGTGCACATGTATCCTAGAACTTAAAGTATAATTAAAAAAAAAAGAAAAAAGAACAAAGTTACAGGACTAACACTATCTGATATGAAGAGTTAAAACAATAGTAATCGGGCTGGGCATGGTGGCTCACACCTGTAATCCCAGCACTTTGGGAGGCCAAGGCAGGTGGATCACGAGGTCAGGAGATCGAGACCATCCTGGCCAACATGATGAAACCCTGTCTCTACTAAAATACAAAAAATTAGCTGGGCATGGTGGCGCATGCCTGTAGTTCCAGCTACTCGGGAGGCTGAGGCAGGGGAATAGCTTGAACCTGGGAGAAGGAAGTTGCAGTGAGCCAAGATTGCTCCAGTGCACTCCAGCCTGGCGACAGAGGAAGACTCCATCTCAAAAAAAAAAAAAAAAAAAAAGTTTCAAAACATAAGAATAAAGATATATAAGTGGAATATAATAGAGTCCTGAAATTGAGACACACATATATGGCAAGATGAATGTAGACAAAGATGCGAAAATAATCAATGACCAAAAAGGGTCTCTTAAACAAATGACTAGAGTAACAACTGGATATTCATATAGGAAAACAATGAACCTTAACCTCTATCTCATACTCTAAACAAAAATTAACTTGAAATGGATCATAGATAGAAATGTAAATGTTAAAACTGTAAAACTCACAGAAGAAAATCTTCAGCACCTTAGGGTAACCAAAGATTTTTCTGACAAAACATAAAAAAGCAATAATCACAAACACACATTGCAAAACTGTACTTTAACAAAAATTAAAAATTTGTCTTCAACACATTATGTTAAGGAAATGAAAAAGCATGTCATACACTGGGGAAAATATCTGCAACACATGTATTATATTTGACAATTAACTTGTATATTGAATATGTAAAGATCACATAAAACTCAATAATGAAATGATAGTGCAATAAAAATGAGCATAAAACTTTAACAGAATGTTCAGAAACAATATGCTAATAAACACATGAAAAGATGTTCAATATCATTTGTCACCAGGGAAATGCAAACTAAAACCACAATGAAATATCAGTGCATCTACCAGAATGGCTAAAAAACAAAGCTAAAAACTGGCAATCGCAAATATTTGCAAGGATTTGGAACAACTGAAACTCTCAATCATTGCTGGTTGAAGTTTATGTAAAATGCTAACACCACACTATAAAACAGAAAATTCCTTACAAAGTTAAACATGTACTTATCATGAGACTCAGTCATTCCACTGAAGTATTTACTCTAGAGAAATAAAGACATATGCACCTGAGAAATGGGTACAAGAATGTTCACTGCTGCTTCATTCATAATGGTAAAAATATGGAAACAACCCAAATGTTCATTAATGGGTGAATGGATAAGAATTCTGTGGTATATTCATACAATGGAATAAATATTTAGCAATATAAAGAAACAAACTACGCACAATGACATGGATGAATCTCAAAAGCATTATGCTAAATAAGAAAAGCCAGATATAAAGAATACTTACTATGTTATTCCATCTATATGAATTTCTGTAACAGGCCATTGTCATCTGCAGTGACAAGAAAGCACTTTAGTGACAGCCTGTGCTGGGGAGTAGGAGGGACTGATTGCAGAGGGGAGAAGGAAACTTTCCGGAGTGATAGGAATGTTCTAAATCTTCTTGTGGTGGTTATTTTGGATATATATAATTGTCAAGACCTATCAAGCTGAACATTTAAAATGGGTCCTCTTTATTGTATGTAAATTATACTTCAAGAAAGTTGATGAAGAATAGTGCATAAGGTATAATGCAGTGATCCTTCTGTAACTCTTCTAATTTTAACTGCAACAGTAATAAATACAGTGTTAGACAGAGAGATTCACAAACCAAATTGTAAAGACAATTAAAAGAAAATACAAACGAACTTAAGAGTTTTCCAGTCAATTTATAGCTATGAAACTACATGGAAAAACACTGACACTTTAATTAGCTTTCATCACAGTGATGGAGTTCTTAGCATTGAGCATAAGTACCCCTTTGTGGTGCCTGGGGTTGTATAATGTGAGCATCTAGGTCATATTTTAAGCTTTAATTATAAATCCTTTCAATCCACAAGCTATTTTCCTTTCATAGCAAAATTACTTTCCTGCTTTGGCCATAATGTGTAGTAATTTTTAGCAGTCACTTCTTACGTGTTTAAAAAACCGCTGTGGACACAATGCTGGTAGGTGGGTAATCCTTAAGGATTTCACCAAGTGGTCTATTCTACAAGTTGGTTTCATAATGTCCACAACTGTTTCAGTCACCACGGCATCCCCAGTGTGCAGCACAGTATTGGCACATGGGCCCTTGGGAAATGCTGAAAGGATTATCACTGACCCAAAACACTTTCCTGTAACAGAAAGAGCCCTGGAAGAATGGAAGCTTCCAGTGCAGGAGTCAAAGAGTGACAGAGCAAAGGCTACACCAGTGGAAGAACTACCACCATGTGCCTGGTATGTGTGTACATGGCTTTCTAGGACTGTAGAAAGAAAGAGTGAATTTTCCAGATTTCTGGAGCTCACATAAACTTTAAATGTAAACCAAGCTTTACAAAGTTCCCACAGCACCTAATGTTTCACCTGTTTTCATGAATGCATCCAGGCTTCAAACTAAACAATCTCAGCAGGTCAGACTATAGTGGTGGTAACTCAATCCTCTTCCCTAAACCTCTCAGTGGGTTTTCTTTTTTTTTTTCTTTTTCTTTTTTTCTTTTTTTTTTTTTGAGACAGAGTCTTGCTCTGTCGCCCAGGCTGGAGTGCAGTGGCGCAATCTCGGCTCACTGCAACCTCAGCCTCCCGAGTCCAAGCGATTCTCCTGCCTCAGCCTCCCGAGTAGCTGGAGCTACAGGTGCATGCCACCAAGCCCAGCTAAGTTTTTGTACTTTTAGTAGAGACAGGGTTTCACTGTGTTGGCCAGTATGGTCTCAGTCTCCTGACCTTGTGATCCGCCCACCTCGGCCTCCCAAAGTACTGGGATTACAGGTGTGAGCCATCACGCCTGGCTGGATTTTCAATGAGCTGCTTTTTTTTTTTTTTTTTTGAGACAGTCTTGTCCTGTCACCCAGGCTAGAGTGCAATGGCAGGATCTCGGCTGACTGCAACCTCCACCTCCCAGGTTCAAGCGATTCTCCTGCCTCAGCCTCCCGAGTAGCTGGAATTACAGGCGCATGCTGCCATGCCTGGCTAATTTTTTGGGGGGTATCTTTAGTAGAGATGCGGTTTCACCATGTTGGCCAGGCTGGTCTTGAACTCCTGACCTCACGGTCCACCCACCTTGGCGTTCCAAAGTGCTGGGATTACAGGCATGAGCCACCGTGCCCGGCCTAATCAGCTGCTTTTAGTGATTTGCCCCGCTGACAATTCCTTCAGGTTTATATTGATTTCATCTCCTGTGGATTCATCAAATTAACAGGACTTGAAGGCACATGACCTGTCAAGAATCTTTCACTATTCTCTTTTATAATATTCCAGGTCCTGTTCAGTTGTTTCATTAATTGCACTGTTAGGAGTGAAAATTGTGAAGGCTTCTGGAAGTGCCAAGAACCAGTGCTTTTACCTGTATAAATGAAGCTACCCTAAATAAGAGATGCATGGTGGTCATTGCACAGGTATCACAGTCAAAGGTTTCTTCTCCAGAATGCCGCCATTAAGGAAGCCCATGGCTTCAGTCTCCCATTAACCCTAAACATACTTCTATTCTCAGTGTTTAATCATCTTCTAATGACTAGAGTTTTTAAAAGTTTTTGTAGCGGTTCACATCTGTCTGTATATATATTAATTCCACACACCCACAAACATATATTTTAAATATAATCCAGCTCTTTCTTAGACAGGAAGCTCCATGAGGCAAGGAATTTGATCATCTGCTTTGTGATGGCTAGTGCCATTGGGAAACATTCTTGGACACACTGTGGGTAAACAGTCAATGTGAAGCTTAACAAATGCAGATGTTGCTGAACTTCAGAGAAGTACCAACAATTGGAGTTGTATTTTAAAAACTACATTCTACTTTATAACAGTTTTATTCATAATTGCCCAAATTGGAAGCAATTGGAATGTCTTTCAGTAAAAAAATGGATAAATAAACTGTTGTATAGTTATATAATGACATATTACTCAGTGGTAAGAAGAAATGACCTATCAAACCATGAAAAGATATAGAGAAATCTTAAATGGATACTGCTGAGTAAAAGGAGCAGGTCTGAAAAGGCTACCTAATAAATTATTCCAACATTCTGGAAAAAGCAAAACTACAGAGACAGTGAAAAGATCAGAGGAACCTGTTTGGGCTATGGGGAATATGGGAGATATATGGTAATTCATTCATTCATTTAGAGGTAGAGTTTCACTTTGTCATCCAGGCTGGAGTGCAGTAACGCGATCATGGCATATTGTAGCCTCGACCTCCCAGGCTCAAGCAATTCTCTCACCTCAGCTTCCTGAGTAGCTGGGAGTACAGCCGTGTGTCACTACACATACAGCTAATTTTGTGATTTTTATAGAGAATGGTTTTTACCATGTTGCCAGGCTGATCTGAAGCTCCTGAACTCAAATGATCTGCCTGCCTCTGCTTCCCAAAGTGCTGGGATTACAGGTGTGCGCCACTGCACTTGGCCACTATATGGTAATTCTACTTTCTGCATAATTTTTCTATAAAACTAAGACTGCTTAAAAAAATAAAGTTTATAAATTTATAAATTACATTGTAAATCAAGACTGTTTAATGTTACATCATAAAACAGATACAGTCTGATTGTAGAATAATTTTCCATTAAAGTATTTTTAGAAGGATGTTATAATGATTTCTTCTCTTACATAACACTGTTGTGATGACCCAGAAAATATTTAGAAAATACTTTCCCCCAGTTGGAAACCTATTTATAGAAACATCAAACACTCAACCCCAGTTTTAACTAACAGAAAAAGTATATCCAATTAAAACAGAAACATTAGGGAAAAAATCAAGTATAAATAAAACATTTATTTTTTCCTTACTTGCCATAAAATGTCTTCTATTTAGGAAGAGACAAAATTTTAAAATTCAATGCTTAGAAAAAGGAATATTCCTTGCAAGTCTAGATTTTCTACTCTTGATCTGAAACCTCATCATGTCCCTCTGCCACAGAGGACCAGTGTTCAGGGCGTCTGGGTGAACATCAATGGTGTTAAATTCCACATGTAACCAGTTTTCCTGATGACTTTCCTACAAATGATACACTCCCACAGGTACTCCCATATTATGATGACATCCCATGCTTCTAGACACAATTTCAAATATAATATAGTGACAGAGGAGCAAGTTTTTAAAAAAGAAAGAAAAAGAAAACAAAGCAAGCTGGACACGCTACTCAAGAGGCTGAGGCAGGAGGGTCACTTGAGATCAGGAGTTCGAGGCTGCAGTAAGCCATGATAGTGCCACTGCACTCCAGCCTGGGTGACACAGTGAGACCCCATCTCTAAAAAAAAATTTTTTTTAAGAAAAATGAGTGGGGGGGAGGGATAGCATTAGGAGATATACCTAATGTAAATGACGAGTTAATGGGTGCAGCACACCAACATGGCACATGTATACATATGTAACAAACCTGCACGTCGTGCACATGTACCCTAGAACTTAAAGTACAATAAAAAATAAAGAAAGAAAAATGAAACGAAACATCATAGGAACCAATCAGATCCACACTGTGGAACAATCTACATGAAAACTGACCTTGCCTCTTCAAAAATCAATGTCATAGTTACTTTATCAATGAAGATCACAAATAAATGGATGAAAAAGGTCAACATTATTAATAATTAAAGAAATGCAAGTATGAATACCATGACACACTTATTAGAAAGCTAAAATTAAAAAACTGACAATACCATGTGCTGACAAGGATGCAAAGTAGCTGGAACTCTCATACACTGCTGGTAGGAATGCAAATGGCACAGCAATTATGGAAAACAACTGGCAGTTTACAATGTCAAATATTCCATTACTATTTGACTCAACAATCCCACTCCTATGTATTTACCCAAGTGAAATGAACACTTGTATTTATGCAAAAACCTGTGAGCAAATGTTTATGGCAGCTGTATTCAAAATCACAAAGGCTGGGAAAAAAAATCAAAATATTCCTCTTCTACAGAATGGAAAAACAAGCTGTGGTATATCCACACGATGGTACACTACTCAGCAACAAAAAAGGAACAAACTATTGATAAATGCAAGAACATGGATGAATCTCAAATGCATTATGCTAAGTGAAAAAAAAAAAAACAGACTCAAGAGCCTACGAACCACATGAGAAAGGCAAAACTTGTAGGGAGAGAGAACAGATCAGTGGTTAACGGTAGGGAGAGAGTTTGACAATGGAGGGAATTTTGGAAAGGAGGATGAAACTTCTATTTCTTAATTTTGATGATTATTACAAGAATCAATACAAAAACACACAGGTCTTTACACCAAAAAGTATGACTTTTCCTGTATGTAAATTAAAAAAAAAAAAACACTTAAAATTTGTAAAATGAAAAAAAGTCACTGATATGGTGGGTAGGGGGAAAGGCTGATAGAACTGTTCAAGTTTAAAAGACACCAAAGAGGCTAGTCTGAAGTTATCACAGTGAGTTATCTCAATTGATTGTTCACGGTCAGTTACAGATCAAACTCCTTGTTCCGCTCTTTCCCCACCCTTCTCACTACTGCACTTGACCAGCCTAAAAAAGGAAAAGAAAGAGAGAGAGACCAAAGAGGCATAACAACCAAATGCAATGAATTTCAACTGGCTCTTCCTATTTGACGTAGGAGGAAAAATTGCTATAAAAAAAAAATTGGAAGACAACTGGGGAAATGTGAATGAATATAGACCACATTTTAGATGGAATTATGAAATTCTTGTTAATTTTCATAATGTGATAATGGCAATGGGATTAAATAGGACACTATCCTTATTCTTAGATGTATGCTGAAATATTTCGGGTAAATTGCCTTGATGTCTGCACCTTACTTTCAAGAAGTTCTTTTTTTAAAGTTGTGTTTTTATCTATATGTGTTTGTATGTGCATGTATATACACAAAAATAAAACAAATATAAGCAAAATGATAAATATGAATGACAATTGCAGAATCTGGGTTAAAAGAATACAACTATTCATTGAACTTTTTTTAGCATTTCTGTATATTTGAAAATTTCAAAATAATAAGTGGAGAGAAATCATCCACAAAACTAATCTTGGCAACCCAGTGTGTTGTTGAGGGAAGAGAGAGACCCTCTCATATTGTTTTATATTGTTTTATACTCAGAAAAGGAAAGAGAAGCGAGACTAAAGGGAGGTAGCCTGGCGCCTAGGCACCAGACCCAAAACCAGGCCTGGGCCTGCCTGACCTAAGCCTGGGAGTTAAAATTTGACCCCGACCTAGCAACCGATGTTATGTATAGATTCCAGACATTGTATGGAAGGACACTGTGAAACCTCCTGTTCTGTTCTGTTTCACTCTGACCACCAGCGCTTGCAGCCCCTCTCACATACCCCCGGCTTGCTCAATCGATCACGACCCTCTCACATGGACCCCCTTAGAGTTGTGAGCCCTTAAAAGGGACAGAAGTTGGGCACCTGACAAGCTCAGATTTTAAGATGCTAGCCTGCCGATGCTCCCAGCTGATTAAAGCCACTCCCTTCACTATCTCGGTGTCTGAGGGGTTTTGTCCGCGGCTCGTCCTGCTACATTGTGAAATCCTCTCTGGAAGATTTTTCGTCCAAAATGTCTTTTTTAAATAGCTGTTTTCCCAGTAGACAGAATCAAAATTCATGTACAGCATTTGATCATTTCTCTCTGATCTCTTTTAAACGTGATCAGTGCCCAATATCGGACCTCTGATGATGAGACACTGTCCGCTTTGCTGGCCTGATTCCATGCCCAGCGCTGTCTATACTCTCCTCCTCGATGTCATAAGCCACGTCCTTCCTCACTGCTAGGCTCCTGCCACGTCGCTCTACTTGCTCCTCTTTCCTGCCATGATAAAGCTGGTCTGGAACGCTCTGAGCCCCACAGGCACAGTCCGAGACGGCATGACCACCCCTGTGATCTCAGTGCCACACACGTCTCTCCCACACTTTTCATGCCACTGTCGTTATTTGTTGACTTTTCTCAGGTGCCAATTTACCAGAATGGGAGGAAAGAAATCCCATTCACTCTTCTATCACTTTATGCCCAATACAGTTCCTAGACATGCTGAAGAAAATAGTTGTTTTAACTGAAGGTTTCTCAACCTCAGCGTTTCTCAACCTCAGCACTGCTGACATTTTGGACTGGAAACTTCTTTGTTGTGGGAGCTGCCCTGGACGTTGTAGGATGTTCAGCAGTGCTTAAATATTGAATAAATGAATGAATGATCCTGAGGTATTCTTACACAAATGGCAATTATTGGGTGGGGTTGTGGGAAAGGCTATACAAAGAAAATTACAACCTCTGAAGATGGAGAGTTCTGGAGCCAGTGACAGAGGCCTGGTGATGACAGTGAGAGTGCAGCCCAAGTGACAACACAGCTGGGCTGAGGAGGGTTCAAAGTAAACACACACATTCATTCCTCCCAGCCAGCACGTGTATACAGTTTTGGAATGGTCCAAAGAGCATTTTTATATTGTGTGCAACTGAGAGAAAGTGGTATAACAGAGGTCTTTTTGGTTTGGGTATAAAGCAATTTCAAGCAAAGGCAAAATGATGATTATTGATTTCAACCTAGGATATAAAGGGCCATATAAGACTGATTACATGTGGTCATACCACTTGCTGAAAGTTTCAGTGCTTCCCTCCAGCCCCCGAATTTCTTCCTTTTTCACATTAGAAGACTGTCAACTCACAAGAGAAAACTGATGGGCTCAGAGGACTTTATCAGGCTTGATTATCAAAACGAATATGTTGTTTTTCCAAGTCGATAAAACACTGGAGAGCTCAAAGCAGGAGGAGCAACATCTCCCCAGAAAATGAGCGTTTTTCTTGCTGGCAGCTAAGCTTCTTGGTGGACAATAAACTAAAACAATCTCTCCTTGATTGCATTTTTGACTTGTAAATGTTTTTAATTGGCTTAACCAATGCTCTCATTAAGAGACATATTCACTAACTTTGGTTCTTCATAATAAATTTATATTTTAAAATAGCTCTTTGATGTTTAATTCAGAGAAATTAAAACAAACACTGGTTAAAAAGAATGAATGTATAAATAAGTCAAATATCAACTATAACAAATCATCATTTAAAAATATGATCTTTTAGTGGTATTTTAGAATAAATACATGTATTTGATTTTTATGTTTAAAGAAATCTGCATTTATGGTCATTACAGATTCAAGTTGCCACATAAAGAAATGCTGTTATCATGCAACAAAACAGATGGTCCCCAAAATCCTTGTAAGAAATCTATCTATCTAATCTAGTCAAGGGGAGAGTTTGAGGCTCAGTTTTCTCTCCGATTTTATTATCACTAATTATTTTGTAGAAATATTTTGTCCTTTGGTTTTTAACTAGACATGATTATTTAAATACATAATCACTATAGAAGGAGAAAAGAAAGAAACACAGAAAAGCCAAAAGAAATAAATTACCCAAATCTTAATAGCCAGAGAAAACTACTGGTGTTAACATGGGATTATATCCGCCCAGGCCATTTATACAAAAGCAAACATCTACACATATGCCTTTATAAGCTTTTCACTTAGCACTACGTCATGGCTGTCTTTCCAAGGATAAAGACTTACATACAGTTTTGTTTATAGTGGCAAGATATATCATTATAAGGATGGGTCAACATTTAATCAATTGTCTAATGTTGGACACACAGCTCCTTCTCAGTCTTGAACCTTACACACAACATTAGTATGAAGAACTTGTGAATTTTTTTCTTAGAGTTTCTTTCTTTGGTGTCATTCTTATAGTCAAGGTCTCCCCACCCAAAGATCAGATAAATATTCACCTATAATTCTTTCCAGCCCTTTTATGGTTTTGTTATATTCATATATTTAACTTGACTGAATTTCATTTCAGTGTATACCTTAAAAGAGGCGAGACTTTATCCACTCTCCCCAAATGGCTTGCCATTTGTACCAGCAACATTTAATAACTAATTAATCATTTTTCCACTGACAAAAAATGCCTACCACAAATTTGCGGTGGGGGGAGGGGAGCGGTGGTTCTTTGTTTTTGTTTTGTTTTTGAGATGGAGCCTTGCTGTGTCGCCTAGGCTGGAGTGCAATGGCGCAATCTTGGCTCACTGAAACCAATCTCTGCCTTCCAGGTTCAGGGCTGTCTCCTGCATCAGCCTCCAGAGTAGCTGGGATTACACGCGTGTGCCACCACACCTGGCTAATTTTTATTTTTTAGTAGAGATGGGGTTTCACCATGTTGGCCAGGCTGGTCTCAAACTCCTGACCTCGAATGATCCGCCCACTTCACCCTCCCAAAGTGCTGGGATTACAGGTGTGAGCCACACACCTGGCCTACAAATTTGTATGTATCTATACTTTTGACAGTTCGTGGACTTTATGATCTGTTCTATTTATCTGTCCATTTATTCTGGTGCCAATATCAGAATTTTTCAGTTACTGTAGCTTTATTTTCTTCAAAAATGTCCATGGCCATTATCTCATATTTATTCTATGTGATTTACTTCAGAATCATATATTCTGATACCCTGTTTGCTCATTATTGTCATTTTATAATGTTAACTAGTTTACTCTGGGTTTTACAATATTTTTTTCTGTTAGCTTATCTACTTTTCCCCTAAAATTATCATGTATTTAATCATGTCTAAATAAAAACCAAAGGGGAACAAAATAAAATTCCAAAAAATAATTGTTGGTAGACCTGAAGGTTGCCCCCAAATTTTCGGTTTATTTTGGTGATGTCTGTGTACCCAGTCTCTGAATGTTACTGAATCCTAAGGTAGAAAGAGTCTCTACCTCTTCTAGGCCTGCTTTTGGTCTCCAATTAGCAGGGTCTATAGAGGTCTACTAGCATTTGTTAAATTCATTCCTTATGTCATCCCACCAACTGTCTCAGAAAGGGAAGCCATTGGCTGGTTCTTGGTGTCTTCCTGAAGTTGGTCTGTCCTTCACATGTTATATCAGATAAAAACTTCTCAACACCTATAGAATGCAATGGACACCACTTCCCTGCCAGCTCCCTGTTTTCTCCTTACTTTTCTTTTTCTCAGTTTATGGAGTTTTCTCCTTACTTTCCATTTTCTTTGCAATTTTTACTGGTTTCTTCCCTTCCTTCACCATCTTCCCAGGAAATCTTGAGTTAGAGCACTTTGTGGAACTTTGTATGAGCAAGTTATACCACTAATAAACATTAAAATAATGAGACAGCCTAAGATGAACTGCTCAAAGAAAAAGAAGACTAGCTCTGAATTCATGCATGACCACACTATGTATTTTGAAAGAAGAAAGAAAATATAGCAAAACTTGCCAATCAATAAGCAATTTGCTGATCAATAAGTAATTTCCCTGTACTACTCAATGCAGGCAGATCTCCACAGTGAGCAGATACAAGAGTTTTTGTTTGTTTATTTTCTTTTGACATGGGTAAAATTTCTTTCATTTGAGAAAGTAATGTATATATGCATAGTTTTAAAGAATAAAGACAAAGAATACACAGAAATCATCTCCCATCCATTCCTGCTCTGCATCCCTCTACCATCCCACAGTGTTCTCCCTAGAGACAAGCCCTGTTATTTATCTACTGGTTTACAAATAGAAAAATCCTTCATTATCCCTCAAATTAAAACTGATCAGCATATTGAGATGATATGATATTGAGAAGATACAGTATGTAATTGCTAAGAAAACCTAGAATAATATCAAAGGTATTGTACTGGATAAAACTTAGGCAGATGCACAAAAAAGATGTACTACCTCTCCCTTTTTATTAATAAATATGAAAATAATTTATAAATCATTTACTCAAATATTTACTGAGCATCTACCATATGCTAGGGACTGTCCTAAGTGGTATGGACAGAAAATGAGGCAAGACATACTCCATCTACTACCCTCCATTTCATTTTATTAAGATAATTGCTAATAACAGCTGACAGATATATTTTAAGTGCTAAATCAAAATGTCATCACATAAAAGTCATTTGTGAATCAAATGGAACAATCTCAACACAGATCTAAAACTCTTAATGCTTCCTTGGATCCTGGACCATAATACCATAATACTGTACTTGCGGTAAGCTCAGAGCAGGAAGGAATGGCCTGATGACAAATCACCCCCATCTTAATGTCCTAACATCCCCTATACTGTCAGTCGACCTTGGGTGTGTTCACACAAAACAGCACACAGGAAGACGCGAAGGTGACATGGCCTTCCTGTGTGGGAAAGGCATAATCTTAACATAGAAGGTGCCTGTTGCTGTTTATGGGCAGAAAAAAGAGCCAGTATCACTTACAATTGGACAGACCTCTTTGGTAGGAGCCAGCCAACCTGCATACCAGAGGAACACATGGGGGAGCGAGGGTGGAATGTTGAGAAGTGATTTTCCAACGGCCCATCGCTAAGGAAATAGTCCCTGTTTTTTCAGCTCACACTTTACTGCAATGCTAACTTTGTGCCAGGCCCTATTCTAAGTGCTTTTCATATATTTACTCATTTAATGCCCACAGCAGCCCTATGAGGCAGAAACTATATTTATTCCCATCTGACAGATAAGGAAACCGAGGATCAGAGAGGTTATGTACTCTGGCCAAGGTCACAGTTAGTGAGCTGTCTATACGAGCCACATGGAGTGAGGTTCTGGAGATGGAAGTTGGGGTTAGTCAGAACTGATGCCTTAAAATGTCCTTGTCAAAGTTGCCTCTTCTATGCAAAATGATAATTCTGAAATCAGCAACCTAAAAAACAGCAGCCATCTATTATGACCTCACCACTGTGCTACGTGTTTTATAAAAGAAAAGCCCAATCCTAACAAATCCTCTAAAGTAGGCACTTTAACCACCCATTTTATAGAGTAGGAAATTAAGGTCTGGAAAGTAACTTCCCCTAGCTAGGGAGATCTGAAGTCAGGATCTTAGCTGTCTGACTCCAGGACCCATGCTTTTTTCATTTCACTACAGTAACTATGTGCGAGTGAGAAATTCCAACATCATCACAATCAGAAAAGTAGTGGCTCTGTCTGCTCTGAGGGTTTATGCTTGTGCTAACACAGGCTGTCCTCCTAGTAGGGAGAAGTCTTTGGCACAAGTAATTAATTTATATGAATGCTTAGCTCTCACTCCTATGTAGTATTCATATTTGACACAGTATAATTTTTCTCATTTTCAAACACAGATTATTCACACCATACATATGTAGCAGATAATTCAATAATAAATTGACTGTGATCAAACACTTGGCAAAAGCTTGAGAAGTCAAACAGTTTTTAAAAGTCTAAAACTAGACTTTCCTTAGACTTCCAAACTGTCTCCATTTTAAGGTTAGAGCATCTAAAAGCAAACCAAAGTACCTGTCTGATAACATTATAGCCCCCCTACAGAAATGCCTCCACAAGTTAGGGCACTTGAGAAACTATAGTGAACCATCTGAATGGTTTTCTAAAACTATCTTCAGGACATACAGTATTGTGTAAATCCAGGTTCCCTGATCCTTTTGTTTAATAACAGAAAAGAGGCACTACTTTTTTCTTTTCACTTGTGCTAACATGAAAACATAAGAGCAAGCAGTAAGGCCTAATTGTATAAAAACTGTATCATGTCTTACGCGGTAAGAACACACTGTCCCTCTTACCCCAGATGTTCTCTAAAAGTTTCTGTACCTAATTATCCTATTTACATTTTAAACGTTGTTCTTACTTTCTTTTTCAAGTAGGTGAAGTTAGAAATAAAAAAATAAATATTAAACTTTGATATATTTATTAAGTTTAATATTAATAATAAACTTTGATATATGGTTAATCTAAAGTTCAATAATCTATGAAAAATTATCAAATTCACAGGACTCAACAATAAAAAAGAACTAGAGAAGTAAAGACCTCTAATGAAATGCGATTGGTACATCTGCCCTGAAGAGAGCTTTTTGAAAGGAAGGAAAGGAGGGAGGGAAAAAGGAAAGTTGAAGGCTGCAGACATTTCTAAGCATTAAAGTGGGTAGACTAAGTAGGAGAAAAGTTAATTACCAAATGATTAAAGTCAAAGTGTAATACTGGGACCTGAGAGACTTCTGGATTAAACAGACGAACTTACGTCTGCTCTCCCCTCCTTCTGAATCACCATAAAATGACAGCCCACAGTGCCTGGACCTTGGAGAACCCCAGGAGAGAGAGTCTAGGCCCTCAGAAGGGCTGCAGAAGGAGAGAAGACACTCCTTGTCCCCTCTCTGTCCTTCAGAGCCCCATCCCCTCTCTCACCCAGTGGAAGACAAAAGACTTCCTATCACGAGAGACTGGACTACAGACAGCATCAGGGGCAGTAACACAATAATGAAAACACCTTTCCACTAAAAGAAGAATTAGGGAGGAAACAGAGACAAGGCAGAGATCAGAAGAAAAGTACAGAGGGATAACACTGTATTCATGAAATAAAGTACAGAATGCTATTTTCTAAAAGGAGGTGGGAACATTCAGAGAATAAAAAAGAGCTCTTGGATACTAAACTTATGACTGCTGACATTCAATAGAAGAATTGGGAAATACAGTTGAGAAAAATCTCAAAATAGACGAACTCAAACAAACAAGGAGACACAAAATAGGCGGAAAACATATAACAAATGGTAAGTCCAGAAAATGCAACAGAGGGCCAGAAATAAAGATAGAACATGGAGAAAAGATAATTCTCAAAGAAATAATTCAAGGATTTCACAGAACTAAAGAACAGGTGTTTGCAAGTGTGAAGTCCCACTGGTCGAGGAGACCACAAAGGCATATCATTGTGAAATGTCAAGACACCAGGGATAAAGAGAAGACTGTGGAAGCTTCCAGAGAGAATGAACAGACCCCGTGTAAAGGATCAGGGGTCAGGCTGGCATTAGGCTCTCAACAGCAATGTTAGAGGCAATGGCTAATATCCTCCAAATTTGGAGGGCAGATGGGCATAACGATGTCTGCAGATATGCAAGATTCCAAACTCTCTCTCATGAACCTGCCAAGATAAAGGAGGAGGTTACAAGAAAGGGGGACGGGGCAGAAACAAGAAGCCAAGTGAATTCCCAAGAAGTTGGGAAGTGAGGACAAAAACCCTGCAGCCAGTCTGGAGGTGAATTACCCAAATGGGAAGGGAACAACATAGTTCCAGGAATACCCTCTCCAAGGAAAGCAACACAACACACTGAGAGGCTGTCTGGTGTGTTTAAGCACACTATGTTTAGGAAAGAATCAACGATAGGTACACAGAAACCAAAGAAAAATCAAGGCCGTTTTCAACTCAATTATGCTTAAGGAAACATAATCATGGCACACTACGTAGTTATCTACAAATACAATTTGCACAATAATACAATCACTAAATATTGATTTAACCAAAAGTTGTGATGTGAAACTACACTGGCAGGATGGAACACAAAGACATTCATATTTTATAGTAGAGAGCCAATAAAACTGAAAAACATAGTATTTAGAAATACAGAGGTAAACAGCAGAAAGGGCTAAAAATTTGAGTCATATACTCTAGGAAATTGGGACAGGGCAGAGACCCATTCTTCTGCTATTACTCTTAAAGGAATATTTGACCTTTAAAATTATTTATATGTATCACTTTCATAAAAACAAAATATGATTAGATAAAAAAGCTGAATTTTCTTAGTCAACCGTAAGTGAAAAAAATGAGTAAAATGTAGTTTTTAAATTACGGCAGGTACTAAGGCTGATACTCAATTTGTGCCTATAAACCAAAAATAAAATTCTAAGCTCCCCATCTGACTGAGGGTCCTTCACTCAGCCAAGGGCATTCCAAAGCTAACCTGAAAACTAGTTCAGGCCATGATGGGACATGGGTGGTTGAACATGCCTCATTATACCCTCCTTCCTTTGGAATTCAGGCACAGATGACCAGCATTAACATCAAAACAGAGACCTTAAGACTGACAGAAATGATAGGAAACATTTACAATCTATTATTTCTGAAGCCCACTATCTGGAGGCTTCTTCTGCATGATAAAACCTTGGTCTCAACAATCACTTATCTTAACCCAGACATTCCCTTCTATTGATTTTCATGTTTTTAGATAATAACTCTTTCAACTAATTGCCAATCAGAAAATCTTTTAATCTACCAATAACCTGGAAGCCAGAGGCTTTCCAAATCACACTAAAATGACAGTCCACAGTGCCTGAACCTTGGTGAACCTTTTGGACCAAACCAGTGTACATGTTGTATATGTATTGATTGATTGATTGATGTCTTTTTTTTTTTTTTTTTTTTTTTTTTTTGAGACGGAGTCTTGCTCTTGTCGCCCAGGCTGGAGTGCAGTGGCATGATCTTGGCTCACTGCAACCTTTGCCTACTGGGTTTAAGCAATTCTCCTGCCTCAGCCTCCCGAGTAGCTGGGACTACAGGTGTGTGCCACCACCCCTGGCTAATGGTTTGTATTTTTAGTAGAGACAGGGTTTCGCTGTGTTAGCCAGGATGGTCTTGATCTCCTGACCTCATGATCTGCCCACCTCGGCCCCCCAAAGTGCTGGGATTACGGGTGTGAGCCACCGCGCCCAGCCAATTGATGTCTTAGGTCTCCCTATAATGTATAAAACCAAGCTGTAGCCCAACCACCTTGGCAAATGTTCTCAGGATCTCCTGAGGCTGTGTCACGAACCATTGGTCACTCATATTTGGATCAGAATAAGTCTCTTCAAATATTTCATAGAGGTTGACTCTTTTCATTGGCATGCCTTTAGAGAACCATGGGATCTCATGATTGGAAGCCCCTGAACAATCATCTGATATGCCACCTGCTCCCCAGTGTGAGACCAGCTATGTGAACTGTGAACAACTCTGCCCCTAGGAACTGCTCCCAACACAGTTATGGCCCCCAAAACACCATACCCAGGTAAATACACTAACTTTTCCATAGTCAAAGATGGCCAGGCATGACCCTGAAGCCTCTTCTCTGCTGGGTTCCTACTTCCACTTCTCTCTAGCTTCTGAGGGGCTCTCTCTGAGTCCCAGACTGTGTGACCAAAAAGACCTTAGGCAATAGCTCCTAATCTCACATCCCTCCAATCTGGGAGAGCAGCCAGACCAAGACAGACTACTCTTTGTGGCAATTTCAAACCTTGCAAGGATGGGCTGCAGGGTGGAGCCTAGGCTGGGTGCTCATGTGCTCACCACTGGGCAGGGAACAGGGCAGGGATGGGGACACAGTCCGCACCAGGAGCAAAGCTGTACCCTCGCAGTCAGCTGAGGGAGGAGGGTCATTCTCCAGGAGAAACTGGTAATGGGTAGGCAATCCATGAAACAGGCCATGGATGGTAAAGAAAGAGAATGTTTATTAAATTTGTCTCCTGAAAGATTCAATTTTTGGTCATGTTTGAGAATTAATTATGTCTTCTCTAACTAATGATTTTATGCTATAAGCTTCCTGTGCTCTGGGACATGGATGATCAGCATCAAATGCCACAAAGCAGGAATTCAACAAGATGATCATTTGTTTTTAAGAAAATGTCTCTTTGTTTATTTCCTGTGGAAATAATGACTTCCTGGATAACTGTGGCAAGAGTAAAAAAAATCTGCTTCCAGACCTTAAACCTTTTACTCATAAGTTTAGTAATGGGACATTTTTATAGAGTTTTGGTGACTTTACGATTTTTGTCTTCAGGTGGTGTGTTTTTTGTTATTTCCATTTGCATTGTAAAATGGTATCTCATCAGAGGAGCCAAGCTGCTAAAAATAGATTCAAAAGTAACAGTTCATGTTGACGCCTCTGGGGTAACACAAACACTCGGTCTGGTTCCTAATCAGGCAATAGACACAAAAAAACTAAAATCAATTGCCTCAGCACCTCACATGGCTCAAAGATACATAAGCCAATACTATCCACGTGATTGCTAAGTGTTAACAGAAAAACAAAACTCTGTAAAATATCTCAAGATGTTTATACTGAGCCAATATGAGTGACCATGGCCCAGTGTTCAGTTTCAAGGTGTCCTGAAACATTGTGCCTGAGGTGGCTGGGTTACAGTTTGGTTTCATACATTTTAGGGAGGCAGAAGTTACAGGCAAAAATGTAAATCAATACATGGAAGGTATACATTGGTTCAGCCTAAAGAGGTAGGATACCTTGAAGCAGGGGCTTACAGGTCACAGGTGGATTCCAATATTTTCTGATTAGCAATTGGTTGAAACAATTAAGCTTTGTTTAAAGACAAAAGAAATGCCTGAGTTAAGTTAAGGGGTGCTGTGGACACCAAGGTTCTTTGCTATTATTATTTGATACAGGGTCTCATTCTATTGCCCAGGCTGGAGTGCAGTGGTGCAATCACAATTCGCTGCAGCTTCAACCTCCCAGACTCAATGATCCTCCCACCTCAGCCTCTCGAGTAGCTAGGGCTGCAGGCACACACCACCGTGATTGGGTTTTTTGTTTGTTTGTAGAGATGGGGTTTCACCATGTTGCCCAGACTGGTATCAATCTCCTGGGCTCAAATGATCTGCCCACCTTAGTTTTCCAAAGTGTGGGATTACAGGTGTGAGCTACAGGCCCAGCCAAACCAAGGTTCTTGTTATACAGATGAAGCCTCCAGGTAGCAGCTTTCAGAGAACATAGAAGGTAAATGTCTCTTTTCAGATCTTAAAGGTAACAAATTCATTTAATCTCTCCTAGATCCCAGAAAGACCTAGAAGGGGAAGGCCGCATTAATGGAGATATCTCTACAGATGCAAATTCCCCCCACAGGGAACAGTTTTGCAGGGCCATTTCAAAATATATCAAAGAAATATATTTTTGGGGTAAAATATTTTTATTTCCTTCAGAGTCGGCTGTCATGTGATGCTATACCAGAATCAGGTTGGAATTTGCTATCTTATGTGCCACTCTTTGTGGCAACAAAGTGTCTGTTTTATCAGCCTAATAATCTCTATTTCAATGTTAATGCTAGTCAGTTGTGCCCAACTCCGAAAGGGAAAGGGTATAACGAGGTATGTCTAACCTCCCTTCCCATCATGGCCAAAAACACAGCTTTTCAGTTTTCTCTGAGGCCTTCTTGGCCAAGACAGGGTCCATTCAGTTGGCTGGGGGACTTAAGATTTTATTTTTGGTTTATATCATGGAGGTGGGGGCCGTGTTCTCCGTCAATAGGCACGACCAATTGTCTAAGTATTTACAGTTTATGTCTTTTTCTTTCTTTCTTTTTTTTCACCGGGGCGTTCCTGAGTTTATTTGGGGCACACCCAGGCGAAGGCCCTGGACCTAGAAGGTGTTGGGCCTCCTGGTGGTGAAGCGTGGCTAGTGCTGACAGCGCAGGACCGGGTGGGGTAGCAGGAACTTGATCTTGGAATTGTGGCTTGACGGCCGGCCGGCGACACTTACTGGCTACGATCTCCTCCACCTTCATGATCTGGATGGAGTGGGTCCAGGCGCCGTACCGGGTGCCCATATCTCACTAGTACTGGATGACAGCGCCCGTATTCCCGGTGTCAGGCCTCTGAGCCCGAGCTAAGCCATCAAATCCCCTGTGACCTGCACGTATACATCCAGATGGCCTGAAGCAACTGAAGATCCACAGACGTGAAAATAGCTTAACTGATGACAGTCCACTGTTGAGATTTGTTTCTGCCCCACCCTAACAGATCGATGTACTTTGTAATTTCTTCCACCCTTAAGAAGGTTCTTTATAATCTCCCCCACCCTTAAGAAGTTTCTTTGTAATTCTCCCCACCCTTGAGAATGTACTTGGTGAGCTTCACCCCCTGCCCCCAAAACATTGCTCTTAACTTCACCGCCTATCCCAAAACCTGTAAGAACCAATGATAATCCCACCACCCTTTGCTGACTCCTTTTTCGGACTCAGCCAGCCTGCACCCAGGTGAAATAAACAGCCATGTTGCTCACACAAAACCTGTTTGGTGATCTCTTCACACGGACACGTGAAACACCCGGTACATGTTGTGGGTGCCGCTCCGGGAGTCATAGCGCAGCCAGATGCCAAAGTTCTTTACCCGCAAGGGGGACTTCTCAAACACCTGCCCACAGTAGACAATCTCCCCTGAAGACTTCTTCATCTTCTTTAACTGAGATAGGAAGTACCAGAAGCGGGTCTTGGCGATGACATCATTAGGTGCAAAGATTCGCATGCGGTAGAGGGGCGGTGTGTGGCATTTGGGGGTGGGCGGGCAGCGACCCACCACCTTGCACTCTCATAGTGTGCCCAAGGCCTTCATGGCATCCTCTCCGCGCTCGCTGCCACCCGCAAAAGGTACAGTTTATGTCTTTACGGTTAATTGCACTTGAAGAAAATAAAAATATTTTTCCCCAAAGTATATTTCTTCGACACATTTTGAAATAGCTGCCACAGGGCCAGCAGACAGAAGTGGCCTTGTAAAGCTGTCTCTTGTCGGGGAAATTTGCATCTGTAGAGAATCTCCATTAATGCAGCCAGGCCTTCCCTTTCTAGGCCTTTCACAGATCTGGGAGAGATTGAGTCTGACACCTTTACAAGTCTGAAAAGACATGTTTACTATCTATTCTCTCTAGGGGTTCTAGCTATAAGGCTTCATCCACACAACAAGGCCACTTTTGCTAGCCAACCCTCCTTTTTTCTCTCCCCTATAACCTGTCTTGCCATTAAAACCTGTTTTGGGCCACACTCTGAGCCTGCATTCTTTTTATAACCTCAAGGTGGTATATAAGCTTCTGTACCTTATTGAGGGGTTGGATCTTCATTCTGAAAGCTCTCATGTATACATGTTAAATAAATCTGCCTTTTCTCCTATTAATCTGCTTTTTGTAAGTTGATTTTCAGTGAACCTTTACAGGGCCAAGGGGAAAACTCTCCTTTGGCCCTTAGGGTGAACAGTGAAGGAAGACACAAGGGGCACAAGAGGATGCAGCAAGTTTTCACAATGAGACTAGGAGATTACACAGTTTGACAGAATGAACTCATCATTATTTTTCATTTCAGGTGCTCAGAACATGTAGTTCAATTAACTGGTATTGAAATTGCACGCCAGAAGAAAACATGTATTTCTCTTTTCTTTTCTTTGAGCTAGAAGACTAGTTTGCTACAAAACAGTCTCTTTCCCTGGTGAAAAAAACAAGGGGTGAAATTTAAAACCTGTTTTTAATCTCATGACCATTAGAGGCCCTGATTTAAAAAAAAAAGAAAAAGAAAAAGCAACTATCTTACAAAAATCAACAACTACCTAAACACTTACAAACAAAAATCTCCTTTCACTGAAGAAGTATTCTGTTATAAGGAATCACTGGAAAAGAATAAGCCTGTAACAGTACCCTTTGCACCAAAGAATGCCTTAAGGGTCCAGAAGTCCTTGAATATTATTTCTTCTGATCCTCACAGCAATTCCATTAGGCTATTCTCAAGATGATACATGGATGACGGAAAAACAGCCTAAAGTCAGAGAAGGCTTGCGTAAAGTCACTCAGCTTACAGGAATCAGGGCTGCAGCCAGGCTTTGACATTTAGCCCTGGCCAATCTCTTTCTGATAAATCCAGTTTCCTTCCCCTTCTCAGATCTCCAACTATACCACAACAAAAGTCTTGCATGGTGTGTGTGTTCCTCTCCTCTCTAAATATTCCCTCCTGTTGCAATAAGTTTCCAGCCTAAAAATGTGAAATTTAAAAACTTTTTATCTAAACACAAGTGAAATAAAAAGCAAAACAATGAGATAACCAAAAACCTGGTAACTTGGAAGGGGGGGAAGAAAAGTATTTTAGAGGACTCCTTTTAAAACAAGGTCATATTTTAAGATCATAATAGTGAAGGTTAAAAACTCAGTAATACTCCACATCTTTATTAATATTGGGCAGTACACATCATCACAGAACAGATATTTAATATGTACTCGAACTGGTCCAGACCATAGAAAACGATGGAAGGCTCCCCCTAATTCATTCTAAGAAGCTAGAACATACTTAATACCAAAGTATGATAAAGAAAAACAGAAACCAGTTTCACTTATATTGATGCAAAGATTCTAAATCAAGTACTGGCAAATAGATCCCAGAAGTGAATTTGTTACAGTAGGTAGCTAGTCAGGCATAAGCAGGGCAGGAAGGTGCTCCCAGCACCCATACACACACACACACCTGGAATGTGAGGTGACCATCAGGTGATGGTCAGGCGGTTGCTGACTCTCTTTCTAAAATAATAATTGATCACAGCCGGTGCCAGAAAAAGGCAGTCTCCTAATAGACAGAGAACACCTGAAACTGGTGAGCAGCAG